>NW_026848334.1:0-530511 GCF_030435595.1 Desarmillaria tabescens | reverse complement strand
TCTTGCTGGAACACTCGATTGTCTCTCGGCAGGGCGGTAGAGAGCTCTGTTGCTGACGTCGGCTATTTTAAGCTACGATGCTTCACGAGGCTAGCAACTCCCTCCAACGCTCCGTCATCCGACCTTGGCTTCTATGTGGTTTCCACTGCTTTCGTATACAGAACAAGAGCTTACCTGTATGTCCGCAAGAATCCACATTGGTCGCTCTCTTCAGATGGAGCGTCAATCGTCAAGTCAGGATGGTCTTCTCGTTTAGATCATCAGCTAAGGAGGTTGGTCATGTCCGTTTGTCTCTACACATGGTAAACTTTGCTCGGGAAATTGCGCAATCACTGTGTGCCGTTATCTTATTTTCGGTGTGAAAGGAGAGCGTTGGATGCCTTTTTGGCGGTCGTGCTCTTATCTTTCAGTAGAGTTGCCTGTTGAGAGATGGCACTAAGATAAAATAGTGACGTTGTGATGTTCTTCATGATGTTCTTCGCGGGACAGGAATAAACCATTTTTGTTGTTTTTTTGGTTAGAAAATTATTTTCTTAAATTACGTTTGAGGCGTAGGAAAATATCCAAAAAAGGCAGGGCAACAGTACTGCCCCTTCCCTAACTTTATCCCTGCTCATTTATCATCGCGCCCCGACATTCATTTTTATTTCTTACTGTCTTGCTCAGTACCAGCCGCCGTTGTCGTCATTGTGATACTCAGTGACTACGGTACTCAGGTTCGACTGACGCCGCAGTGATTCTTCTGCTGCCTCGAGGCCAAACTCGTGGCGTTCACGCATTCTTGCGGTTCGCCCCCCATCTTATCCTACTTTCTATCCTCCGAAAGGACTGAATACCCCATTCTCTACTCGATATCATCCTTTCACAGATAACGGTGACCGTACTGTCAACACTGGTCGTCGGAATCCAAGGTGACCAAGAGAGCGTCATTGTATGCCGCAGATATATCGTCGGAGGGCACCGTCAAAGGCAGACGAGCCGGCATCGAGGAAGAAATTCAGTACCGTCCTCGGATTCAGCCAGTTGTACAGGGACGCCAACGTTCACACCACGCCTGACGAGCTCGGCCATCACCATACCTTCACACGACGGAGCGTCGACAGCATCAGGAGCAGCGGAGCCGGCAGAGCACATATTGCAGGACGACCTTCTACTACATCCAACGACTCGCTCGACTCGCCGACCAGCCCAGCGGCAGCGACCACCCCTAAAGTGAGCACCGATCCCGTCTCGACCAACACGATGCTGGCCGCGACTGATCTTCCTCCAAATCGACGGGCTCCAGTTCGAATTGACGCCCAGGACGGCCCTTGGAGCGTTAGTGTTGCGGAATCGCCGCACGATGCCCGTTCATACAGTCTTTACATAAAGAGTGAGTTCCCTTTCATTGTCGGCTGCTGCAGCGTTTTCTCCACAGCCTCCCTTCATTCGCATGATTTTCTCCTTTAAAGACGAGCCGCCTGCATGCTTACTGACGGTCGTTCTCTCTCTCTCTCGCAGCTCCCACTCACAACATCACTCTCACCCGAACGGCCATGGAGATAGTTGAGCTCGACAGCAAGCTCCGTGAATCGTTACCCGGAGCCAAACTCCCTACACTTCCTATTGACGCTGCTGCTGCTGTTGCTGCAGCAGCGCCCAAACGTAAATCAACATTCCTTAATACCCTTTCCCGCCTTACTTCCCCCACCGCCGGCAAAGGTGGTCGGAATAACTCAACCCGGCGTGCCAATAATGCCAGTTCAATAATTGCCTCTCCCGTCGCCTCTCCGTCAAACGAGAAGAATGACCCGTTTTTGTCGTTCACGCCAAGCGCCATCAACGCCGCCCTTCCCACCACGGTCAACAGTACAGCCGTCGCAGCTTACCTGACGACCATCTCAAACACCCCTTCGCTGCGCCAGGCACGCGTGTGGAAGCGTTTTGTCCGCGTTCGCACGGACGACTTGGAGAGTGTCCGTGTTGAGCGAGCTATCAAGCATGTTAGGTCTGATCTTGCTGCTCATGTGGGGTTGACGAAGGACAAAGAAAACACCATGCCAAGTATTCGTGATTCGGAGGGCCCAATAGAAAATGGAAGCGCACACGATGAGAAGCTTCCGAACCAGGACCCTAACCACGAGACTGTAGGCGATGAAGGTGGTGTGACGTCTGAGGGGAAAGATCCGGAGCAGAAGGAGGAATGTACATGCGACGCTGTTTCTGTGCCCGTCGAAAACGAGGCTACGACGTTGACAGTACCAGCCGCCGAGCCACCCGTTACTCCGAACGAGCAGCAACAGGTGACTGTAGAAATGGAGACTACCCGTCCCTCTGAGGACGATGCTCCGAAAACGCCTGTATTAGACGGATCCATGAATCGCATACCCCGTTCACGTTCCGCAGACCCCGACAAGTCGAGACGTCTTGTTCGAACGTATACGTCGTCGACATCGAACCAAGACGGCACTTCTTCCCAGACAGAAACAGGCGACGACGAGTCTTCCGTATCGACGAAGGAAGAGCATATTGGCCGTAGACGTACGCGAAAGAAGCGATCTATGTCCATTGACCCCGCGCAGAAGAAAAAGTCGCAAAGGAAGGTTATTATTGACGACTTTGAGATGATGCGGGTTCTTGGGAAAGGATGTGCTGGGAAGGTCCTCCTTGTGAGGCACAAGTCGACGCAGGACTTATATGCCTTGAAGGCGATCACGAAGCGGCATGTGCTAGCCCATCAGGAGCTGCAGCATACGCTCACAGAACAGGCCGTCTTGAAGAAAATGGCTGCAGAAGCGAAGGATCCCTTTGTGGTCAAATTGTGGTGGAGTTTCCATGATAAAGAGAACCTTTTCTTGGTCATGGTGAGTATTAACTGTTGTTGTTTTCGATCGCTTCTTAATTTCCTCCTAAGGACTTCCACCCTGGTGGTGATCTGGCTACCCAATTAGCGCGATGGGGTCGATTAGGTCGGGATCGTGCTCGGTTCTACGCTGCCGAAATTGTAGAGGGTGTTGAAGGTCTGCATGCAGCGGGAGTCATCTACCGTGATCTCAAGCCTGAGAACATCCTCATTGGCTCTGATGGGCATATCGTCCTCACCGACTTTGGCCTGTCGAAAGAGTTCCCGAGACACTCCACTGCCGCAACCGCGCCTCCTACGCCTTCCGGCTCTCGTGGCGAATTTTACTCCGCTTCTTCAGGGCCGTCTCAGCCGCCAACCCCTCCATGGATGAAGATGGAGAAGGGCGGCGAGCTTGCTGCTGGATGGCCTGGTCCGTCGGTAGGACAGAACGATAGTACTGCCACATTCTGTGGGACGGCGGAGTACCTTGCTCCAGAAGTCATTCAGGGTTTGTCTTACAGCTATGAGATTGACTGGTGGAGCTTCGGAACGATGTTGTATGAAATGTTGACTGGTATTGTGAGTATTCTTGGTCTGTTCTTCCCGTGCGAACGGTTCCTGAGTCGTGGACGCTTAGACACCCTTCTGGGCGAACAACCATGCCGACATGTATGTGCGAGTGCTGCAAGACGACCTTCATTTCCCTGATGACAGGGCGATTGATCAAGACACGAAGAGTTTGATTCGCGGTGTCAGTTATATGCGTTTGAGGCTTCTTTTCATACTCATGGGAACATACAGCTTCTGCAACGCAATCCTGGGCTTCGTATTTGCGAGCCTCGGATAAAGCGGCATCCTTACTTCTCGATGATGTAGGCTTGATTGTTTTTATTAATGGACCAGGCAGTTAATACATCATGACAGAGACTGGTCTCACGTGTATTACAAGCGCTATATACGTTCGTTCGTTTTTCTGGGTGTTGAGCTATCAGCTAACTTCCTTGTTCACAGCCCCTTACATTCCACCCATCGACCCCTTAAATGCTAGTGATACGCAGAACTTTGACGATACTTTCCTTGACATGGAGCCTGTTCTTGATGAATTCAACGAGAACGAGCAGACGGATGATGATCAAGAACACGAGCAGACGGACACAGATCGAACGGATGGAGAGGAGACCAACACTACCCCATCACAGTCACGCAGTTCGTCAATAGCTCCGCAGTCACAGCCTGAAGATGATTCTGTCGATGTCTTTGATGGATACTCCTTCAAAGGCCGGCACTCTGTTGTCATTGATGATGAGGGTGACGAAGTAGAAGTGTCTCAGCAGTGAGAGTGAGACGGACGAGGAGGAGTTGGAGCCGGAGGAGGTTACTTCCGTTATTGAACCTGTTCTCGAGCCTGAAACGCCCAAGCCTGCGGCAGACATGGTTACCGATGAGGCGGAGGTAGATCTAGGAGAACCGAAAACGCCTGAAGCTCGTCCGGTGCTGTTACCAGCCGATGACATATCGATGCTCCCTCCTCTACCACAATCGCCTGTGGCACCCTCTCCACCGCGCGCAGAAGAACATGTGGAACCTACTCCCGAGCCTACGCCTCAGCCGCCAGAGGCCAAACCCCGGAAGAGCAAAGATTTAGACGCCGAAAAGGACGTCCGAGTCAAGCTCCAACCGCCTTCAAAGCCGGCACCAAAGGCCAACAACCGTGTCTCGCGTGCTCCCCGCAGAGAAAAATCAGGTGTCCCCGCTCTAGACCGATACCTTTCCGATGGTGGCGATGAAGATACAGCCACAGACAGGTTCGATGATGATGAGGATGATGATTGGGACTTTGTCGAAGCGGGGGATGGCGAGGACCGGAATGGAACCAAGGGCACGAGTTACTTTGCCCGGGGAGTTGTGGATCGATACAGATTGGCGGTGTTCCGCAAGGCATCGACGCCATCGCACCGGTCCGTGGGAAGGTCCTTCTCTGGTGTTTCGAAAGCCTCGACAGACACTACTGTTGAATCTCCGAGTCCAACGCAGCGGAGAGGAAGGAACCAAGGATTGACGTTCCGCAAACACCCTCGGCAGTTCTTGCGACCCAAGTCTCCACCGTCGTCGTATTCCGGCAAGTCTGGCAAGTCGATGAGCCAATCAGCTTCTGCTACGTTGTCTGCTTCGTCGAGTGCGGGGTTATTGACGCCGTCGCCGTCAATGTCGAGCTCTATGGTTGGCTCGCATTCGTTGAAGTCGAAGGAGTCGGCGGCGTCGGTCGGTAATCAGAGCCTCTCAGACCAGTCGGTAAACGGCGCTGATTCGGGTAATCCGGATCCACTCAGTGCGTCAGAGGCTACAAAGTCTGACGGGCCAGAGAAGAAGAACAAAAAGCTAAAGAAGTACAAGGAGAACGCGGAGAAGGTGTTCTCGCTGTTCTCGTCTCCTCGTCAACCGCAACCCCAATAGACCGCCGGCGGTTCTCATCGTTTCTTTTCTAATCTATCCTGTCGACGTTTTCCATAGGGCTATTATTCTGCAAAAGCTGAACCGAATTTGTATGCATCTTTCTCGACCATCCATTATCCTATGCACTCGTCTTTCAGAGGACTATTCATTGACGCTCTGGTCACCAGCACACTCCTTCCCTTATACAACTCTATTACCTGCGGATTCAAGAATTAATCATTGCACCTAACTATACCAATTTTGTTTGTTGGTCGCTGGAGTCTTTTCCGCATTTTGTCAGTCCTTACTTGCATTTGCTGTCTTTTTATAGTTTAGTCGCAGGTTCCAACCCTATAGATTGCTTTCCTTTCGCCCTCAATTTCAATCATTGATGCATGCAAACGTAGTCAAATCAGATCTTGTGTAGTTGTGGGTTAGTCACAGTGGGATAAAACAATATCCAGCTTTGGTAGCCATTGATCATTCCTGGTTGTTAAGCATCGTACTTGTGTCTTCCCCTTTGCTTATCTTAGGCTGAGGTCATTTCTCATCAGGATAGAGATAGATATTCAGCTTAAGTACTCCATCCTCGAAAATCCCTTCTGTCATGATGGTTGCGCAGAATTCTTGTAACAGCAGTCGGACTGCTACTCAGGGGACACAGCCGCGCGAATCGGCAGCCCGGGGACAATACTAACTTGAAGGTGTTGCTCATAAATAAGGCTAATTAATTTGGGGGTAGATCGCACTCATTGCGGGGCCGGAAGTACGAACTTCAAATTTAGTAAACTTTTAGCTGCGAGATATGTGGCTGTGCAAGCGGCGTCCAAATTTGAACGGTACTCGCGCCAAATTTTTCTTATCCCTCATTCTCGGTCATTATCGCTCCATATAAATAGGCGCTCCCTTTATTCTCTAACTCAGATCATGTTTTGTATGGATAGGGAGCGTGGCTCCGCGTTTTCCTTACCTCCTCGCTCCGATTTGGCCGTCCACTGTCGTAATGAGAAAACGGATGAGATGGGACCTCGCACAATATGAAAGGGTTTCAGAGGACTCGGATCTACGTGGACCTTACCCACATGGTTCTGTTTTAGCGTCAAGTTAGGATCCGGACGCTTTCTCAAACGTAAACTTGTTCTTGCCATGGTAGGTTGATACACCGTTCCTGCTGATTGAAAAGGGTGGCAAATTCTCTTTTAAGGTTTTCAAGCGCGTATAAAATGTTCGGTCCTCCCTCTCGGTCACAAGCAGGCATACAACCCACTAGAATGTTTAGCTCTATCCGCACTCTTGATATTTCCATTGTCCTTATCGGTTTGATTTTTGCTTGGCGCTTCTTTCGGCGTACTCGTCGTACTGCGCCATTTCCTCCTGGACCCAGAAGGACTCCCTCTTATCGGAACCTTCTTGACATGCCGCCCCAGAAAGAAGGCTTACCTTCGCTAAATGGGGGGAAAAATATGGTACGTTGTCTAGTAAAATGTTGGTAACTCTGCTCACAGCGTTTTACAAGGCGACATCGCATCAGTTTCAATTCTTGGTGCGCGTATAGTCATGATAAATTCAGCCAGATGGCGGTTTCCATGCTAGATAAGAAAAGCTCTATTTACTCGGATAGGCCACTTGTCGCGATGGGGTGAGCTCGTCGGGTGGAAGCATTCGCTAGGTCTTATGCCTTATGGTGCGCGTCTTCGGAACCAGCGTCGCCTAGCGCATCAGCTATTAGGAAATAATGCCGCTATAAAACAGTTTCTGCCAATGGTGGAGCTTGAGACACATCGTTTTCTGAAGAGAATCTCTGATAAGCCTGATGAGCTCCCTGCATATATCCGGAAGTATGTTATTTTCTTGTGTCTCCATTGGTCATGATGCTGATGTTCGACGTGTAAGGACTGCAGGAGCCATCATTCTGCAGATCTCGCATGGATACACTATACAAGAAGAGAATGATCCGTTTGTTGAGCTAGCTGAAAAGAATATGGATCAATTTTCTCTCTCGATGACCCCTGGTAGTTTCTAGTCAATCTTATTCCAACCTGTAAGTCTTGACTCATTCTCAGGTTCTCTTCACAACTGAGATGCGCCATACCTAGTACGCCACGTCCCAGAATGGCTTCCCGGAGCTGGATTCAAGCGGACCGCTCGAGAGTGGGCGTCAACGCTAAGTGATTTTGTGGAAAGGCCGCATACTTATGTAAAACAGCAAATGGTCAGCGGAATAGTGCTTTATACCGAGCAGCGTCTGAAAGACGTATAGGCTGCTGGAAACGCTCGTCCTTCTTTTACTTCGAGTCAGCTCGAAGGTGGAGTGAGTGCAGAGGACGAATCTGATATCAAATGGCTTGCAGGATCTCTATACGCCGGTCAGTACACCTATCAATTATAACCACCTGAAAATCCTCACCCAGTCTCTATAGGTGGGGCCGATACTGTAGGATTTGTCTTTCTCTATCAATATTTGGTCTGATCGTGGATTAGACCGTTTCATCCATTTATGCTTTCTTCAAAGCCATGGTTCTGTACCCTGAAGTTCAGGCCAAAGCACAAGCAGAGATCGACGCCGTGATCGGTGATCATCGATTACCTCGCTTCGACGACAGAGAACGCCTCCCGTATGTCAATGCTCTAGTTCTTGAAGTCACCCGATGGCACAGCGTAGGACCAACAGGTCAGTACTGGATGCATAGTTGATTTCCCCGGATATTCACTGCCTTGCTCTTTCTAGGAATTGCTCATTGTGCATCGGAGGATGATGTTCAATTCGGTTATTTTATTCCCAAGGGTACCGTGATCTTGGCGAACATCTGGTATGAGGATGTGGACTTCGTTGGAGACCTTGTCTAATTCTTCCTTGTGGTCTATAGGAAAATGCTTCACGACCCTACGGTATACAATGAACCATTCAAGTTCAATCCAGACCGATTTATTCGAACGGACAACAAAGAATCCGAACTCGATCCCTACAAAATAGCGTTTGGATTTGGTCGTCGGTGGGTCTTTTATTGGTACAATCGAGAACTATTAGCCTGATTATTTATGCAGGATTTGCCCTGGTACGACCGGTTAGGCCGGCCTCCATAACCCGTGCTGACCCTTAATATAGGAAAGGTACTAGCAGACGCCTCTATTTTCATTTCCTGCGCTATGGTGCTGGCGGTTTTCGACATTTCAAAGTATTCTGAAAACGGCATTGTGTTCGAGCCCGACACCGAACATACAGCAGGGACTATCAGGTATGAAGGTCTCGAATATCATCAACTCTGAATGTTTCTCATCATTCTCCCGCAGCCATCCCTCTCCGTTCAAGTGTACAATCAAAGCTAGGCAGGAAGGCATTGGAGCTTATTGACGAGGAAATAATTGCATGAGAAATAAAGTAGTCACTCCGCCAACTCCTCAGAGAATATGCTCAGCAAAGTCAGTTTCTGCGCCTTTTTGTTGCAGAGGTGAAATTATCTTCACATCTTGCGGCTATTGCTTCTGAAATTCACAACATCTTGTCACTTCTTGTAAGCATACATACTAGCAACAAGCTCCGCTCGTGTACTCCATCAAACAACAACACTCACATCACGTCTTGTCACGAACTGAGTGGTCCAGGCGGAGCGCTAGCGATTTTCATTTCTTCTCTTCGATATATCTCGTCATCATCTTCCGTGGTGCTCGAAAAGATCCATTAATATACCATATGTCCGTCTTCCTATGAGAAGGAATGGCTCACCTTCGCTAAATGGGGAGAGAAGTATGGTATGTGTATTATCAGCAGACCAAGATACTGTTTACTCAGGTTCTATCAGGCGATATAGTTTCGGTCTCCATCCTTGGTCGGCGCCTGGTTGTCATAAATTCGGCTCAGATGGCTATCAGTATACTTGACAAGAAAAGTTTTATCTACTCCGATAGACCAGTCGTCGGGATGGCGAGCTCGTCGGGTACAAAAACAACCCTCGCTCTTATGCCTTATGGGGCCCCGTTTCCGCAACTACCGTAGATTAGCACATCAGCTCTTCGGCAACAACCGCGACCATGAATCAATTTCTGCCGATGTTAGAGTTCGAGACGCGACGTTCTTTAAAGAGGACCTTTACGAGACCTGAAGGACTCTCCAAACATATCCGAAAGTAAGCCAATCCAGCTAATCTGGAAGTAGCAGCACTGATAAATAACGCGCAATAAGGACTTCCGGTGCCATAATTCTGCAAATCTCACATGGGTACGTGACTCAAGAAGAGAATGACCCATTCGTGGAGCTGGCGGAACGAACAGTGAACCAGTTTTCTCTTGCAGTGGCCTCGGGCAGTTTCTTAGCCAATATTATTCCAATCTGTAGGCATTTTCTCACCCTACATCTCTCTCTCCGCATTTAAGACGCACCATGTTCTAGTAACCCACATCCCAGATTGGTTTCCGGGGGCGGGATTCAAACGGACCGCTCGAGAGTGGGCTTCAACCCTAAACGAATTGGTGGAAAAAACCACATAACTATGTGAAGGAAGAAATGGTGGGTGGATTAACGTGCTCTGTCGAATTGTCGCTTAAGGATGCATAGGCGGCTGGAACGGCTCGTCATTCCCTGACCTCCAGCCATCTTGAAAAGGACGTGACTGCCGAAGAAGAGTACGATATCAAATGGCTTGCAGCATCTCTATATGCCGGTCAGTAAATTGTTCATTAAGTAAAACCTTCTAAGAGTGCTTACCCATTCTCTATAGGTGGGGCTGATACTGTAGGATTTGTGTTCTCATCATTCAACGTTTGGTCTGACCATAGGTTTAGACTGTTGCAGCTATTTACGTCTTCTTCAAAGCAATGCTTCTGTATCCTGAGATTCAGGCCAAAGCACAAGCAGAGATCGACGCGGTGATTGGGGATGACAGGCTACCACGATTCGATGACAGGGAGCGCCTCCCGTATGTCAATGCACTAGCGCTCGAGGTCTCCCGATGGCATACCGTTGCACCTGCAGGTCAGTATTGAATACATCCACATTTTCCTGGATTCTCACCATCATTGCACACTTAGGCCTTCCTCATTGCGTTACTGAGGATGATGTTCAATTCGGTTATTTTATACCCAAGGGTTCCATGGTCTATGCGAACATCTGGTATGA
Organism: Desarmillaria tabescens; assembly: GCF_030435595.1. Classification (NCBI taxonomy): domain Eukaryota; kingdom Fungi; phylum Basidiomycota; class Agaricomycetes; order Agaricales; family Physalacriaceae; genus Desarmillaria; species Desarmillaria tabescens. The sequence continues at coordinate 520,141 of NW_026848334.1, read as the reverse complement.
GGATATCAATCTTGTGTGAAACCTAGTCTCATAAGGCATATAACTGACAGGAAAATGCTTCATGATCCTGCGGTATATGATCAACCATTCGAATTCAAGCCGGAGAGATTTATTCGAACAGAAAGCAAGGAGCCAGAATTTGATCCTCATAAAGTGGCGTTTGGATTTGGACGGCGGTGAGTTCTCTGTTGGAACCACCAATTTGATTTATCATAGCATTTCACAGCATTTGCCCAGGTATAATTTCTCATTCTTGTGTTTTAGATTCATATTGACGCAGGTTCCAGGTAGAGTCTTAGCTGACGCCTCCATATTTATTTCATGTGCTATGGTGTTATCGGTCTTCACCATTTCGAAATACTCTGAAAATGGTGTTGTATTCGAACTGGACACAGAGCATACCGCAGGTGCTGTCAGGTAAGAAACAGCTTCGTTGTGTATAGTAGTTCTCAATGTGTCTCTCGTTTTTATCCAGCCATCCGACGCCGTTCAAGTGTGCAATCAAAGTTAGGAGCGAGAAGGCTTTAGGACTTATCAACGAAGAAAGAGTTGATTGAGGAATGAACGTCGTTGATGTAATCACATCTCCGTCAATTGAAGAACTATTTCCCAAACCAACCTTTTTTCTGTTTGCGTGTATTGAGTGATGCTTCAACCGGGATTCTCAAATTCTCAAACTCCAACAGAAGCATGCTAACGCGTCGACAAAGTCAAGACAAAGTGGATGATATCCATTACATGATTACATGTCGTGGCGGGCCTTCACTTTGCAGTGAATTTGCCAGTTCCACAGGGAATATGTCGGCCAAGTCAACATCCGTCTATCCTTTTTTTGATCAAGGTGGAGTTAGCTACATAGCTTCTGGAATTCACTGCATCTTGACCATTGAGGTTGTCAGCAAGTTCCCCCGTGTATTCCATCAAAAGCATTCGATACTCATTCGACGCATGTCACAAATCTTCTCACCACTAAACTGTTGTCCCGAAAGTTGCTTTGTGACTATTTAAATTCTACGGGGTACGGGGTCTTTTTCTCCGATAAAGAGAAACACTGCTCCAGTTCGCTGTATCTTGTAAGCATTCAGGCTGTCAGCAAGCTCCGTGTAGTCCATCAAAGAAACGCCGAACGCCCATCAAGTTCACAAACTTCTGGATCATTATTCTCCCTGATGCCTCGAGACTAGATATACCTAAAAGGATATCTGCCATCTTATCTATTCGTTGAGCCGGCATCAGTAACTCCTTGCCATGTACAGCGGATTTATAGGTCTGGGCACCCACACTGCTGGACACTAAGCCCCGCGCGCTGTTCTCAGTTGAGATCGGCGGCCCCTCCAAAATATGTTACAACACTAGCCCTGAAGATGAACTGAGACCATTATAGTAGACGATCGTATATGATATTGGGCACACTTCACTCACCAAGTGACGCTCATGTCCTGCCAGGCCACGCCGTTGTGGAATTTGAAGACCTAAAGACGAAATTAACAGACTTCCTATTTTTGTTCCTGACGCACCGTGGCTGTGCACAAGTGAGTAAACTGCCAAACTCAATAGGCGATCGTTTTTAGATCTATCTTCCACGGTCCAAGCAAGTTTTTTTCTTCTTCTCGAGCTGTGCCCGCGGATAGCCTAATTCCGACTGAGACGGACCTAAATGTCTCTTCGAATTCCGTGGAGTATTGATACGAGTTGAGATCCGGACTGCGTATTAGCGCCAGTTTCACGAGCCTAACTCAACGGTTTGTACCAATGAGAATTTGAAGTTACTCAGTGTGGACTAATCCCACCGCCGTCTACTAGAATTATGAGCGTCATTCTTCATGTTCTTGTCCTTCATGTGGTCAACATTAGACATATAAAGCAACATGTCACACGATATTATGGCCTAACAAGACTCGGAGCCATACGACTGCCGCTCCGCAGGTGCCTTTCCACCATCAATGGAGAAAAATCTCTGGCGCTTGTGTTGTCTTCTGATAGCCTAGTTTAGGATCTCAATACGACCGACGGGAATTTCTTGGAATGAGTCGTGCACTTAAAAGGATGGACTTTCATCTCGAATATCATCAAGCGACCTCCTTTGCAGAATGCTCAGCTCTCTTATTCTTCTTGACATTGCTATTGCACTTGCCGACCTGGTCTTTCTGTGGTATCTCTTCCGCAGAAACAACCGTGATGCGCCCTTTCCTCCAGGCCCTAGAGGACTCCCGCTTATTGGGAACCTTCTTGACATGCCCTCTGAGAAGGAATGGCTCACCTTCGCTAAATGGGGAGAGAAATACGGTATGTGTATTATCAGCAGACCAAGAATACTGTTTACTCAGGTTCTATCAGGCGATATAGTTTCGGTCTCCATCCTTGGTCGGCGCCTGGTTGTCATAAATTCGGCTCAGATGGCTATCAGTATACTTGACAAGAAAAGTTCTATCTACTCTGATAGACCAGTTGTTGGTATGGGTGGCGAGCTCGTCGGGTGGAGAAACTCCCTGGCTCTTATGCCTTATGGTGCACGTTTTCGTAACCATCGTCGCTTAGCGCATCAGCTTTTCGGCAATAACGCAACCATGAATCAATTTCTGCCGATGTTAGAGTCAGAGATGCGTCGCTCTTTGAAGAGAATCTTCATTAGACCTGAAGGACTTTCTGAACATATCCGAAAGTGAGTGAATTTAGTTTATCTGTAATTATTGACACTGATAATTAACGCGTAATAAGGACTGCCGGATCCATAATTCTGCAAATCTCACATGGATACGTGACTCAAGAAGACAACGATCCCTTCATAGAGCTCGCAGAACGAACAATGAACCAATTTTCCCTTTCAACGGCTTCGGGCGGTTTCTTAGCCAACCTTATTCCAATCTGTAGGCATTTTCTCACCCTACATCTCTCTCCGCATCTAAGACGTACCGTGTTCTAGTAACCCACATTCCAGACTGGTTCCCGGGGGCTGGATTCAAACGGACCGCTCGAGAGTGGGCTTCAACCTTAAACGAATTCGTGGAAAAGCCATATAACTATGTAAAGCAAGAAATGGTGGGTGAAATAACGTGTTCTGTCGAATTGTCGCTTAAGGATGCATAGGCGGCTGGAACGGCTCGTCATTCCCTGACCTCCAGCCATCTTGGAAAGGGCGTGACTGCCGAGGAAGAGTACGATATCAAATGGCTCGCAGCAACTCTATACGCTGGTGGGGCTGATACTGTAGGATTTGTGTTCTTATCATTTAATGTTTAGTCTGACCACGGGTTCAGACTGTTGCAGCTATTTACGCCTTCTTCAAAGCAATGCTTCTGTATCCTGAGATTCAGGCGAAAGCACAAGCGGAGATCGACGCAGTGATTGGGGATGATAGGCTACCACGATTCGACGATAGGGAACGCCTCCCGTATGTCAATGCACTAGCGCTCGAAGTTACCAGATGGCACGCCGTAGGACCTGCAGGTCGGAATTAAATTTACTCACTTTGCCTGATTTCTCACCGACCTTTCACCCTTAGGCCTTCCCCATTGCGTTACTGAAGATGATGTTCAATTCGGCTATTTCATTCCTAAGGGTTCTTTGGTCTATGCGAACATCTGGTATGAAAATGCCAATCTGTCTGAAACGTAGCCTCATGGCGTATCACCTACAGGAAAATGCTTCACGATCCTGCGGTATATGATCAACCATTCGAATTCAAGCCAGAGAGATTCATCCGAACGGAAAGCAAGGAGCCGGAATTTGATCCTCATAAATTAGCGTTTGGATTCGGACGACGGTAAGTCCTCTGCTCGGATGTATTCTATTGATTCCTCATAAGCCTCTGCAGGATTTGCCCAGGTACAATTTCGCAGCTCGTGATTAATATGCATACTGATGCGGGATCCCAGGTAGAGTCCTAGCTGACGCGTCCATATTTATTTCGTGTGCAATGGCGCTGTCGGCCTTCACCATCTCGAAATGTTCTGAAGATGGTATTACACTTGAACCGGACACGGAACACACCGCAGGGACTATCAGGTAAGAAATCGGCTTCATGAGTCTTGGATTGATTCCTCACTGCGTCTTCGCCTTTGATTTTCTTTCAGCCATCCGACGCCGTTCAAGTGCAGAATCGAAGCTAGAAGTGAGAAGTTTTTAGGACTCATTAACGAAGAACGGTTCGATTAACAATGAGTGCCGATTGATCTAACCATAGCCTCCACCGAAGAACTATTTCCCGAGCCAGCGTCCTTCCGTTTGTAGTATGTACTGCTGATACTGATTGTCCAATCTCTATGAATGATCCTTATCCTGATGGATTCAATCAGGATTCTCAAATATGAAAGCTCTGACAGAAGCATGTTAATGCCTTGACAAAGTAAATGATATTTACGTGTCATGACGGGCCTTCACTTTGAACCTTCTTTGTGCTTCAAGCCAATCTTAATTCACAAGCTGGAAAGTTGTGGAATGCGAGTTCTTTTTCATTAGTGATGGATCAGCCTATAACACCCTATTCTTTGCCTTCTTGAAGTTCTCCCACCGAGCTTCCCACTTTCTCTCTGTACCCACATGCACATACTCCAATTCTGTGGCGATTGATTAATTCTTTGTGCAACTATTTCTCTCATAAGGGAAGGTTTCCAAGAGTCCGCCACGATTATACTGACAAACGATCAGGTTGATATTGTTGAGAGCGGGCTATCAACCCGCTGCCGCCGTCCCGGTATCCCGGTCCATATAACCGCGCCATGCCGGCGGCAGGATACTTCCGGAGCCGCAGCTTCCAACTTGAAACCTCTTGAATCGTCATTATTGTCTTGACTCTTCATAGGTATCTGTGCCAGAAAGTCAAGTCATATTTCCCATACTTTGCAGCAGGTACGTTGTTTTGTGAAACGACACTGGTTTCTTCTGATGTCTTACCACGGGCTGGTCCAAGGCTGGTTGATATCTCCTTCTTCTCGCCGCACGGGTATCCTTTCCACATGAAGGACCCTTGGGCAGGGCTTCGGGTCAAAACCGAAAAGAGACGTACTCTAACAACGTATCCGGGACGAGCTTGCAGCTGCGGTGGGCCCCGTGTTACATATTCTACCCACCGGGCTGTCTATTCCCGACTGCTCAGAGCCTTCTGATTACTCTCAAGGGGTACATATTACGAATCTTGGCACTGAGTGATCCCGCACATGGAGAGGAGGTAAGATTCAAGAAATGGAAGATATATCGTAAAGTACATCCCAGGAGGACCGGTATGTCAATATCAGGATGCAACAGAAAAAGACTGCGGAACATCCAGGTCAGTGTCGAAGAAGACCGCCGTCAAAGACTTTTTTAAGCTGTATCCTCGTTCGGAAGCTTGACAATCGCTGTCAATTGAGCCGCTCAGTGACCCACCCCAATCAACCTAACCTTTTCCAGCTCCTTCATCCTTCCATGCTCTACATGCATACGAATATTCGTGTCCACCCACCCTATATTCTACGTACACAGCTCAAGCATCGAAACTTTGTTGTCATCCTTTGGCTTCTTTCATTGCGTTGCACCGTGTCGCCCACTTTGTCGTTGATTCTGGAAGCTAACCCGGTCTTTCGCGTCGAAATCTTCAACTCCCATGATACGAAAATAATTTCCGGCGGCCCCACGTGCAGTCTCCGAGTATTAGTGCCTTTCACTTCATTCATTCGCGAGCAGTATTCGCTATGGTTCAACCTCCTCCGCCGATGATAGAGCCTGAAAATGCCCTGAGCAAGTAGGCATGGATGTGCCTCGTCACTTCCGCGTCCTTTCCAGAGCCCAGCCGGCGGTTCGGTGTTCACTCAGTTTTCCTATACGAAGTACATCCAGCGTGCTTCTCGTGGGCCTAAACAGAACACGGGTGATATCCGCTGGGACCTGAGAATCCCCGGGTCTTAGCCAGGACGATCACTTTGAGATTGTGTGGATGAAGGATTTACAGAACACCTCGAAGACGGGCCCGATTCAATTTTCTTGGTAGCACGGAGCAGTGAAGCTCGGCGCAAAACCTGGGCAAAGTGGTGAAAGTGCGGTATGTATCAAATTTCATAGTATTGAAACCGTTATCATCGAAGGAGACGGTGATGGCGATGGAGAACTGCACACGTACATTTGTGCCGTTGGTTCTTCTAGCAGCGTTACTACGAACACACCCGTTTCAGGACAAGAAGAGTCGTGAACGGGTTTGGTAACTAATACTTAGGACGTCTACAGAGTTCCGTTCGTTTTCTATCGGTTATACGAAGCCATAAATTCGAGTTCTACAGAGGAGCCCTCTACATCGAAGCGCCCCCTCCCCATCCCATGTTTTTCTCAACCATCCTTGTCCTCGTTTGGCTCTTCTGTATCACGGTTGCTCAGCAGCATAATACTGAACCAATTGTCGATGGGTCGGTTGATGACGGCTGGCAGTCGTTCCCAGATGTCATTGACGCCACCGCGCATCCCGATTGGGTTGTGGATGAAGAGCTAGAAGCATATCTTGTACTTCCTTCTTGCTTTTGATTCCCTTGTCGGGGCGAGTGACTCAACCTCGTGTTAGCCTGTCTACCAAACCACCGGCCTCAACACGTCCGAAGTTACCAGAGCAGTTATCATTCTACACGGGAAGGTTTGTTATTATCTACTACCCCGCCACGTAAGCTGACGTTGTTTCAAGGAGAGAATGTGTTGGTCCGGTGGGTGTCACCCATCTTTTGAACCACGTCACGTCGATAACCCAGACCTAGATTGGAACTCTGCTAACAACGCACTCTACAATGCCACCTACGATGACCCCACTATTAATCGTGATGAGATATCCATCATGACCCCATGTTTTTTCGACGAGGATGACCTGGAAGCGGGCGCCGCACAAGATGGTCAGCTCCTATGGGGAAGAACGACGTGGATTAGCGGACATCGGAATGTTGGACCTGACTCAATATCTGACTTTAGCAGCTTTGATGTCCTCGACGCCTTGGTGGCGTATTATATGAACACAACTGTGTATCCAAATTTGGAGGTGAGATTTCTATCTTCACTTTCTGTTATCCTGCTAAGTATTTATTTTCAGACCGTCGTCGTCGGGGGACACTCAGCCGGCGGTCAAATAGCTCAACGATATGCCGCCTTGAAGATCTCTACTGAGAATGATGACCGGCTGCGTTTCTGGATCGGTAAGTCCATGGTGTGATGAGAACTCTTTCATGAATTGAAATATTCACTATAGCCAATCCGGCATCACTATGCTGGTTAACATCAGATCGCCCGGTACCTAACGATGAGTGTGAGGGATTTGACGACTATAAATATGGGCTGGCCTCCAGCTTTCCCGCGTACGCAACTGCGAATGCACGTATTCTTGCAAGAGATGGCATCGTTGAAAGATACAACGGACGCAGGATTAGTTATGCTTGGGGTCTGGTGAGCGATACTTGTCTGATCTCGGAACAATCGCTAAACACACCTTTCAGAAAGATAATGGTGCTGGGGATACCCGTTGTCAAGCACTAGTAAATTTCTTCTTTCGTTTAATCTGTTCTTATAATAACGAATGACTCCTCACAGACGCAGGGAAGCACACATCTAGAAAGAGGACAGAATTTTGTTTCGATGCTGGAAGATATGGGCGGTATACCCAATCTCACGACCGTCGATTGGGTATCCGGGGTAAGCCATAACACCGACAAAATGATGGCAAGCGATGCTGGTATCGATAAGGTGAGAGAATCCATCTGGTGAGCCCTTTACCGCAATGATTAATGGATGGGTAGTTATTCCGATATGTGGGAAACGACACGAGCACTTAATTTTGTCATTCAAATGGTACCGGGGCAACGAACCTTTACCGTCGACTCAAGAACTATATTGTCGAGACACGTTTTCAAAGACCGCGACAGTAATACACGACAATTAACGGGTTCTGAAAATGAGGGTACTTTTTATTGAAATTCTTTCCGTGTAGTGATGTAGGACACTTTAATAATGATATGCAGTTTTACATTGTACCCGATATGCCTCCAGAAGAAACGTAAAACGCGTCCGCTCGCAAGCACAGTTGCTACTAAGAACTCTTCGTAGAAACGGAAACCATGCCGAGAGGCTGAGGAGGTCCACGGAACAAGAATATTTTGTGGCCAAGCTGTTAGGTTTAGCCACGGGGGACTCCCTTCAGTGACCGCTCTGGCTGCGTCTCACTCCGCCTGCAAAGATGGTCGCTTATGTGCCTCAATGAAGACAACCTAGAGAAGAGCGCAGTGCTCGTGTCGCCTGCCAAGCCATGTTTGTCAGTAATCCACCAGTAGAAAACACGGCAATTGATCTATATAGATAAAGGTTTCGATTTGAGAAACTTTGACCAGACAAGAGAATAACGTCTCCCGTCTATAGGTCAAACTCAAAACTTGTGCGCCGTCAGTTACATTTCGTTCGCCTTATCCCTACTGAAAATCCCTGGTGGAATAGCGATTAATTATTTCGTAATATTCTGAAGAATAGCTCAGATGAGTGGTTAAGAGAAAATATAATCTTGGAGCCCGAGTCCCGAGTCCCGATTTCCGATCCCAATAGCCACAAAAGGCAATCACCGCCCAAGACCATAGCTGTTAGGTTAACACCCGCAGAAGTATCATAAACCTCTAATTATAAAAAGAAATAATAGTATAAAAATATATGCCCAACCTGGATCAAGCTTTGACCCCTGCCTGTTGCGCTCGCCATCGAGCAACAGCTTTTCTTCGCATCAACCACTGGATTAGCGGGATAGTAATCATCGATATCACAGTCCACGCTATTAGGATACCGAATTGCATTCCAACTAGAGGACAAATAAGTTCTTTATCCATGCAGCATAGGAACGACAGCTTACGTTGGTTCTTCGTTCCAAATACAATTGTTCTAACAGCGCCCGACAGGTTATAGAATGGGAACGCATATCCATAGCGGAATATGTGCGGTAGGACGTCGATGGGCATGAAACATACCGATACGTTAACTACCCTCAGAAGTTAGAAAGGCGTAGCCAAACACAAAGGACACGCTACTCACCAATAATCCATAATATCATGAAGAAAGCGACAAATCTCAAAGTCATAAGCGTCATCATGGCCTCAAGTGCCAGCCCCACCGCCAGCATCCCAGCAAAGTTCGCCATCCAGAAAACGAGGAACCCGGCAGGTCCCAATCTGCATGGATCGATATTAGGAGCAGAGTCGAAGAAAAGACGAAGAATCCTTACACTCTGGAGAAGTTTACTTGGAAGGCTCGACTGAGCAGTGAGTAAAACAGCGACAGCGCAAAATATGCGAGGAAGCTTGAGACCATCCTGACCCTGATAAGAGAGCCTGTTGTCAATGATTTCTCTAGTCCCGATAGTTCACGAGCAGCGGCGCAGAAGTTCTAGGTGGTGGTACTTTCAGGTGGTGAGCCGGAAGGCTAAGAAGGAATACATACAACAATGAAGAATGACAACACCAGCACATAGATAAGACCGACGAAGGTGATGGCACTGGCACTACAAGTCCTGCTGTTAGAGAGTACGCCCCTGAAAACAAAAGGGAACATACACAGGTACATCAAAAGGGCGTAAGTTGTTAATAGTATAACTGATGGGCTCCGTTAATATTTGGGGTGCGGTGGTTGATATTGATGCTAAGGTGCTCGACGACGACGACGCGACTTGCCGAAGAAAGGATTGGGCAAAGACCTGAGAGATTATGGCGAGCGTTGTTTGCACAGATGGACGTACTAGAGAACGGCTTAACGAAAAGAATATGAGATGCCAGGGCGTGATGAAAGGTTGATTACTACGCACTATGCATTTTCGTTGCGGGCTTCAACAGCATAGACTGTAATGGCTTCTGAGCCGTCATATGAAGAGTTTACTGACGACAAGGCATATTGCAGAGCCATCGTGGCGTTGGAATTGACTATCCGAAAAATGAGCAGGGTGAAAACAAAGAACGTTATATCTTACCAACAACAGCAACCCAAGCCTTCTGATCAACGATTAGATTTGCGACCTCTTCAGGGCCAGAGAATTCGCTCGATGACCGTTCTGTCCAAGTCACCTTTGACGACGATGACACGAGACCCTTCACAATCGCGTTTCCCACTGTCGATCCATCAAAGTCCTACCAAAATGTTCAGGGTAAGATATACGCCAGGAACAAGGATACTCACCACAACCCACCCCTGTAGATTATGAGCCGGTATCTTCCAGACGGCGCCCCAGTATATTGAAAACACACAAAACATGACAACGGTCATGGCAAGTGTTCCCCCTGCTACAATCTTCATATACAGACTCCGCGAGGCCTTCATCGAAGAAGATTTATCTGTGAATTGTGACGAGTACATTGTTGGATTCTCCTCATTTCTGAGGGATGAGGTTCGTGTTGAGGTTAATACCATGCTACGAGGACGAGCCATCAACACATCACTGGTCGATGCTATAAGTATCCTACGGTGGTCGAGGCTGTCTGGATCGAACCTTCCTAAAATGGGCATTAACGTCGGCTAAGGACGAATTAGTGATGACTGTACCCGCTTATCCGGCCTAGACCTCCCTTAACATCCTCCTTCTGAAAGCCGGACTGCCGTCTTCAGGCAAGATATTAATCTGGGTGTTCAACAGGTGCTTCATCAGTCGTTTGCGTGAAGATGGTAAAAAGCATGGCGCACAGATAGTACGGTCCTGTAAAATAATACTCACTGCGAGGCGAAGTCGAGTTTATATGTCAGCCTGGTCGCCTAAAAGTCGTTTTGCGGTTTGTTTCAGACAGACTACTTGCACTGATTGTGATGGTAGCAAGAAAGGAAGAGCTATCTCATCACGTCATCAAATTCAAATTTCGGTTCAAATTCAGCCTGTAAGACTGTAAGACTGTTGTAAACCGGATCTCGTAGTCTAAATTACCAATCATGTCCTAGTGTGAACTACTCTAAGCTTTCTCTTCCGGTCGTGCCTTTGTCGCTTGAGCAATAGATTATCGCAGTTATAGTGTACAAAAATTATCTGCGTACAGGTACTTCAGGAGATCAGCTAAAACAGGTACCCATTTGACACACACCTAGTTGTCTCTCCATCTCCCAGTACTTTTATGCATCCTTATAGGTGTACCTGCATCTACTCGTACTTGTTGCTGTACTGTAACAAGCCGTTCGCAAGTACTTTTTGAGAACGTCCGTGTTGGGTCCGCAAAGATCCGGGCATTGCCGAGACGTCGAACCTGCCGCTGATGGCGCATTCACACCAAGCCTAGAACTTGTATGGATAATATAAGTCCATGCCAATGCAGTAGCACCCTCGGAATATATATAATAATCAATGACTATACAAGAATGTTTTAGCAAAATAGAAAAGAAGTTTACAAAACTCGGAATTTCGCTTCCAGTCAACTTCCAGTACAAAGCCAGACCCAAAATCTCGGACGTGTGGTCGCGGAAATGCAAGGCGAAACGTCAATTGTGAGTAAGCGGCAGAGGTTTAATTAAAGACGTCCATAGGAACAAGATTTGCGCACGCAAATCAATGGAGCTTCAAAAGAGGAGGGAAATCGGAGAGGTAAGAACGAAAATTTCAAGATTTTTGCGAGTGGGCTGGAAATATGTGCAAACAATGATGTGCCCGCGGCCACGGATAATGCAAGCGACGAGGGGTTTGTCGTTGAGTGATAGTGTCCATCGGGATCTGTAAATGTACTTGCGAACTTGAAGTAGTGGCGGATCACTAAGTGGTTGCAAATTGAGACACATGTATCGCTCAAACGGGAAGTGGCTGTGTGAGCCTAACCCTGACGGTGAACAAGCACCAGCATCGAAAGTAGTGCTGGGAACCATCAAAAGTAGTGGTGTCCTCCCTACTGAACAAAAGAATTTTTGTACAGTATAACGCCCATAATAGATTTCGTATTTGTGGCAAGTTTACCTTTAGACGCCGTTGACTCTACTGGTCTCATTGCCGTCGCACTGCCAGCCATTTTAGTCGACTTGCCGCCAGTATTTTTCTTCGACTCCATACCATCAGACTCGTTTCCAGTCGCCTTCTTCGTTGACTGTTTCGGCGGATAGTCCGAATCGGAAGGCTTGATAATACGAACTACCTTATCCTTCCCATCCTCGCCATCGCTCCAAACCGGACTTCCCAACTTGACATCGCTATACACCATCATCGTAAGGTTGTTCGCCGTCTTCACCCAGAGCGGTTCAACAACAGTAGATTTCCGTTCAGCGGTAATCTCCTGCAATTCCGCTGTCTTCCTGCGGAAGACCGATGTAGCCCGTCTCCACAACTGCGTTGTCAGGACCATCCGGAATTCTCGACCTAGGAGTGTGTTAGTGACTTCCAGGAACAAGAGGGCAAGTATCTCTACCATCGTTTACACGCTGCGTTGGGTGCGCGTAACACATTTGGACCGCCACCGCCGGAACCGGTGGGTTCGTGCCGGTTTGTATACCGGCGTTGTTGTAAATCGGTTGACCCCAGACAAATCCGACGTCAAAGAGTATCTCCAGGTTGAACCCCCTGTCTGGTATAGAATTGGGTAAGCTGTTGACCTCCACCTACACGATTCGCTCAATCATTTTGGAAGGAATGTCACCGCAAGGGTTCTCACTTGAGTTTTCCTCCGCGGGTATGCATCGAAGGATGCTGGGATTTCCGCTTGCTGCGCCTTCACCTGAGAAGAGTAGATATAACCTGACGTGATAAAGAGGCAGAGAACTTACGAGTGGATGCATAGGGGTATTCGTCTATATTGAACGTTTTAGCATTAAAATTCTACGGTTCTTTAATTTCACTCACCACATGAAGTGCCCGGTGCGCCAAACACGCTGGCACCTACCTTGCATGGAGTCTGACCATTGATCCCTCCTCTGTGATAAGACATCAGATTCTTGTATCAAAGGTTGCGAACACCACTGACGTGCATCCACCGTCTTGATTACGTCCCTAAGATAAGTCAGTAAAGGTAATCAACGCCAAGCTGTAAAGTTGTAATACTCACATCTCCCCTCGTCAATGTCGACGGCTTTCCCGCCATATAGATAGCTGCACAGTCGTTAATACCTACACCTACATACAACAAGTAAGAGACATGGGTCATAAACATTAGTGGATATTACCCTGTGCCCCGTAACGAGGACTGCCACGCGAAATGTATGGGTAGCATGTCTGAAAAAAGGGTTAGTGAGGCGTTTTCGCAGGAGACCTTGACGCACCTGCGAAAATATTCCCCGATATACAGCAGACGATGAGGAGGAGAACATGAGTAGGGAAAGAATAGAAAATGAAGATCTGAGAAACATTGTGTGATGTAATAATCGGTACCCTAGCAAGCCAGCTGCAGAGTTGCAACATTTCCCGACAATTCTTCTCACTTTTATCTTCAGCAGGGTCGCATGTAGCAACAGAAACAAGCGATCAAAGATTCCTCTTCCAGAGGTCATACCTCAGAGAGTCGACGATGTCAGCGAAAAGAACACAGCCTCTTGGGCGGGCATTGAACGCGTTGTGAACCTTTGTCAAGAGCACCGACATTCATCCCCGCCGTGAACACAGGACAATGCGTCCTAGAGAAGGGCCCGGGGAAGATTGTCAGTCCGGCTTGATCATCGGTAGTCTGGACTCTAATCTGTTAGTGCAGTTTCTCAGACAACAGACACTAGTCGCAATATTTCCGCACTCTGCGACTGAGGTGAGGTGAGTTGTTGATAGTGCGGTAACGATAACACTCGAGGCATCCGTTCTCTGCCACGTCCATACCTTCCTAGGTCGACGATGGCGGGGAATTTTCCACTAGAGTCACCCCGAGTCTCTCATGAACTAGCAGCAAAAGCTACTGTCATTCATCCCGACACAAATACAGAACAGTATGTCGAGGTCCAAGCCAGTACGAAATTTTGTTCTAGAGAGGGATGCGGACAACGGGAGATTGTCGGTCTTGGCTGATCAGCAACCCGAAGTCGAATCGTCAATACAGTTTCTCAGACAACAGACACCACTCACAAGATGTTCATGTTCAACTGAGGTGAGCCGATAGTACGGTAACGTTAACGCCCAATCAAAGATACCCTTGATGCCCGCGTTCATCAAAGAGTGATCTTGCCGATATCATATAAGGCCCTGTATTGAAGCTGGCACCACGCATTCAAAGATCCATCTTCCCCTAACAAGGTCAAAGAAAAGTACGGGCTTGCAGACAAAATCCCTATGTGTGCTCATCGAGGAACTTGTAGTATGGTTCTCCCATCCCCAACACAGCACGCCTCCGAGATTGCTCTCTTCGTCACTGGCCAGCCTTCAAAAGAATGGTTGGCCAAAGCCAAGAAACAAGCCGACGACGGGGACGAGAGCGAAACCGCAACTCTCACTATCATAGGTGACGAGGGGCAATTCGCCGGATGGTCCATCCAGAAGTTGGGCGAATACCTCGTCGACAACTTTGCAGACCCAGAGTGCCCGGTGGCTTGTGGTTCGTTCGCTGTAGCAGATGAAGAGAGTGAGGAGACGGATTCCTTCCTCTTGGTCGAGTTAAGTCCCAAGTACCTCCTCGGCGATCGGAAAATCGTGATTGAAGGAACGATGCGAGTAGGACCGGAGTATGGAGTTGGAATGCCTGCGATGTTTCACGGCGGAGTAAAGAGTATTGGTATTTTTGCTGGGGAGTCTGGAGACATTCTCCGAGGATAACTGGAGTACAGAGGGCCCGCGGGAAGTGGATTCCATTCACTGCCTTTTCTGCAAGATTCCGGATAGTCTTGCAATCATCTGTAACGATAGAGAGAATCCAAATCAAGTGATTCAGAATGCAATAGTAGTACTCACTGTAGTCTCGAAATAAATCTACGAAAGGAAAGTTTTCAGTGACAGCCGATATCCGGCATGCATGCGGCTGCCTTTGACTTGACGCTCCGGCATCATCCGATTGGTTCTTGACGCGAACTACGTATCTTGGCCTCAGACCTGCACTTAGCGTAAGTGAATTTGCTGCGCCAAATTCTTTTAAGTCTGAAAATCAAAGCAGTTGCCGTTCCTTTGTATAATTACAAAGGGATATCAAGAAAAAATTCGGGGACCCGAAACTTATCGCTACAATATTGGATGACGAAGTTCAAGTTCGATATTACCATGCCAACGGGGTTTTCTGCCCCTCAGTGCTCACAATGTTCTTCTCTGGGTCTGACCATAAAGCATGCGAAACAACACATTACAAACGCTCCGGCATGACTCCGAGTTGTGAGAATGCTACTGTATGGCATCTTTTCAGCTTCTCCGAGGAAGGATCTCTGGCTTCGCATCATCTCAGCAAGTCTGCTGATTACTCAGTTCAGGATCTCAATACTACCGATGAGAATTACTTGGACTAAGTGGCATACTTATAAGCATGGGCGTTTACCTCGCTCAGTATCAAACATCCTTTCTTCAGAATGTTAATCTCCCTTATTACTCTTGATATCGCGATAGCACTTGCCAGTCTGGTCTTTCTGTGGCGTCTCTTCCGCCGAACCCGTCGCAACACACCGTTCCCTCCTGGTCCTATAGGACTCCCGTTTGTTGGGAACCTTCTTGACATGCCCGCTGAGAAGGAATGGCTGACCTTCGCTAAATGGGGAGAGAAATACGGTATTATTTTCATCATTGATAGATAGTACAACGTACTCAGTTTTTCGTCAGGGGATATAGCTTCGGTTTCCATCCTTGGGCGGCGCCTGGTCATCCTAAATTCTGCTCAGACGGCTATCAACATACTCGACAAGAAAAGTTCCATCTACTCTGATAGACCAGTCGTCGGTATGGGTGGAGAGCTCGTGGGATGGAAAAACTCCATTATTCTTATGTCTTACGGAGCACGTTTTCGTAACCACCGCCGGTCAGCTCATCAGCTTTTCGGTAACAATGCGACCATGAAGCAATTTCTGCCGATGTTGGAGCTGGAGACTCACCGCTCTCTAAAGGGAATATTTACTAGGCCTGAAGGGCTTCACGAACATATTCGAAAGTGAGTCATTAATTGCCCTGTCAGTAGCAGCATCGATAATCAATGCCTACTAAGGACTGCTGGATCCATAACTCTGCAAATATCACATGGGTACGTGACTCAAGAAGAGAACGATCCCTTCGTGGAGCTGGCAGAACGAACAATGAGCCAATTTACCCTCGCAATGGCCTCGGGTGGATTCATAGCCAATCTTATTCCATCATGTAGGTAATTCGTCACCTAACAGTGGTCTCCGCATCTGAGAAGTCCCTTGCTCTAGTAATCCGCATCCCAGACTGGTTCCCTGGAGCTGGATTCAAACGGACCGCCCGGGAGTGGGCTTCGACTCTAAACGAATTCGTGGAAAAGCCACACAACTATGTAAAGCAAGAAATGGTCAGCGCATTGATACATTTTACAGAGTCGTATCTCAAAGATGTCTAGGCAGCTGGAAAGGCGCGTCACTCCCTGACCTCGAGCCTGCTTGAAGGTGAGGTGACTGCCGAAGAAGAATTTGACGTCAAATGGCTTGCGGCAACTATATATGCTGGTCAGTAAACTCTTCATTTCCAGCACCCGGAAACTTCTCACTCGTTCTCTATAGGTGGGGCCGATACTGTAAGCTTTTCTTCTCTTATCCAATGTTTGGTCCGACCTCGGATTTAGACCGTTGCATCTATCTACGCCTTTTTCAAAGCAATGCTTCTGTATCCTGAAGTCCAGGCAAAAGCACAAGCGGAGATTGACGCGGTGATCGGGGACGACAGGCTACCACGATTCGATGACAGGGAACGCCTCCCATATGTCAATGCCCTAGCCGTCGAAGTCACCAGATGGCACGCTGTAGCACCTGTAGGTAAGCATCGGATGCATCCATGTTTCCCTGGATTCTCACCGACATTTTTCACTTAGGCCTTCCTCATTGCGTTTCTGAGGATGATGTTCAATCCGGCTATTTCATTCCAAAGGGATCCTTGGTCTATGCAAACATCTGGTATGAAGATGTCAATCCTGTCTGAAACCTAGCGTCATGGCATATCACCTACAGGAAAATGCTTCACGATCCTGCAGTATACGATCAACCATTCGAATTCAAGCCGGAGAGATTCATCAGGACAGGAAATAAGGAGCCGGAATTTGATCCTTATAAATTAGCGTTTGGATTCGGACGACGGTGGGTCTTCTTCCTAAGTCTTTTCTATTGATATCTCATAAGCTTCTGTAGGATATGCCCAGGTACAATCTCGCAGCTCGTGACTAGCATACATGTTGATGCAGAATCCAGGCAGAGTTCTAGCCGACGCGTCAATATTTATTTCATGTGCTATGGCCTTGTCTGTCTTCAACATATCTACGTATTCTGAAAACGGCGTTACATTCGAACCAGACACGAAACATACTGCAGGCTCCATCAGGTAAGAGCTTAGTTCTGTTGTGTTTTGGACGGCATTTCTCAAATGTTCCTGGCGTTTATATCTAGCCATCCGACGCCATTCAAATGCAAAATCGAAGCTAGGAGTGAGAAAGCCTTAGGACTTATCAACGAAGAACGATTTGAGTGAGCCTAATCGGTGTTGACGATCGTAGCCCCTAGCGAAGAACTATTTTCCACTCTTCTATCCGCATGTAGAGGAAAGCTACCCGGTCTCAGCCAATTCGAAAGAATTCTGAACTCAGGCAATTCAGAGTTGAGTAGCAGCACTCGCCGTATTAGTCTCGACACAAATCTATCATTGCTTAATCTTGCCGAGAAATCTTCAGTGATGACCGACGTCCAGCAGCCATGAGTGCAGCTTCGATGCTGCAGCTGTGCTCAATGTTTCGGTGTCTTCCTATCAGTCCTTGATGTGAATCATGTATCTTTACGAATGGCCCTCGGGCCTGCGTGAGCTGGAGATGCTCATATGACTACGAAATGCATACTCTCGCTTCTGATTTACACAGAATGCAACTTCTAGCGGTGCAGTGGCCGAGAGGGTTTTCTACTAGACCTTTGCCACGTTCAATTTAGCTGTATTTTGATGCGATGTATGGACTATACTCAAAGCCATTCAAGCCTACGAAACAAAACCAGATGCCATTTCTTCATGCAGTTGCAAAGGGATCTCAATCGGAGACCGGCAATTTCTGCTACTGGATAACGAATTGTGGTTGAACGATTTTGATCGACTACAGGTGCGGACCAGGGGGCCGGTCGGATAGTAAGAGCGACTCTGACAGTGCATACACCCTTGAAGCCGTCGTCGGTGCAATTGCGACAAAGTGGTAGCGCGGTCACATTGAACTCTTGAAAGCTTCCCTTTTGTAAGACCTTTAAAACCAGCAGAATTGGAGTGGGACAGAGAGAAAACACATGTACGAGTATCAAACTTCAAGTCATACGAGTGTGACGCTATAACTTGGTGACCGATCCATCGCTAATAAGAGCAAAGGTTCGGATTCCGTGTGTAAATACATCTCATTTATGTCTTCGGAGTGCTCATACGCTGTGCTTCTACTGGAACTTTCGAGTTCGAGAATCCTGGTTGAAGCAATCAGGAAAAGGCTTGATCATAAGGTAGTTACATACCGACAGAAAGACTGTTGCGTCGATAAATAGGTCTTCAGTTGGCGGCAAACGAGATTACAATGTCAACATACATTCCTAATCAAACCGTTCTTCGTTGATAAGTCTTGAGGCTTTCTCGCTTCTAGCTTTAATGCTGCACTTGAACGGTGTCGGATGGCTGAATGGAAACGAAAGACACAATGAAAAATAACACTACAAAACATGGTGAAACCGATCTCTTACCTGATAGTCCCTGCAGTATGTTCCGTATCCGGTTCGAATGTGACGCCATTTTCAGAATATTTCGAAATAGTAAAAACCGATAACGCCATAGCACAGGAAATAAATATGGACGCGTCAGCTAAGATTCTACCCGGGATCCTGCATCAAAATGTATGTTAGTCACGAGCTGCGAAATTGTACCTGGGCAGATCCTACGAAACATTATGATAAATCAAAGGAATGATTCCAGACAAAGGACTCACCGCCGACCAAATCCAAATGCCAATTTACAAGGGTCGAATTCCGGCTCTCTGCCTTCGGTTCGAATAAATCTCTCCGGCTTAAATTCGAATGGTTGATCATATACCGCAGGATTGTGAAGCATTTTCCTGTAGATGGTATATCCATGAGGTTAGGCTCCAGAGGGGATCGATGTCCTCATACCAAATGTTCGCATAGACCAAGGAGCCCTTCGGAATGAAATAACCGAACTGAACATCGTCCTGGATAGCACAGTGAGGAAGGCCTGAGTGTGAAATGATGTTGAGAATCCAGAGAAATGCAAATGCATTTGATACTGACCTACGGGACCTACGGTATGCCATCGGACGACTTCGAGCGCTAGTGCATTGACATACGGAAGGCGCTCTCGGTCGTCGAATCGGGGTAACCGATCATCGCCGATCGCCGCGTCGATCTCTGCTTGTGCTTTCGCCTGAACATCGGGATACAGAAGCATCGCTTTGAAAAAGGCATAAATAGATGCAACGGTCTAAACCTCTGGTCAGGCCAAGTGTTAGATGAGGAAGGGAAAAGCTTACAGTATCGGCCCCGCCTATAGAGGAGATGACGAGACTCAGAGTGTGATACTTAGTGAATAATTTACTTACCGGCATAAAGAGATGCTGCAAGCTATTTGATATCGTACTCTTCCTCGGCAGTCATCTCACGTTCAAGCTGACTGGAGGCCAGGGAACGACGAGCTTGCCCGGCAGCCTATACATCTTTGAAGTACGGCTCAGTATAAAGTTAATTCGCCTACCATTTCCTTCTTTACATAATTATGTGGCTTTTCCACGAAATCGTTTAGAGTTGAAGCCCACTCTCGAGCGGTGCGTTTGAATCCAGCCCCAGGAAACCAGTCTGGAATGTGGAGCTTCTTAGAGACGGAGAGAATCATAGAGATCACAGAGCCCTACATGTTGGGATAAGATTGGCAAAGAAGCCGCCAGAAGCCGTTGCGAGAGAAAACTGGTTCATTGTTCGTTCTGCCAGCTCCACGAATGGGTCATTATCTTCTTGGATCACATATCCATACGAAATTTGTAAGATGATTGCGCCGGCAGTCCTTAATACGCGTCAATTATCAGTTCCGTTTCTGATAGAGTATTAGAAAATGGCTCACTTTCGGATGTGTTCCGAAAGTCCTTCAGGTCGAATGAAGATTCTTTTTAGGGAACGACGCGTCTCCAACTCCAACATCGGCAGAAATTGTTTCATGGTCACGCCTTTGCCGAAGAGTTGATGCGCTAATCGGCGACCATTGCGAAAACGCACCCCATATGGCATAAAAATGATGGAGTTCTTCCACCCGACGAGCTCGCCGCCCATCCCGACGACCGGTCTATCAGAGTAGATAGAACTTTTCTTGTCGAGTATGCTGATCGCCACTTGAATGGAATTTATGATGACCAAGCGGCGCCCTAGGATAGAAACAGAAACTATATCGCCTGGCAGAAAATAAAGAGTTAGTACTCATGGTTTCTTGATGAAATGCATACCGTATTTCTCTCCCCATTTAGCGAAGGTGAGCCATTCCTTCTCAGAGGGCATATCAAGGAGGTTATCAATGAAGGGGAGCCCTCTGGGACCCGGAGGGAGTGGGGCATTTCAGTTGTTCAGACGAAAGAGGTGCCACGCAAAGATCGCATCAGCGAATTGGACAAAAATATATATGCCCGTATAAGCCCGTGGCAAAGGTCAAAATGCATGGCAAGGTCCGAAATAATTGCGCGAGCCTTATATGCCCATATGAAGCGTGAAGAATTGATAATCCTCCAAGTATGGTTATGAGTGTTTCCAATGTCAGTAATGCATGTCAAGCTTCGCAAGGTACCAGCACAATTACTTGATGTCATATGAAAGTATGACATGAGCAACATCTTAAAGTGAGTTCATAACACCTAGTAATCTTCGGGTGGCCTGCTGTATATACTATGCATATTTTCACTCTTAGAGACTTGGAGAGACTTGAAATAGCATATTTATTACTACCATAAAGAGAATACAGGTGCGTATATACGTTTAATGCTGTGCCTGTTTATATAGATGGACTCGAATTTGTTCTAACTTCTCCCCCGCTCCCCCCTCTTCGCTGCCAATCGCTTTCCAGAGCTGTCGTTGGGAAGGAACTTGGAAATTCAAGTCTTTCCAACCTTGAAAATGCTACTAGGAAAAAGAATGTCAGTGCAACCCCGCAACATATGAGAGAATCACCTCAATTTGTTGGACCTTCTCATCCGCGATACCTCGGACGCTATTAAAGGGCAACGTCACACGAGAAAGTACATACCCCATCTGCTTGAACTCCCTAAGATGATATACGGTGCCAATCCCAAGGAGAGAGCTATTCTAAACTCACCGATGCTTGGCTCAGGTGCCCCTCAATACGACCGCTTCTTCCTCCAACTCTACAATACGTCGCTTCAGAAGAGCAACGTTTGAACTTGATGCATTGATGGCTGAGAGGATCTTGGTAGGTTGGGAGTTTGCGATTCTTGGAGAGATGGTGGCATGTTGCTTGAGATGCTAGCGTTGGGCCTTGACTTGTGACTGTATTTATGTTGAAAACTATTCTAGCTCCGAGCTCGGAAGAAGAAGTCCACATCGGAGAAGAACGGGTCTAGAGGAAGGGAGACCTTGTGGGTCTGTGTCTGGCCCAATGGGCCAGGGGCCTCCACGAGGAGAAGGAAACTGAGTTGAAACGAACCAACGAACCGTGAGCTATCATGTGGTGCATCACAGCCACCATGACGCGTCGATCTGGTGATCGCGAGTTGCTATCCTCCGACTCGGAATCAACTTGCACCACTAGTCGCATGCTCAGTTTTTCATAAAATGCACCACATCACTTTTTATCATGTAAGCTTCCCCTTTCTCCTGTGTTCCCACAGAAGCGGGGTGTGGCCGAAAAATCAGTACACCCAAAGGACCCTCACTTCGCAAGAATCGCTGCGAAGTCGGTATTCGACTAGTGGGCTCAGGTAAAGCTAGACAAGTCTCCACACACAAAATGGGGACAGATAGACACTAGATTATGGAACTGTCATGGACGTACACACATAGGGAAATGATGGCAAGGATCAGAGCTCTGAAGGCAGTAGGGATGAGAGACTTTGTGAAGAATGCACCAATTCTGGTGGACCTGCGGAGTCAAGCTACCATGATGTCAAAGATATAGGGGTCTTCTGATATGTATTATATTTATATGTCACGCCTAAGAGACAAATACAATCGCTACTGCCATTTTACAATCAATCTGTGCAAGCTAGACCGCATATTATTGAGCTTATGGTAGCAATATATGAGTCGGAAATAATTTTATGCAATCTTGAAGGACATGTTATTATTATGTAGGTTTCTAATGGCGTATGAAAAGGTCGCAACATCGTGCCTTGGTTACATGGACCCATAAGGCCTTGACAAGGCGGATAAGAATTACGCCGGACCGTGGTCGGCGTAACCCCCGGCAATTTTTTTCCCGATCTGCTGATGGCCCTCATACCAGCAAGCGCTATCGTAATATCAAGAGGAATGAGAGCTTAGCATTCTGAAAGGAAGTTGCTTGATAATCTACGAGGAATCCCATGCTTATATGTGTGCCGCTTAGTCTAATAGATTCCCGTCGGTAGTATTGAGAACATGAACTGGGTCCAGGGTAATCAGGAGACAACGCGAAGCACGAGAGATCCTTCTGCCAGAGAAGCTGAAAAGATGCCATCCTGCCGCATTTGCGACGTGCTGCTTTCGTACCTTTTCTGGTCAGAGCTAGAGAATAATGTTGCCCAGAAGCAGCAGAAACGGTCGATGATTATGGTCCAACGTTGCGGTGCGAATGCTCGACCCTATCCAAGCCAGTGTTACATTGTCACAGTCACACACGCGATGGTGACAACGCAATCCCTTCGATTCTTTCCGTACCACTACATTTGCTCATCATGGTTGCTCTCATCCAACGCCCTGCTCCCACATTTAAGGCTGCTGCCGTCGTCGATGGTCTCTTTGAGGATGTCTCTTTGACAGACTACCTCGGCCAATGGTATGTGTCCTCCAGAAAATTTCGGCTAAACTTATTTTTTTCCCCTAGGGTTGTTCTCTTCTTTTACCCTATGTACACACTTTCAAAAATATATCCTGAGCACGACGAGGCTGACGATAATGACCAGGGACTTCACCTTTGTCTGTCCGACTGAAATCCTAGCCTTCAATGACGCCCTAGCTGAATTCAAGGCACTGGACACTAAAGTTCTCGGTACGCGCATTTCTTTCGTCAACAAAGTCCACCTTTTCATTTGCGTGTCGTATAGGTGTCTCTACCGATTCTCAGCACTCCCACTTTGCTTGGGCCAACCAGCCCCGCAAGGAGGGTGGTCTGGGTCCCGATCTCAAGCTTCCCCTCATTGCCGACCGAAACATGTCCATCTCTCGCGATTACGGTGTCCTTCTCGAGGACGAGGGTATTGCTCTCCGTGGACTCTTCATCATTGACCCCAAGGGTATCCTCAGGTATGGCGCCACCCTTACCTAAAGAAAAAATCTTTCTTGACAACCCGTCGCCAGGCAAATCACTGTCAATGACCTGCCTGTCGGTCGCTCTGTCGACGAGACTATTCGCCTCATCAAAGCATTCCAGTTCACCGTGTGTCATCCAAATATATTTCTGTCCTGATTCACCGTCTCACGTTCATATACAGGACAAACACGGGGAAGTTTGCCCCGCCAACTGGCATGAAGGTGACAAGACTATGAAGGCTGATCCCAAGGGTTCCAAGGAGTACTTTTCGGCGGTGGGTGATGGTCCCAACAAGCGTGCCCGTCAGGCTTAATTGCAGTTAGACGTATGGAGGCAGCGGCACCAAGAGGAAAGCAAATCTGATAGAACCATAGAAGATAGAACTAGATCAACCTTTATCTCAACTCGACATTTTCTTGATCAGCCCGTGCGTAGCTTTCTATTCCTTTGAGAGGTTTTTTGTGTGTTGGTTTTATGGTTATCCTTCTATTGTATATCTTCACGGCTCTGCCGCAAAATATCGCAGCTGTTGTTCCCTGCTATCCATATCAATGTCATCGCTCTTGTTAATATTTGCTGTTATGCAAGCTTCTGATGGTCCCGACACCAACCCTGAAAGAATTGTCTTAGCATATTCTTCGAGAAGGTGTTCGAAGCTGCCGCAACTCATACTGTCTGTGTTTACCACACCTTCGAAAAAAAGTCCGTTCGATGACAAGCAGGGCGTTCATTGTTACAATAATAAATATTGATATTACAACATCATAGACCTAACTTTTCAATTGCCTGTCTCGCAATGTCATACCGCATCAAACTTATCATCAGTTCTAAGGCCATCATACGATATACGCCGGGGCTTGTCACTGATTGTACTGCTCCCTTCAACGATGCTCCTAGTAGAGTCCAGCTGATCTGGACCAGAAGAGTCCGTCCTCGTCTGTACACCTATCCTCAAAGTATTGAGGGGATACGACGCCGTCGTGAGGATATCATCAGGGCTTCGGACCGCCGCCCTTACCGCCCATTCATGTGTCGTTTGCTGGAACGTCTGGATGGCTACGTCTAGCGTTGATCGCAAGCACACGAGAGTGATGATCAGCGTGGGATAGATAGCCTATCGACAAATGTGGTTAGGCACGAGATGAGGGGAAATATGGACACGGTCGTACCGTCAACTGCGATAGAATATCTATCACAGGGTAGATGCCGTTGGTCCCGCACGCGTAAGTGATGATAGCTACAAACTGATTGATTTACTCGAATCGGTCGACCCCAAAGTCCGAACAAATTAAATGCACGTACCCAAGTACAAGAATAGAAGACGCCAGATTCAATTAGAATAGCGAGGATACCATTTTGCCTTCGGAATCTTGTCATGAGCGTCTCGCCCGTAACAGATCGGATAAACTTATTGTGTGACCTTGACGCAAGTGATGTGAACATAAACTTCGGCAGCTGCGGTGACATTCGAACACACACCATGTGCGGTATGCAACGAGCGATGTCGCCCAGAGGTTTGTTGTCAGCGTCGAGCTGATGAACGTGATGGCCCAAGTGCTTAGAGTGGGATTATCGAAGACAGTAATCCCTGGGGGAGCCCTGGTGTATGCCCGGATTATACCGACAGCAGCAGCTTGGTTCTATCGTTAGGGCCACATAGTAGGCGAAGAGCTGTGGCTTTGTGCTCACCAAGTGTCCCCGTGAGAAGGGTACCAGACGTAAAGATAACCCACCATTTCCGACCCCACAATATCCAGGCCCTCCATATGACAATTCCATCCCCGATAATGATCTACGAAGTATTCGCTTTTAATGGGCTCGGGTAAGATAGCATAACGAGGCATACATTGACAGCTTCCAGCGAAATTTGAGAATATATATTCGGTGAAGCGTTGTCTTCCCAGACTGTGGGGTCATCTGCAGCGTGTCGATAGAGAAACGCGTGGAAGTTCTGTTCGAAGCTGATCGCCATATGTGAGGTCGCTACTACCCACATCACGATGTTCAGCACGGTCATCACGACAATGACAGCGGTTCTCTTTCTTTTGAACCTACGACGGAATTATCAATGTAAGCACGAAATACATGTGTGGAACCCACAGTAGCAGATACATCGATACTAGCCAGAGAGCGGTGTACATTCCTGGATATTCCTTTATGAAGGCTTCTCATATGGATGCGATTGGCGAGAACGCACCATGCAAGAAGACTTCGCATCCAAGAGCGATGAAGTACGCTTCGGCAAGCGATAGCGACATCTTGACACACTATTAGCAAGCTACGCGGAGGTAGGGAGCCTCTTGCAGTGGAAAGCTGTAGGTAGCCTTCTTTAAAGCGGATCGCCTCTTCATGACAGAAGCTCTGGCAGGTGGAATGAAGGACAAGTTAGACGCCTGACCCAACAATAAGTGTACAGCATAATTACTGAATGACCGATGTCAGTGATGGGCCCTACAGCCTCGGCGGACTTCAGTATGTGAAGTTCATGTAGTTTGAAACTTGCATACCCTGTTGTTGTGTGGATGTTGTTTTTGAGAACCCTCCCAAAGGTATATCTGTAGTATGTAACACAGCTATAGAAGCATTGTTATCGTGGATTGTGAAGAACGGCCGTGTCATTTCCGTGATTCGCGAATATCTGATCTTCTGATCTTCGAGCATACGCACGCATATATCATAGCATAAGTCCTTGGGGTTGTCCTGATGTGGATAGCAATAGCAGAGGGAGGAAAAAGTTCTGTCCTCTAACCTTGGCCTTTTTCCGGATGGTCGAGTGCAAGGTCGTCGGAAAAAGGCCCGATAGTGCATGTAGGAATCTGTCATGCGTGCATTACGTTGAGATCGGCAAGTAGAGGTAATTTCGTTGATCTGAGATATGCTGTACTTTCTATTCTTGATCACTTTGATGAACGCAGTGAAACGGTGCCCATCTGGAAGACGAGAGACTTTACTCATGATGACTAGCAGCCGGATATACGTCTAGTCTGGAGTCGCTGTTATTACGAAGCGATCAAAGAATGGCCAGCACAGGAACAGTTCTGCGAATCTTCCAGTACCTCTTTCACGCAAAAAAAGGTTTTAGATGACAAGGAGTGATATTTCTAATACCGGCCCTATGCAAGGATATTAGCTCTCGTCCATACCAGGTGAGGCAAGCTGAAATATTCTCGAAGCTCGACTTGAATTGAATTACCGCGCTCGTGCCACGAGCCAACAAGTCTAGACGTTGGTATAATTATATCCAGGCACTTGTAATCTTCAATGACAGTTAGAATAATGGTGGCCTGGATATTCTATGATTTACCTACCTTTGTCGCAAGCGGTGCCACTATGATCCACTGTCCTTTTACTAAATATCAAGCTATACGACGCTATTAAGTATGGAAGCGATTTCCGATGGAAGAATCACCCACTTCGAGGTTAGAATGAGCACATATATCCATTTTTGCGTGTACTCGAGACCAAAGGTGTTCATCGCTGGCCGCACAATTCGCAGTTTCTCTCCTTGATTTCGAGGCGCCACGGTGACAACAACACCGTCATTCTTGGGTATCACTACGTTCTCTATCATCCACCACTAGACCCTGGGGCACGGCGTGGATGACCTTGACGCGTCCATACTATGGCTATATCATTCGAAAATGCTAGTATCGACGAGCTCCACGACATGGAGGTGTAATCTTAATTCTTCAAGAATTCTTGGAAGACGCTTGGCTTCAGACCAACACCGTTTCCTGTGATAAGCACCTCCAATAAGAAATCTGGACAGATTCGGAGGACGGGAAGCTCCCACCAAGGTGTATCTGAGATTAGCATATTTGAGAGGATGAGGTCCCGTCGAACCGCCTTCCACAGGGTAACAGCACAAGGAGATCAGCTATGCAAACGCCAGTCCCCTTTGGAACTGCTAGAAAAAATTTAAGCCCATGTTATATTTGGGCTCCGTCGTTAAGGCATGCCGGCAGAACTGAGCCGGATTTCGGCGCCGCGTTCACTTTGCGATGCCGGGTTGCTTCATTTGTGCTTCATACTACCACATAAAGCTTGTCAAGGTCCACATCAGGGGCAGAGCCTGCTACGTTTATCTACTGCTAATCTTCTTGAAAATACAAATGCAAATGTATCAACTTTGAACTGATCTAAAGGAAAACATCTAGCAGAAACTAAGCAGTGCACACTGATACAATGATTGAGAGGGCTGCCTATGAAGCTTTTACTCAATTCTGCATCAACAAGTCATCTCAGCAGCAGCTGGATAGTGCTGATCGAAAACGGCTCGCTCGGTGGCGGCTGCCGCCGCTACCAGCTCGCATTTTCTCTCAGAACGCCTAACTCCTTGCGATTATAATTCCAGAAATTCTCCAGTAAGAAATCTCATTTTACCTATGACCTGGTTGAAAAAGACTCGCTCGGTGGTGGCTTCTGCCACCACCAGCTCGCATTTTCTCCCAGAATCTCGGGTGGGAATTCCGAACTGAATGGAAGTTCGGCCGAGCAATTCCGCGGAGAGCGTGATAGTAACAAAGAGTAACATATAAGCAGTGACAGACAAAGCAACAGCCACACCGAATTCCTGACTTTCAAGGAAATTTATTTCTACATTCTCGCGTTAAATTTCCATATTTAGAATTCCTCGTGACATTCGGGACGGCCCCGGCTTAAAATTTCGGCTACCATGATTCCTCGTTAAGACCTACTACTAACGTAGCAGGAATTAGTCGTTCGTTCTCCCGGATCGTCATTATCCTCGAATCTGCGTCTGTCTACCACACTGTACGCATGAGCAATATTCCATAGGAACACGATGTCGGCAGCTTCGTCAATACCCTCCGAAGACTTCGACGAAGGATTAGCCAGGCGATGTATCTACTATCTACCATAGTAGACTTTATCATGTCACTTGATATGCTTTCGCCAGCTGTCTCATCCTGTGACATTGCTCTACTTGGGGCGTACAATTTTCCTCGCACCCTTGTCCCGAAGAGCTTGCCATTAGCGCTCGAAATGAAATTGGAAGAAATTCTCTCGCAGCAAAGGGGGTTAAATTTCAGAGCTTTAACCCATCAGAACATGGTGCCGTAGCTCATTTATTGAATATATACAGCGCATTTGAAGGTACGTCTGCTGTTTCCTGCGACATAGATCCCAATTGCTGACAAGCACGCACATAATTTCAAAAGGCAGGAATGTTCGCTATTTTTCCTCATGGGGGAGGCGAGTATATCTTTCCTGAATGGTTTCCTGAGGAAGAAGGCGGCCGTGTCTTGGTGGAGACCCGCGTGGAGATCTCCGATATTCAAGACTTCTCCACTTTACTTGCTATCAATGCTATGCGTAATTAGTTTGAGAAATCCGGTCCTGCTTGTTTCGTTGGTACTGATTTCTACAAGCAACGAATGTACATCACGTTTCTTATCGCTGTACCAGATGCTTACGATACGGCCAACTTCTACTTCTTCTGTCACTTCGGAGCTATCTCTGGGTCGTTCTGGTGCTGTTTCTGTTTCTCCGTTTAATTGTTTACTACTCAAATAGCGATCACTGGAGATGAGCGGTACCACGAATATATCAAGCATTGTACATCCCATTTGACAGTCTACAGAGCGCCATCCGCTGTGTGCTGAGTATGCAATTCAAAGCGGATATGCTCGACTGTTTTCCCGGGTTGAAGGGCGCCGCTATCACCTTTGTGGGTACTAGCCACTTGACACCAACTCGAGTATCAATATAGGAAATTTCGGGGGATAACATATTTTCAACCCGCAGTTTCGTTCTTGCCTTTCGTATACCTCAGCCTTTGAAATGGATACTATTCTCATGCGAGAACACAACACCTTGCAGGCAACTCGAATGGTCCTTAGCGTATTGGTGGGAAATGGCGACGCCCTTCCGTCGTTGTCATGATCCCGCACAAGTTATGTTCCGCAGCAGGTTCACCGTGACCTCGATAAAGACTCTAATCAGAGGACAAATCATAGGTACTCCAATCTGAATCAGTAACCACATGAATCGAACTTT
Organism: Desarmillaria tabescens; assembly: GCF_030435595.1. NCBI lineage: Eukaryota > Fungi > Basidiomycota > Agaricomycetes > Agaricales > Physalacriaceae > Desarmillaria > Desarmillaria tabescens. Next base: position 490,617 of record NW_026848334.1, on the reverse strand, counting down.
CTTTATTGTTTGGGAAGGCTGTACTGCATGCAGCGATATCCGAAACGATTCCAAGATTACCTTGATCGTCGACCATGAACATGATGTGATGCTTATGCCATAACCCCGTCAATATGATGGACAACGACAGCTATCGCTACTTTCTTCTACTGCACAAGAATCAACATATATTTTCATGCCATCCTTACTTCGTCCGTGATTCCAATACATACATCAAATTCATCCACCCGATTCCATACCCACCTAGTTCAATGGAATTTATGGGATAGAGCCTCAGAGACATCGACACCGCGTAGCACTTCTGACTCTTACTGCTGCGACGATGGAGATGGCGACGGAAGCTTCAGACTTTATGCTGACCACTTAAAACCACAACAGCATATCGATTGCATTACTTCATCTCATCACGCGGGATTCGCATCTTTTCCCATGACATCCTTGCTTCTTCCATACATAAATCCCGTGTTCATTCACAGATAACCATGCCCGTCTAGCTCAACGGGGTAGAGCATCAGAGACATAAACGGATTCTCTCCCCGTGGGGAGACCGGTTGCTGTTGAAGAGCTGGTCTTCCCACGGAGGGAGAATGTCTCTTCTGAGGATGCGAGTTCGAGGCTCGCGACGGGCGCAGGAACCTTTTTCAACGTCATTGTATAAATTAAGTTATATATCTGCAAATAGCTTTTGGGACACCTTCAAGCGCATCTTCAATCATACAATATTATAATGTCATCCCGTCCACAGCCATCTACATTCATCTCTCGGGTTTCAAGGGCAATATAGCTAGGCTTCCCGAGACTCTGCTTCCCCCCAAGTATGCTATTGATGAACTTGTTCTTCCGGGAGTACTATGCACTGCATTCCTATCACTGTAGGGAACACGTCGAACACTTATATGTTCTTTTCGTCATGATCAATCGCCCGAGTGTGTAGAGATATCGGGTTCTCATGGCCAGACAAGGACGAGTCCGAGTCCGGTCAAGATGCCTCTCTATACCAACTTCTCGAGATTCGAGAAGTTAGCTGTAGGTAAGCCCCTTTCCTATGCAACTTGTCTAAGTACGTCTGATGTCAATAAATTGTAGCACATTCATTTGTGGCTGTTCCTTCTAGTTCGATAAGGTTTTTTGTATTCCTTGTGAAAAACCTGTCGTGGCACCAAAGTTTGCGCTTCCACATGTGTAGTAACTACCAACAATTATCCAAGAAAAGACCCTATTAAAATATGTAAATTGAGTTCAACCTACGCCGCCTGGATGCCAGCATCAGCACGCATCATATCCCAGTCTCGGATATTTAGCATTCTGGTTTCTCAATTAGTGTCAAGACCCGTTCTCCCGTTGTTGCGCAGATACCAACATGATGTGCGTCAAATACAAACCCAAACATAGTGCAGCCTTAATCTGGTTCCAGGTCCAAAAATAATGTCGATATTCATAATACTAGACCGCGAAACAGACTATCATCGAAGTCGCCGTAAGAGCAGCGGCAATTAACCTGGACATCGCCTCTCTCATTCAACGCCGTAAACTGTTTCCCGATAGTCTGTGTCATCCCGTCGCTCGTAAACCCACTTGGGTAAGAATAGATTAACTCTATCTTCAGATGACGGAATCGCGGAAAAAGGGGACTTGAAAGAGATTCATCCAACACCTTCCATAGGCTATGAGTGGCGAAGGTCATGGAGTTTTCCTTTGGATAAAGGCGCAAGGTGAGCTCCTCGAGAGAGAGTTGCTCGTCGAGGACGCATCTCCCGATCCCCTGCTCGAATTCATCCATATCCGTGTATCGAAAGTTTGGCGGTAGGAAGGTCGTGATGGAAAGACTGGGAAGATTTAGGAGGTTGAAATCAAAGATATCGAGGATATCACAAAATTTTACTGTTTATCGACGGGATTGTCAGTATACTGCGAGGTGAACAGACTAGAAATTGCGCATACTCTGGGTATTGTAAATTAAATGAAGATTATCGAGTGTTTCGAGTGAGTCGTTCAAGATCGTTTTTGCCCTCAGGATGTCGTCTCGGTTCCATAAACTAACGCCGCACCGGCGCAAAGAGTGGGAAGCGACAATATCTCCCTGATCAACCAGCTCCCGAAACGAAGCCATTCGCGTGTAGCTGGACGCGTGGAAGTGAAATGTCTCCAGACGTCTGGAGCTCTCGCATTGACGTCCCTGAGCTCCTTTCATGTTTTCTTGATAATCCAAATCCTTAATCGCGAGGAAGCAAAGGTTAGGAAACGCAGTAATGAAGTCGAGAAATGCCGCAGAGTCCTGGAATGTGACATCTGTGAATCGGAGTGATATGATGGTATTTGCATGACATCTCAATGCACTGAGAACTGCATTTCCTTGAAACCCAGAGGACAGTTTGACATGTCGGAGATTGCACATAGCTGCGAGAAGAGTGTATAGGATCTCCTCTTCAGCGTCGTACGCATTCCCCGAACTCAATGCAATGGAGAAGATCATAGGCAAGATTTCGGGAGAAGGTTTGAAGACGCGATGGAATGTATACCACGAGCGATGTCCTTCGGAAGTCAAGGCGATAGAAGAAAAGAGGTGCTTTCTACATCGGTAGAGAAAAGAACGGCAAACAAGGGAGCAGCAGGATAGATTGCTGTGACGGTAGTAGGGGGAGGGGGAGCTGTCTTGCACCTCATCGATGATCGCGTCAATGATCTCCTGAGGGATAAACGCCATTGGACGTAAATGCCTGAAAGCGCAGATGCACTAGAACATCAGAAATTTGGTAAGGTCCGAGAGTGAGGGAGTACCCAGTGAGGACTTGAGGCTGAATACTCAGCAGATGTTCGACTCAAAGCCTCGGCGGTAAGAGGGGATTTGAATCAACGACTGCCAAAGATTTGGAAGCCTTATAAAAGACGAGCCATGCCAAATGAGGCAGCCTGTGAACATTCCTGCTTAGTAGTGCTTAGCGCTCGCCCATCTGAACTCCGGAAGGGGGGAAATGAAACGTAGACAGGTTAGCATCTTCCGAAGAATCCGAAGTAATGAAAGGTAGGCATTAAATACTCATCAAGTAAAGACAATTGAGGATCCTTATCAATCAACGTAAAAATCGGAAACAGTTCAACTTCAGTAGATGGCAATCAATAAATTATAAGCACGTCAGGTACCGGCAGGGGGGGATCAATTTGAATTATTATTCTATTCTCATTAATATCAATCGAGCTTTACTTCAAGTCGAAGTCAACCGTGATTTATAAATACTAAACGAATTGCTTAAAGGCTTCAAAACACTGCAGAATGATGCGCCGATTCTCCAAAGGTCGCATTCCGTTTGCCAAAAACTTGGCGATATCCGGAACTGGAGGGATTAGCTTGTGAACAACGGTTTGCTGGGAGGGAAACTGGGCAGTCATAATAGATTGGAGGAGGTCAGCCGTGATGGGAAACTTGTAGAAGGTCGGAGTAGTTCCCATCAAAGTGATCGCTGTGAATACTTTGGCCTCCATGGCCGGGAGTCCTACCAGCCTGCGATGCCTGTTATTCTCATAAAACGCCGCAATTGCCCCTGCGATGAGCTGGGGCTCTGGATCGTAGGCAGACATGTGATACTTGAAAACCGTTGAGAGTTGTGATTGCTTTCTTGATCACACTGTTCGACATGCCTTGTCTTGCTGTACAAGGAGATACCCATCGTTATCCAGAACACAGATGTCCGGCTGAGCATCAACACGCATGCCACACATTATGAAGCCTATCTCCACCTGTTGATGTATGACACGATCAGGTTCATCATAGCGCAACAAACTAAGGAGATACGAAGCGAAATCATGGACAGCAGATTCCGTTGGTGCACCTGGGGGAAATCGCTCCGTAACATCTTTTAAGTAACAGAAGAAGAGTCGAGCGGATCTCATTATTGGTCCAAGAGGTGTGTCGGGATTGCCAAGAATGATAGGATCTACCGTGGGTGCAGGCGAGTTGGGGTGGCCGAGAAAAGTGGCCACGTCTTCGTCTAGAACATTGATGTTGTAAGCGAGTAGCTCGTTTATCGTCCAGTTGCTCCCAGATTTCGCGGAACGTATGATGTTCGCCATGATGGTTTCAAAGAAGCTGTGTTTGAACTCCGATGAGCTGAGAGCCTGGTATGCTTTCTCCACCATATTTGTGCACGTGATGACTGTGCCGCGGCATACCACGGCGTGCTCTCCAACCAAGTTCCTTTCTTAGCAGCAGTAATTACTGTCAGCCGGGGAGGCACCGTCTGCCCTTTTGGCGCAATTTGTTCTCCATGTTAGGTGACGCGTCTTGCCATAATTTTTCTTATATGTCTGATTAGTCCTTGCACTTCTTCAAATCCGTGAGACGTCCTTGGGCAGCAATCAGGAGATTGCAACGCAAAGTGTTGAACAGCAAGATGGCAGCTACGGCCAAAATCACGGACCTTTCACTATAATTCCTGGTCTTCCTCGTCCAATTTTTCTGACTTCAATCTTTCACCATGCACGTTTCTCCCGAGTCCCAGATTCCAAAATCGTCAGTCTTTTTGACAACTACGCCCATCTAGATGTACTGCTCCCGTTCATTGCTCAGGCAGGCAACTAAAAGGCCATGGGACCTGTCCCCATAGATGTTTCCACTGAATATCTATCAAGTTTCATCGCGACGCCGATGACGACAATGGCCGCAGGCAAAACGCAAGCGCGAAGCGCCCATGCTCCAGCTCCACCCCTTCTATCAGACATCATATAGTTGCACTTTATCTTTCCGGGTGCAAAGGAGACATGACACAGCTCCCGGCTGGCTCAATGGCTCATAGCAGGGTATTTCGTTTCAAGGCATGGTGACTACAGTGTTTTTCCGGGAGCACTGTGTATTACTAACAGTGCGCTCTTCTCGCGTTGGGAGAACTGGACCGTTCGGATACTTATCTGAATGTTCTTCGGCTTCATCAATTGTCCGGGTGTATAGAGGTAAGGAAACGTTAGGATCCTGGGTCGAACGAGACTCAGCCAGTGTTCCTTAACGATGTTTATGCACGGTTCCATCTGTTGGGATCTATCAGTACTAATAGGACCCGCTATCTCACTGAAGGTGAGAGACTATACTACGGCTAATGCCAACAGTTTGTACCCGCATCCATTCGTTGCCCGTTTCCTTCTGGGTTACGACAATGTGTCCTTTTTTTAGAGGACATGGCCTTGACGGAATGTCCGAAAAACAGGTGGATGATTGCTCTTCCGCATGTTAAAGTTAGCAATACACGGAATCTAGTCTTATTTGGCATGTTTGAAGGTTAACGTTCAGGTCTAAGGGCATCATAGCTTGTCTCATCTTGCGTCAAATGTAATCCCGAATGCAACATAGTTTTTATCAGAATACAGCCTCCGAAGAGAGTTGCAAGAATGGCTAGCGTTGAGCCAAAATATATATCAAACCGAATCATTGAAGTCAGATAGAGAGCCGCGGCAACTAATCTGGACGCCGCCCCTCTCATTCAACGCTACAAACTGCCTCCCGATAGTCCGCATCATCCCGTCATTCGTAAGGCCACGATCAGAGTGGATCAACTCGATCGTCAGATGACGAAATTGTGGAAAACGGGGACCAGAAAGCGATGCGTCCAAAAATTTCCATAGGTTATGAGTGGCGCAGTTCTCCTTGGGATAGACGCGCAGAGTGAGCTCCTCGAGTGCGAGCTGTTCATCCAGAACACATCTCGCAACTCCTTGCTCGAATTCGTCTACGTCTGTGTATTGAAAGTTTGGCGGTAGGAAAGTTGTGATAGAAAGGCGCGGGAGATCAAGGAGGTTGAAATCGAAGATATCGAGGATATCGCAAAAGTTTACTATTGGTCATCAGCGTAATGGCAAAGTAAACAGAGTAGTGGGACATACTTTGGGTATTGTAAATCAAATGAAGTTCATCAAGTGCTTTGAATGAGTCATTCAAAATCGTTTTCGCTCTCAAGATGTCATCCCTGTCCCACAAACTAACGCCGCACCGACGCAAAGAGCGGGAAGGAACAATATCTCCCTCATCGACTAGCTCCCGAAATGAAGTCATTCGTGTGTAGCTAGACGCGTGGAAATAGAATGTCTCCAGATTTTTGAGGCTCTCGCGTTGACCTCCCAAAACCTTGTCAAGGGCTCTTTTTTTATAATCCAAATCTTTAATCGCGAGGGTGCGAAGGTTAGGAAACGCAGCAATGAAGTCGAGAAATGCCTCAGAGTCCCAGAATGTAACATCTGTGAACCGGAGCGATATGATGGTATCTGTATGGCATTTCAACGCACTGAGAGCTGCATTTCCTTGAAAACCGGAGGTCAGTTTGACGTGCCGGAGATTGTGCATAGCTGCGAGAAGAGTGTATAGGATCTCCTCTTCGCCATCATGCTCATCTCCCGAACTCAATGTAACGGAGAGGATCATCGACATGATCTCGGGAGAAAGCTTGAAGATACGATCATGGAATTTATTCCACGAGTGTTGCCTGTCGGAGGTCAAAGTGATAGAGGAAAATAGGTGCTTTCTGCATCGAGGTAGGAAAGAATGGCAAACAAGGGAGCAGCAGGATAGATTGCTGTGGCGGTAGGGGGACGAGGAGCTATCCCGCACTTCATCGATGATCGCGTCGATAATTTCTTGAGGGAAAGGCACCATTAAGCAGGTCCTAAGATACCTAAAAATGAAGATAACAATAGAACGTCGGAAGACTGGGATGGCGCACTTGAAGTGGAATTCTCCTGAATGTCGAAAAGCCTTGGTGCTTAGAGAGGATTATGAATCAGCGGTTAGGTTTGAGGCTTGGGAGGCTTATAAAAGGTATGCCAAGCCAGACTAAGCACATGCGGACAAGGTTTCTCAGTGCCCGGCGCTCAGCGCGCCCATCTGAACTCCGGAACAGGAAACGTGAAACATAGAGACTGTATGTATTGGCACCACACCAAGGGATGGATCAAGTACTAAGGAATAAGTACTTACCAATCAAAGTCAGATTTAGCTTGCTTAGTACATGGCAACCAATTGCAAGTATCGCTGTATGCATCCCATAAAAATAAGACTAGTCTTCGGGGTCAGAGTCATCAGCCGATTCCAGATTGATGCCAATGCTATTCCCGTTTTCAGCTACATCCGTTCGTCGCGGACACCTAAGCAGTGACCTTCGACGTCGGTCCAAAAATGACAATTCTAACTCGCAGTGAACCCCATGCCTAAGGATAGTACCCTTCAACCCGTGCCGGAACTTCAGGCCTGCAAGACCACCTCTCATGCGGAGCAGAGGAAGACCAGGGTCTAGGTCATCGCAGGTGAAAGTGACATCCGTCAACGGCTGGTCCTCCATCTCAGTGCAACGCGACTCCAGCATATCAAGCAAAGCATCGAGATCGGTATCGTTGTCGACGTCCATCGAGAAAGTGGTCAACAAAGGGAGGAGGAGAGGGCGGCCTTCTTTGACAGTAAGTTTCTCAAGAATTGTCTCGTGGTCAAGGGGGGCGGATCCAGGAGTACACTCCTGTGTCCAGGACAAGAGGAGTTCCTTCACAGTAGGGACGACCTCAAGAACCTGAACCATGCGCGCGTCAAGAGGGACGGGATCGCGGATAGACAACGTTTCCAGGGGACATTGTGACCGACGGAGGAACTCGGCGACCACTCGAAAACTGAACGTCGTGACAACAAGAGCGTTAAGGAAGGGCAACGTCAGGTACTGGATCAAGTCGAAGCTCGTGAAATCAACCTCCAAACGCTGGATATTCGTAAACACCATCGTGTTGTCCGGGAGGAAACGGTCCTGGATCTCGATGCCCAAAGATAAAGCTTCGAGGTTGGGCGCGCATCGTAAAAGGCGGAAAGGATCGCTATCAACGTCGGAACCTCCAAGGTAGTACATCCGGAGATTAGGTCGCAGAATGTCCTGGTCTGCAGGGCCATCCCAAATTTCTGCTGCGAGAGTCTCTTGCCGACAAAAAGCTTCGTCTCCCTCTGCAGGGGCGCTTTTACGTCTGAGCAGTGCTACGTTCCACATGAAGATATCCCAACGATGGTTCTCAGCGGCAAGCATCCGCATCATATCCTCATATTGAGGTATGATGGCTTCACCCTGGATATTGCCAACAATCCGGAGGGTTTTATTTCCCGAACGCTTCAACCAGAGCTTCAAAACATTAAGCCGGGTGCGACACTCGGTCGCAGTCAGCTCATCAACGGTGAGGTCCGACCAAATTTGAGGCAGGGATAGCGATACGCCACGCCACAGGTAGGAGACACGACTGTAACTCCAAGGCCCGCAGTTTGTGTCGTGGACAATCGGGTACTCTTCAAGTTGACGCCATCCTGGACGAGCGTGAAGGAGAATTTCGGCAATGATCTCTGCGGGAAAGCGGCGGATGGCGGACGTGATGGGTCGGTGGCACTTGATGAACTCCTGTATACCACGAATCTCAGCGTGCTCTTCTTCTCCCAGTGTAGCCTCCTCATGGGCAATCGGCTGCCTCATAAGTATATCTAGGTCTTCGTCGTCGACTTCCAATTGTTGCTTGAACGCGTCCAAAGATTCCAGGGCTTGGGCTAGAACATGGCGGATTTCGACGAGTTGGTAGTCGAGAGGAGCATCGTTCGAAGACGCGAGATGTCTATAGGCCTCAGAGACATTACGACGTTGAACGGCAGACGACATGATGGCAAAAGGGTGAGGGTCACAGGACGACGACGTGAATGGTTTTATTCAAAGTCTAGACAATGGCGCTAAGATTGGTTCTCTGCCACAATTGCAACAAGCGGTCCAAAAGCGGCCACCTACTAATTGAATAAATCGAATGCCGCCCATTCTGGTATAATCCGGCCCTTTTGGTCAACATCGACCCAACCCATCAATTGCCTATCGATAAGACCATAGTTATCGACGTGTCCGAAAGCTTTCTCCCAGCCAAGTGCCACGGCAGATAATTTGCATACCGCAGAACTACATGAAGGTCCATCAGCAATAAGATTACATTCAACAAAACGCGATGACTGCCACACCTTACTGTACAAACAACAGCATCAGGACCCTCCCGACTCCAGGCCCCACTGAGGAATGCAAAGTCCACAATCATGCCTCGCGTAGCACTTACTCTTGTCTCCAAATCGTACTTGTCAAAGTCCCGTTGGAAATACTCTCCCGGGCTGACCAGGCTTTTCAGCTCTGCATTTGCACTCCGTGAAAGCGAATAAACGGGAGATAATAAGCTAGACATCTCCTCCATCATCGCCGGTGAATCCGATGCAAGGTATACAAGGAAAGGGTGGTCACTACGCTGCAGTCTGCTAGCGGCATCGTCCAGCGCGTCGACGAAGTCTTTGGTTGGGACATAGCTCCCATGATACGAATACGAAGAAGGTTTGCGATCTCCACGCCGGAGGTGCGCAGAGAGATACGTGGATGATAAAGCAGCGACCTCTTCTCGCGCAGAGTTGATGAGTCGAGCATTTTCAGTATTGGGTATTATTGTATTACGCAGAGATCCAGCAGCGAAGTCATAGATAGGTTTAAGACGGTTGGTGCTATGTGCATATCTAACGTCAAACATTAGTTAGCTCACCAGGAAGAGAGACATAGTACCACTTACCCATCTTCATAATGTTCATAATACATGTGTCCGAAATGAAACTTCGCAGTTCGCGAAGTGATAATCTAGAAGTCTACGTAAGAACCGCTTTTTCCTGTGCGTGAGAAGGATATTTACCCAATGTCTGTGAGTATGAATGAGATATTGCAAATAAGGAAGGAAAACGAAGCACACCTTGCATGTCTAGGGCAAGCAACATATTCTACAGGGCCCTCGTAAGCCAAAAAGCTTGCGGTAGCTGTTCAAACCAACCTTGTGGTGGTGGAGGTTTACAGCCAGGCTCTGGGCCAGGCTGCGTCTCTCTGACGTCTTCAAAATGGTCAATCCATCTGCAAGATGTTTTGAGAGGATGACCAGTAGAGAACCGCAAGACAAACCTTCCTCTATTCCAGTAGGTATCGTCAACGAAAAATGTCCTATTCCGCTGGCGGTAGGTGAGTATATGTGCCCAAAAAAAATCGAAGAAAGCATACCTCCCGCGCTAGTGCGGCTGCCTGTGCTATCAACGCTAAATCCGCCAGCAGTCCCACCTTCCCATCCAGCATATACGTGATGGTGCTCGAGCATACATCCTTGTCGTTGCCGTGCACGACATCCATCACTCCCTCCGCACTCGGCTCCCAAAACTTTGTAGACGGCATAAATCCACCGGGATGCATCTTGTAACATTCAACGAGATAATCGTGAGTACTGAGCGGAAAACTGGTGTAGTTTTCGTAGGAGATGATGAGTGAAGAATTGAGGTTGTCGTTTGTCTCAGTCGAGACCGGTACCTGCTCAAAGGACGGTACTGGAACTCCCAAATACCATTCCAGCGTTCCTGGATGCCAATACGCGACGACCATGAGGAAGAAAAGGAATCCTGCGGTGACCGAGAGGAACACAATTGGTAGCTTTGAGACGGCCGCCGTCGCCCGTACTCTTCCGCCTTTGGGCTCATCCATATCTGAGCTATCAGCCGACAATAGAGGTGCAGTCGACGACTGTGGATCATCCTCGTCGCCATGCACCTCTTGCGGCTCGACCTGGGACCCTTCTTCAGTCCGTCCAGAACGATATTGGGGTGTCCGTGGTGTCAGCGACATCGCCGCATCTGTGAAAGAGTTCGCAGAAGAAATAGAAATATTTTTCACCGACCGAGACCGTGGCATGGTACCTACGTCGTCGTTGGCCAGCAACGACACTAAACAAAGAAGGAAAGTAGAAGTAACCCTAACCTAACCCTATGTATCCGTTTCACTTCAGCGCGTTCGAGTCTCCATGATGACCGAATTTTTGACCCTGACTGCCCTTATTATAACCAATACATTTTTACGTTGTAATATTATAAAAGCAATGGGGGACGACTGAAATAGTTCACCCGGTGTACATTGTACGCAATTGCAATGCATCGGGAGGGATACGCAGCATAACTGATCCCACGGTTGATGTATATGCACGTACGTACTCCTCTCCATCGTTTCACTCTTGTGTATATCTAATATCACGTCTCCCACTACAACGAAACGTCATGCGCAAAGACAAACACTCACTCTTCCGTGCACGTACCTTCGTCATGACCCATTCAGGAATACCTATGGCTTCTGCACCTTTGGCAGACAGTCCACAGCAATCTACTTGACCCTTCCCCAATAAGAGTTCTTCGTCGACCTATGGCAAGGCAATATTGTATAACTGATATGAATGTCAGGTAAGAAAGACCTCACCTCAAAGCCCAGATGCTTGTATATATCCCGACTCTTCGAGCTCGAAGCTTCTAAATGGATGGGTTTGTGGTTGGCACGAGAAAAACAGTCCTTTAGGAGGACTGAAGATACGCCTATTCAATGCGTCAAGGATTTATCAAGGGAAAAAATCAAACTTTCAGAAATCATACCTTTTCCTTGCCAGTCAGGATCTACCGCGATTGCAAGCAGATGCCAGGAATCCAGCCGGTCCAAATTCCGCGCCTTGAAGGCTTTCGAAAGTGCTTTCTCAACAGGGGGAACGAAATCAAGAAGAATGCGCTAGAAAACGAAACCAAGTGAGTGTTAATCTCCGGTCGACCGGGTGAGATACCTTGAGGCCTCGAAATCCCCAGCCCCTCAGCACGGACCATACACCAGCCTTCAGCAGCTTGCCCAACGGCATGTCAAACGTCTGCCCGGGCTGAAGACATACTGTTACCCCAACGACTTTCTCTCCCCCCATCATCTTGCGGCACCACCGCGAGGGTAATAACACCACCTACCAACATCGCCACTGTCACCAAATACTTCTGAAAGTGTTGGAGGTTCCTTATTGTTCGCTGCACTCCGGGAACTGGGGAATCAATGCTGGTGGCCGCGGTTTTGCTTCTTAACACAGCCGCACCAGTTAAGGGCATGATCGTTCAGGAAAGCTCGTGTCAGAACGTTTATCGCTGCTTCCTGGTCTTCTTCGGTAGCGACGCGTATCGTAGCTGAAGGTGTCGTCTGCATCAAGGACATTGCTCGAGTGACGAAGGTAACAACAACGGCATTATAAAATGGCAACATAAATAGTTTAGAACTGATGACAGTCGTGGATCACATCATAGCGGCCGCGGGCCGTGGGTCGAGGCATGCTCGCGTCTCCTCTATTAACAAATTCAAATTCACATGGTCAAGCTTTGCAACCTTTGAAACCAATGATACATTCACTGACAGTTTGCAGCTGCATTCATTTATCGGGGATCTTTTGCGGTCTTGTCAGTATGGATCGAGGAAACATCAGGCTAAGAAGGGATATAAGTTCAAGGCAGATCTTATTATGCCGAAAGGGTTACGCACGTCCGAGGTTCGATCTTAAAAATCTAACGCCTGACAGGCTATTCTTGCCATGACCATGAAGTATATGTTCTCAGCTTTGCTCACCAAGTTTCCGAACTTTCTAATTGACTTTTGCTTCAGATTTCCGTCAATATTTTAGTCTTGAGAACACGATCTGCCTTCGATTTTGGAACTGAAACTGGGAACTGAAAACATGTTCAGCGACAGGGGGAATGCCAGGATGTGCAGCTACGCGCCATTTTTGTTTTCCGTTATATGCCAACGACAGAGATCATAAGAAGCCCTGGATGTCCAATTGCTTCTGTACGAACCCACGCATGATATATTGAATCGTCAAGCGGAATGTCATGCTGGGCCACCTTGTAGCATTCAACGAGGTAGTCATGAGTACTGAGCGGAGAACTGGTGTGTTTTCGTAGGAGATGATAAGTGAAGAATTGAGGTCGCCGTTGATCCCAGTCGAGACCGGTACCTGCTCAAAGGACGGCACGGGAACTCTCAAATACCATTCCAGCGTTCCTGGATGCCAATACGTGACGACCATAAGGAAGAAAAGGAATCCTGCAGTGACCGAGATGAACACGATTGGTAGTTTTGAGACGGCCACTGTCGCCCGTACTCTTCCGCCTTTGGGCTCATCCATATCTGAGCTACCAGCCGACAATAAAGGCGCAGTCGACAACTGTGGGTTATCCTCGTCGCCATGCATCCCTTGCAGCTCGTCCAGAATGATATCGGGGTGTCCGCGGTGTCAACGACATTGCCGCATCTGTGAGAGTTCGCGGAAGAAATGGATATATTTTTCACCGACCGAGACAGTGGCACGGTACCGTCGGCATTGTTGTCGTCGTTGGCCTGCAACGACACTGGAGCAAGTAAAGGAGAGAAGAGTAACCCTAACCTAAGCCTATGTATCTGTTTCACTCAGTGCGCACTCGTTCGAGTCCCCATAATGACCGGACGTTTGACCCTTCTAGTCGTCAAAATAGTAGTTTTCCTTACTGCCTTTGTTATAATAAATACATTTCTACGCTGTAATAACAGTGATGGGGGACGACTGAGATGGCTGACCCGGGGTGCGCAACTGCAATGAACAAGCAGTGAATCAGGAAGGAATCCGAAGGATATGTACCGTAACTGATTCCATGGAGGATATATGTACGTACGTCCTTTCAATTATTCTTTTTTGTGTACAGCCAACATCACGTTTCCCACTGCAGCCAAAAGTCAGGCGCAAAGACAGGCACTTGCTCTTCTATGCACATACCTTCGTCATGATCCATTCAGAGATACCTGTCGCTTCGGCACCTTTGGCAGACACCCCGTGGCAATCTACTTGACCCTTCCCAAATAGACATTCTTCGTCGACCTATGGCAAGATATGTTGTATAACTGATATGAATGTCAGGTAAGAAAGACCCTACTTCAAAACCCAGATGCTTGTATACATCCCGACTTTTTGAGCTTGAAGCTTCCAAATGAATGGGTTTATGGTTGGCACGAGAAAAGCAGTCCTTCAGGAGGAGTGAAGATACGCCTTATTCAATGCACCAAGATTAAGCAAGGGCAAACTATCAAACATCCAGAAATCATACCTTTTCCTTGCCAGTCAGGGTCTACCACGATCTCAAGCAGATACCAAGAATCAAGCCGGTCCAGATTCCGCGCCTTGAAGGCTTTCGAAAGTGCTTTCTCAACAGGGGGAACGAAGTCAAGAACAAAGCGCTAGACGATGGAACGAGGTGAGTATTGGTCTCCAGTCGGCAGTACATGGGTGAGATACCTTGAGGCCTCGAAATCCCCAGCCTCTCAGCACGGACTATATACCAGCCTTCAGTAGTTTGCCCGATGTTACGTTAAGCGTCTGCCCGGGTTGAAGACATACTGTTACCCCAACGACTTTCTCTCCTCCGTCTCTTTGCGGCACTACAGCGAGGGTAATAACCCCGCCTATCAACATCACCACTGTTACCAAACACTTCTGAAAGCGCTGGAGGTCCCTTATTGTCCGCTGCACTCCAGGAATTGGGGAATCGATGTCGATGACCGCGTTTTGTTTCTTAACACAGCCCCACCAGTTCATGGCATGATCGTTCAGGAAAGCTCGTGTCAGGACATTTATCGCTGCTTCCCGGTCTTCGTTGGTGGCGACGCGTATCGTAGCTGAAGGTGTCGTCTGCACCAAGGACATTGCTTGAATGTCGAAGGTAACAATAAGGGCATTATAAAATGGGCAACGTATTGCGTTTAGGACTGATGACAGTCGTGGATCACATTATAGCCGCGGGCCGTGGGTAAACTCCGGTCGAGGCATGCACACGTCTCCCTCTATTAACAAATTCATATGGTCAAGCTTTGCAATCTTTGAAACCAACGATATATTCACTGACGGTCTGCAGCTGCATCTATTTATCGAAGATCTTTCACGGTCTGGTCAGTATGGATCGAGGAAACATCAGGCTAAGAAGGGATATAAGTTCAAGGTAAACCTTACTATGTCGAAACAGTTACCCACGTCCGAGCCTCGGGATCGATCTTGAAAATCTAATGCCTGCAAAGACCGCTCAGCAAACTCTGCGTAAAGCTTACAAGCTATTCTCACCATGAAGTATATGCTCTCAGCTTTGCTCACCCAGTCTGAGCTTTCCAATTGACTTTCGCTTCAGATTTCTGTCAATATTTAAGTCTTGAGAACACGATTCGCCTTAGATTTTGGAATTGAAACTGGGAAACGAAAACATGTCCAGCGAAAGTGGAAAAGCCTGAATGTGCAACTACGCACCATTCTTGTTTTCCGTTATATACCAACGAGAGATCATAAGAATCCCTTGACGTCCAGTTGCCTGTACGGACCCATGCATGATATATTATTGAGTCGTGGCGCAGAATAATCTCGTGTGGCGCAGCAGGTATTGTTTTGGGTCTGCCGTATCTGCCAAGATCTTCCATCTCCGCATGTCACAGTCGAATAGCCTAGAGGATGCGGTTTAGCCGTGATGTCCGTGTCCAAGAACGATAGAAGCCAGCACGCACATTACTCGGCTCGTTTCTCCGGTTCCAGGTTCTGGAGAGGGTAACTCCAATGTGCGGATGAAAAGTAGCTAATGGGTACCCCGCTGGCGCCTAGAGCTTCTCCGACCTGAAAATAATTGGTTGCACTGTCGGATATACGCAAGTTGGAACACACCATCATCAGGCCTTCCTTCAACGAAATTTTTTCAAAGGAAGTCCGGCAATCCTTATTACCAAACACTTCTCAAAATGTTGAGAGCTCTCGTCGTACACCACGTTCCAGGGTCTGATCTAGAGGCATCTTGGCTCGCGAATGCTCGGCTATTACTAATATTGCAGTCCGAAGTCCGAAGTTATAACATCAGTATCGGTTTGACGATTTTCTTGCGGGAACGACACCCAATTGCAAGGCAAGAAAAGACGCTTAGTGAACATGACGGTTCGGAGGAAAAGTTGGACACGGCACGTCTCGGGCTGATCGGAATTTCACGGTCCGAGTCTAACTATTGCCCGTTCAACGTTCAACCGCCGCCACCAGCCTTGTCACCTCTTCTTTAAGACCGTTTTCTAGTGCGACGGCTACTTCTACCACTTAATAGGGACCTTTTCAACAGCATCCAGGCCTAGTACCGATTTTATATCTAGCATATTACTTCGCAGATCTACGAGATGTTCACTTCTCAGGGCTTTCTTTCAGTGGTTCTGCGTTTGATATCTTCAGGATGATACAGACTGTTGCCCAACCGACATTTTAACAACTGCTACTGCTGTGAGTATGAGCTATATTCGAGGGGAACATCCGAACCGTACTTCGCCAATCGTAGCGCGGGCATTCTGACCTCCGTGTATTTCGCGAAGGCAATGCATGTGTAGTCACAATCGATGCTGGAGATACCGTCCTTCCGGAGGGCTGAAGATACACCTTTTAAAAGCATCAAGATTAAGCAATGGCAAACATCAAACGTCCGGAAATCATACCTTTTCCTTGCCAGTCAGGATCTACCGCAAATGCCAAGAATCGAATCTGTTCAGATTTCACGCCTCGAAGGCCTTCAGGAGTGCTTTCTCAACAGATAGTGTGAAACCAAGAAAATTGCGCTAGAAACCGAACGTTGGTCTCCGTTGACGTTATACCGTGTTTAGCGAGAAGTAAAAGACCATCATGTTAGCTACACACCGTCCTTATTCTCCATTATATTACTGATTGAGATCATAATGACTTCCTCATGTATATCTACTGCCAGCGGCTTGTAAACGAGACGTATCGAATGGCCAATCCTATGTCGAGCATGAGCAACGTCTGGATGATATGTCAAACAACGTACTCGTGCATTCTGGAAGCTTCCTTGATGCCCAGTTGCCTCCACGAAACCCCACATTTTAGTCCACATAAAGAATATTGCTCTCGGTATTATTTTAGTTCTGCTATCTCTGTCAGAATATTGTCCGTACCCTCCGTCAACGTGTCCCGAGTAGTCTGGAGGACGCAGTTCAGATTTCTAGCTTGGAAAGGATAACTCCGTAATGTAGGAAAAGCAACCAATGAATCCTTCGCCATCGTTTATGGTTTTCTTGGTTCCTCTTGTCTCCAAAAATAACGGGAGGCATTGTCAGGGATCTGGAGATAGAAACATTTCAAGTTTTATGTTCGACCATTGCAGTGCAAGGTCAGAATTTGTCTCGTCGGTATCGGATTGAAGATTTTCTTGCGGGTGTGACACCCAAGGATCCAGAGCAAGACGCGCAGATTATGATGGCTCGAATGAAAAGCTGAACGCCGCGGAGACGGTAAATCTCGGGCCTTGATCGGACTTCCACGGCTTCAAATTTCAAACGCGACTCCAACCACGAACTCGTCAACGTCAACCTCTTCCTCAGCCCCACCTGCTTAATATCCCTTTAAATCAAGCCGAATGCCATCAATTTCTATCTATGAATCACCTATATATTTATTTAATTTTTCACGTCTTCAAGTCACTTTTCAGGGCTTTCTTCCAGTGGCTGTGTACTTCATGTTTTCAGAAAGGCTGCGCAACCGCTATCTCATCTACTGCTACTGCTGTGACATTGAGTCATATCAGCCGATTATGAGGGATCAGGCGATAAAGACACCCGTGCTTCGGGAATCGTGGCGGTATCCTGATCTTCGTGTAGTACATGTGCTGGAGATACCATCCTTCTCCATGATAATCAGTTGAGATAAATGGCATCTAACCGCGTTACCGTTCACTAACTGGCTCGGTCTAGGTCCGCTACTACACCGATAGATGTAGATGATATTTTGAGTCAGGCACAGGTGCTCTTGTATGGTAGCATGCCTTCTGTCATGCATCACAGCGGTATTGCTCTCACGGCCAATTCGGATCACCCAGTATCGTTTCGTTCATTCCAGCTGCCAACTACTGTATTCACTGTGCACATGCTGAAGCTTTTGTCACTAAGAAGCATTTCGCATGAATCAGTCCCTGGCTTTGACTTTGAACTCTATTTAAACTTACTGCAATCCTACCATGGTCTCTACTCCCGCGTCGCTCAGCTGATACTCCTTACACATGCCGCTATTGATTGCAGACGCGTACTTCATCGCTATCGGGGTCGAGGTCTTTCTCCATGGTATGTTTTCGTCAAATCCTAGCCGAATAAGGTCTATTAACAAATTTTGGATTTTCAGGGATGTACACCGCTCTCTGGCTAGTGTCGATGTATCTCTTGCTGTGGGTTTCCTATGCATCATCGTTGTAGCTGGTAATAAACCTGCTCCAGGTTCAAAAGGGAGAAAACCAAAGTGATTGTCGTCATGACTGTGTTAAACTCCATAATGTGGACAGTAGCGACCTCACATATGGCGATCAGCTTTCAACAAAACTTTGATGCCTTTCTCCACAACCATGCCGCGGACAACCCCGTAGCTTTCGAGGACAACTCTGCACCAAATATATATTTGCAGATATTGCTAGAGTGCATTAACGTACATCTCACACCCTGTTCCTCGCTGAAAAGCGCTGACATCCTATAGATTGTAATTGGGGATGGGATCGTTATATGGAGAGCCTGGATATTATGGAACCGAGAACGGTGGGTCATTTTCACAACCGCCACCCTCCTTACCGGCACCGTAAGTAAGTGTAAGGACGTTCATTGCTTCTACTTCTCTCACGTTCCCTTAAATCCAGCCGGTGCTATCGGACTAATTCGAGTATACACCATGGCACCTCCGGGGATCACCCTCTTCGAGAATCCTTCTTTGAGCGCTTGGGCGACGGCTTTCATAGGCTCGACTCTAATAACGAATATCTGGGCTACATCTCTCGTCGCGTATCGTACATGGTACGTTGCTGGTCCTATCCATTATCAAGCTCATGTTAAATTCTGTCGTTGTGGTCAAGGTCGCATAATAAATTCATCCGTGCCGTAACAGGGGAAAGGTTCATGAATAGAATCCGAAGGCAAAATGGAATACTCCCCATTCTAATCGAGTCTGGCGTCTTCTACTGCTGCACATGGGTTCGTAACATTTCCCCCAATTCGTAGGAAATCAACTCAATCACACGATAGTTTGTAGCTATCATATCTTTCGTTTGCGGAAACAACTTCATCTACATTGTGATAGATATTCTTTCACAGCTGACGGTTCGTACAAAATGACTCTTTTCTCGCATTCCTCGTGGTGTTGAACCATATTCGTCTACAGGCAATATACCCTACGCTGATTATTACTCTTGTTTGCCTGCGATCCACGCTTGACGTCGCCATCGAAACATTTCAGCGGACGACGCAAGAGTGTGCTGCAAGAGCGGACAACGCAGGAAATCGCAACCATATCATCACTACGACATCGTATCCACTTAGTGATTTCAGGGTAGCAGTGCGGACGACAGCGCACTCCTCTGGCTTTGCCCCATCAGACGCTATAAGTCGCGTTGGGGAGAGTACTATGAATTCTGACGAGCCTTCGCATGTACCTTGCGAAGACAGTCTTGGAAACATGCGCAAAACCGAGGACAAAATGAATATAGTATGACATTAGGCGTACTTGTCATTTTGTTCCAAGTTGGATACCGCGAATGTTTAGACTATTTTTGTTGTAAAATACACCTCATCCTAAATACCCCGACGAGACAGATACATCAATAGAAGGAAGATGCCATGAACCGGAAGGTACATAGCACCCGCCGCTGCCTACGCGAAGGAAACTCGCGCCAAAACGCAGGAACCAAGAAACAAGACAAAAATGAAGACTCGACGAAATAATTCGATGAAAAAGGGCATCTTGGAACCAAGACATATTCACGGGAAACCCGCTGCCCTCAGCTTGGAGCACCCGTTCCTTGGTTTGAAGACCCTCAGGAATTATCGGATGCGATGCACAGCTTCTCTGCCATCCGTATCACTTCACGCCGCAAGACCTCGGCCACAAGCATTGCAGCATGCCGGCACCCCTGGATCCGGGTCTATTTTCTTCTTTCCTCCCGTCACATTTGAGGTGGTGGTGCCAGGCTGCGCCAAAGGGACAGATGCGGTCGCACCAACGCTCTCGGTTATGAGGGTGGGGACAGCCCGAGAGTCAGCCTGGAGATTGAGAGAATGAGCGGTGACAATGGGCGCCTTGCTATCAAAATCGGATTCATCCGAGTAGATCTCCGCCTCAACCTCATCCAGTCCTCTCAAAATTGCCTCTTCTTCGGGGTTCTCCTCTAAACCGGCTTTTACAGTCGGTACTCCCGATACAACATGCCTAGAGGTAGGGAAGACTTGCTCGTTAAAAAGTTGAACGGTGGCCGACATGGATTTAGAGCCTTCAGCAAGCTTCTTTTCGATAACGCTGACGTAAAACTCGTAGTCGGAGAAGTAGTTGATCTTGGACTTCGCACCTCTGTCTGAGGTAAAGGAGGGGTCTCCGGAGAGCAGAAAGCGGAGCTGCGTGGCTTGTATCAGTCATAACATCCAAAGCTCTAATCTGTATTTACCGTGATTGCTGCGAATGCGATGGCGGCCGGCGTCACCTCCGTGACCGACCATAGCCCAGCATAAGTTGTCTTCGTCTGAAACTGTGATGTTCTGAGGCCGCTTGCTCCCCAGAGAATACAGACCAGGATCTTACGAGCCTGTCAGCACCTCCCGGTTTTCAATAAAAATTGGAGCCATACCTTCAAAATCGCAGGACTTCTGAATAAACTATCCCCGCCGACTTTCTTTCCAGGCTCATAGAGGCATGGACACAAGCGGGCCATGTTCTCTTTGCTAGGCTCGTAGCCAACGAGCTGCCGACATAACGGATCGGCATGCCTATCGAGGTCTCCCCCAAAGCAGTCAAGAGGAACTACGCCGTCGCAGATCTCCGCCGCGTTCGCTTTAATCCGGTTGATGAGACTTGGACGAATGTCTGTTGCTGCGCGCTTCATCTGTAATCTCCATGAGTATTAGAAACGCAGAAAGGTCGATAACCTGACTATTTTTTCGATCTTATAATAAGATCCCGGAATAGTTCCACCGACAAAGACATGATAGTGGCTTGGGAGAGAGGCGTAGAGTTCAAGAACAAGCTTCATCTTGACAATTTTCTCCATATTTGCCGGACCGCCAGGATGGAACGCGAGAGTAGCATCTAGCTCTCGCCGTGCTAGAACTTGGTCAATGCCGAATATCTCCTTTTTATCCCACCAGGTGTGGCCAAAAACGACTAATCTCCTTGCTGCCGCTTGAAGTTTGTTCTTGGATTCCTTCGTCTCGAGGATCGACACTTGGCCCAAGGCATTGTCTGATACAGAATTTGTGTTACTGGTTGTGCCTTGGGAGGACTGCGAAGCGGTGGAGGTTGGACCACTGCCAACGGGGGAAATTGCCGTCTTCAGAGTACGAATTTCGTTCTGCAGGATCTGGTTTTGAGTCTACGCTTCTTTTAAAGCCTATTTGAAAAGTCAATCGTTTCAGTAACACTGTGACGTATGGCTGCCTTACTATCAGAAGATCTTGAACCGAGAGGTTTTCAAGAAGCTGAGAGAGGTTGTTAATGGGCTGGGTATCCATTGTCGCTATGGAAAATTGTTTCGTTGAAGTCGGAGAACAAATTTGTCGGTACCGGACGAAGGTGTCGACGTCGGTTGAGTTTGAATTGTAACTTCGGATGTTGTACGCCTTGTATTCGCGGCACCGACAACAGCATACATTGTATGCATTATGAATGACGGGTTCGATATTGCGTTATACGCGAAGGTTGGAGTACCGGGAGCGAAGAGGAATTTAACAAGCCCTAGAAAACAAGTTGAGAAGAAACGAACAAACTAAACGATAGGCAAGTCTTTAGACTTACCTAAACCGCTTGAGTCGAGGAGACAAAATCGGGTATAGGCCTGCGAAATATTCAACATGATGTTATCATTATTCTGGCAATATTTCTGTCTTGAGGACGCGGTTTGCCTTCGATTTTGGAACAGGTGCTGAATGAAATTATCATGAGCGAAAGGAGACATTCCGGGATATGCAGCTACGCACCATTCGTGTTCTCCGTTATATAGAACCGCCGAAGAATCATAATGGCCTCCTCACGTAGGTATCCACCAATAGCTTTGTAGACCGGATGCACGGGGTGATAGGTCCTAAGGCAAAATTGAGCGGCGCTTGGGTAATAGAATTGACAACGTACTCATTCGTCCCTAAGACACTCCCACACCCTCCAAATCTGTCATTGGCACACCCGTATAAGACCTCTTTGATACCCAACTGCCGCAACGCAGATCCACACATGATACAAGGCTCGACCGTCACATAGAGTGTCGTGCTCGATAACGGGTATTGTGACAGCTCTGGCATCTCAGCGAGAATTTGGTCAATGGCCTCTAGTTCTGCGTGTCGAGTGGCCTATCAAAGATGCAGCCTCGATAACCGCATCTGAGTGCAAGAAATGCACATACATTCCTGAGCTCGTTCGTCCGATTTCTGGCTTTGGCGATGATGACTCCATCACGAACGAAAACACAGCCAACGGGAACCTCGCTGGCGTCGAGAGCTTCTTGAGCCTGTAGAAAGATGTTTATACTGTCGTCGACCACAAAGGAAACCGGACGTACCATCGCCAGAGCTTCCTTCATGAAATTTTCGTGGATAGCGTCCATCATAACAATGACGGATATTTTCCTGCAGGATCTGAGAGCAAAATATCGATGCCGGGACTGGGTTGGGAGCAAGGGGTAGAGTCGTGGTCGTAGTCGCGGTTAGAGAGCAAGAGAGATGGAGGCAGCGGTCCGCAAAGCTCCGATCCTTTCCTTCTGCCACCGTCTCCAATTATATCATCGATATTCTCTTTTCCGCTTAAATTTTCCTGATAACCTCTAGGGGGCCTTGGGAAGCCTTGTTTCTTGGTAAAATTACCGGATTCACAGGTCTACAATATATTCTTGCTGCTGTTGCTCTTTCGTTAGTCTTGCGGATCTGGCACCGGCGTTCAATGTGCGGAACTGTGTAATGTCACCTATCTGCCAAATCTTCGCATCGACAGATGCTGCCTTCGACTATGAGGGTCGATTTATGCTATACATAAATTTCTATGGAAATACACGAAACAGATGATGGTAACTCTTCGACGCCATGAAAGGTGAGGAAGATCTCAAAATTGGATTCGATGACTCATTGCTTACCCAGCTATTCCGAAGTATAATGTATATCTCGTCTGTGATAACAACCGGCCAGTATTACCTCTAATTTTAATTGATCCCTCCGAGCCAGCCGAACGTATCACGTTCAGTTCCACTGAAATTATTGTCGATGGGGCGTGCGTCCGTAGATCCCAATTGTTCACACCCGCCGCCTGCATCCTCTTTCATTTGTAGGCTCTCAGACTTGAATGTATTGGTGTTGGAGGATGCTCGTTGACTAGGCTCTACAACCTTGGCCCATCAGTATTGCGAATCATGCCTGTTTGCATCTACCAGACGAGGACCTCGTCCGTGACTGTTGAACCAGGTCACCACCGCCGCCACCTCAATCCATTAATAAAGCTGATACTCCGACACTCCCAACTAGACCTTTCTCCCCGGCTCCGGATTCGATCTGTATCAATTATCAAGGAGTCTTTAAAACCATAACGACGGTTTATCTGGTTCCATTCTCTTTCCCACATCTATCCAGGAGGCTTCTCGGGATGTTGCGGCGTGGCCTCTGATATCAGTGTATCAAGCAGTCTCCTCCACTTCAGGTGGATCGTTACGGTATGATATCTAAACCACGACCCGGCCTTTTTGTCAGCGGATAGCAGGAAACGGCAGCGAAGAGCCTGCTGATATACTCAAATCTATTCACGAGAAGAACTTTTTTGATTCTTCACACCGGAAGCACAAGGCCGCGTGATATCGTCATCGCATCTTGTCGCTGCGCGCGCGGAATCATATTCCTAACGCGAAAATTCGTAACAGCCAATTGTATGACTGGAGCACATAAAGGTGAATGCACTTCTAATTCATTCTCATTTTGTATCAATCATAGATGCGGGGTCAACGTTTCAACATTGAGTACTGTATCTCTGCTGCGCCGGCGTACCCTGTGTAGCTCACATTGGGGAGACTTCGGTGGGTCGACTGGCTTTGTTTCACAGACAGAAAAATCAGTGATGCATAGTCCAGTGTCACTATCCGAAAGGTTATAAATACACTCCTCTTGGCGTTCTTGGCTATACAAGTACCGAAGTGTTATTTTCGATCAACTCTGGCGCAGTGTTATTCCACCATCTGGAATTATACTAGACTGGAAGCATCTCCCTCAAAAAGATTTTCATCGGCAGCCGCTGATCTTCTTTATGACTCTACGAGCCCAGGCCCACACGATTCGGCGCCTCTCTCGATGTATACATTTCAATGGAGATTTGAGGGCCGAACTCCGATAGTGACTCGGGTGATAGACCTACCTCTTCGTTCTGAGATTACCGTTTCGTGAATAAGTGTGCCTGAATTTGCAGAATACCTGACGTTGAAAGTCTAACCGACGGATCGTTCCTCGTCATATCAGTCCTAGTAGTAGTAGAGTAGTAGTAGCAGCAGTGTCGTCGCTACCGAAACTGATGGTTCCAGCGTGATGTCAGTGATACTATTCAAGAGGCGCCGTTCAGGGACGTCCATAATATCTCTTTCAATTAAGAAATTAATTTCACCATGCTGAGCATTTGCGCCCCTGCGCAACAGTAAGTACTGTGGGATAGGAGTATCACATTGGGGCCACAATCACCGCACCGACGGCGGACCGGTCTTCCTCCCTCAACCGATCCTGAAAAACACCTTCGCTTTCGTCAGTGAACAGCGAGCCCCGTGTCAATGGGGCGTCTAAGAGATGGAAAGGTCGACGGGAAGGGCAGCCTGAAACGTCAAGATTCAAAGTATAGCGAACCAATGAGCAGCGCTGGATGGAGTACCAAGACTTTCATAGCTTCCTCATGTGCCTCGTCTTGATGGAGACTTACGGTATTTATGACGGACCGACGTATCATAGTGGCGTCTTCTACGCGGTCTCCCGTGGTCGGCAGCGAGCATAGAATTAGAAAGAAGCATTTTCTCAACGTATCTCCCACAAGTCGTGAGTACCAGTCCCTCACATATTGCGGATGACACGGAATAAGCTCCTACGGGCTGCAGGCTATCTGGTCTGTGGAGCGGAATCGCTATATTAATAGAGTCGAACAGAGCTAAGTTGATAGATATCAAGGTATCGTAAATATTCCCCCAGTCAGAGCCAACAGTCACCAGATGCGCACCGTCCAGCTGAGATTCGATCGTAGTGTTCGTAAACGCTGCAGTGTACCGCGTTACTAAACCGATAAACAAGCAAGAGATGTAGCCGTGCTTACTGTTTGTTTTTTGAGTCATCAATGATCATGGGGCCGGCGTCGAAGTCCTCAATGTGAGTTTGGTAAACCATTCGGTCCGATATTAGAATTACAGATAGCCTGAGTATGTGCGATGATGTTACAACAACAGCGTGAATGAATGAATGAATGCGCGATATGTCAAATGAGACCTAATAGGAAAAAATCTAGAGCGCCCGTCAGTCATTGGGTGTTGGACAAAGACACCGAGCGTCACTAACCTAAGCCCTCCCGATGTTCCCTTCCAGAGGTTTCACCGTAAATTTCGCAATACACCTATGACTTCCTGCAAATTATCTCTGTTCCACTCGCCACTCCAGCCCTGTTTACGTTCTCTCCAGCCTGAAACCTCAACGTAACCCCGAGAGCCTTCCAGGTAATGGAGGAATGGCGTATCAGGACGTGGCGCAATGAACAAGGCTGGATCCCTTGAAACAAATGCATGCGGTGCTGTCCTGGGACGCTTGAGTTTTGGAGGTGTTGTAACCGCCTGAGAAGGGTTGATTTTATCAAGACTTGTCTGTTTCTTGATGGGCGCTGATTTCGGTGACTTCAAACTGAATTCCATTAGAGGAGGCTTGGACTCAGGTATATGAGTCTTCGATGAGATTTCGGAAAGAGTGCGGAGTCTTCCTGGCGCCAATGATGGAGGATGCAGGCGAGACGAAGATTGAATAGCATCAGGGCGTAAGATGGAGGAATTGTAAGTGCGGAGGTGTCTGTCGGATAGAGCACTTTCCTGAGAATAGCAGGATGATTCTGAAGATGTACGGGATCGAGTCGCGATGGACCGGTCATTAAAGGATAACTGCGATTGGTTCATCTGATATCGCGTGGGATGGAGGAATTTATCGGACGGCGGGGTTTGGGATGACCATGGTTCCGGCGCGAAATTACGTGGAACATAGCCGGACGGCGCAGTTTTGGGCCTTCTGGGTGTCTTGGGGGGATTCAAAGTCTTCGGGTGCAGAAGAGTAGCGCCATAGGGAAACGTCGATGAAGCGGGGGATATTTCAGTGGCACCATACGACTTTGTTCTCCCTTCCGGCGTATATGTGGGCCGACTTTCCTCACGACGCTGATGCTGAGGGACCGGGAGAACATTATCTGGTACTGGAGGCGGCGGCACCGTTGACACGGATTTCTTACGGCCAATACCGATGCGCCTCAACAGAGGAGAAAGGGAGAAGGAAGAACGTGAGGTGCGAGTTGTGCGGAGAGATGAGCCAAGGCTCGACGTTGGGGAAAGTGTTGGAAAAGAAGTCTGGGAAGATGGATCGGATGAAGAGAGAACAGAAGATAATTTCGATTTCTTCGCCTTCTTCTCTATCTTGACCAGAGGTTTCGGTGGTTTTGGCGCGCCAAAATCAGGTAGTGCGTACATAGAGACAGGTGAAGGGGGACGGCGACGAGGGTGTGGGATGCTGCTGCGACTGGAAGATGGCATGGAGAAAATCACCGGTGGCGGCCTCCAGGATGAGTATATATGTGGGCTAGCAACGTAAGTGATGCCTTCCGGGGTTTTATTATAATACACTCATCCAGGGAGTGCGATGTGTGATCTTGTGATGAAATCAGGTACACAGTCGAGATTCAGCAAGGTCCGAACGCCGTAGGCGCTAAGTGTTTTCCTGCGACGGAGCTAGAATAGAATGGAACAGATAGCTTGAAACGTTCCGTCGTTATACTGTTATCAAGAATAACGTTTGAATGACCAGCGTGGAGCGTTGAGCATGAGAAACGGTGGCAGCTGACGAATTGAGCACGAATAAGAAGGTCGTGATTCGTGGCAAGTGAGAGAAAATACCTCCGATCGTCAGACAAAAGCTACCGCATGAACGGATGACGCCGTAGTTATCCAATTAACGACGCGTGTTTTCCTCGGCGACCATCACTAATGTTTTTGCTATCTTCCTTGATCTTCCTTGATGAAGTCAAAAGAGACAGGGGATATTGAAAACATCGTTGATTATGTGTTCATCTGGTCATGGAACCTCAAGAAGTATATATCGGATACGGAATGACTGCGATACCTACCTCGCGAAGTAAAACATTTTCGGGGTTGCCCCTACAAAATGGAAACAAATGGGTATAAATCAAATTGAAACCGCATAAAAAAGGGCCATCAAACCATGAAGCTTCCAAATACTCTGGCACACAGGGTTGTTTTTCCGACTTGACGATATGAAGTTCTGTCCAGAACTTGACCATAAAAAAATTAGACGCGCACCATGCTTTACACCGGTAACAGAGGCAGTGACGGAGATGCCCTCTCACGCAAGATAAAAATCAACTTAATGACCGGTGTCATGGTCGTTCGATATTCGCTCCTCCTCCCCTTACAGCTGTTCCATTGACCCTGTGTAGAAAGGAAAACGTGATGCGAGTTGACGCCGATTTGAAAAAGCCCTTCAAGCTGTGACTCTTCGAGAGTCGGAAGGTCGTATACGTTGCTGTAAATCCTGCTTCTAAGAGAACCGGGTAAACTACTAGCTGGACTTTGATTCAGGATTTGGTTGATTCGCGTATTTGATGGCGTACACCAAAGGGTCCAGGTAGTGGGCACAAGAAACGTAGAGATACCAGAGCGACGGCACATAGGTGGCGCTCTGCCTGGATGCTGTGCTGGTGTCAACCCAGGACTCGGTGTATCGACTTTCTGGTAGCAATCCGTAAAAGTGTGAAACGTGGTGTTTTCCGAGAAAGCGGAAGAAGCGGGCAAGTGGAAGAATAGAGGCGAATAGATACCAGACTAGATTCTTTCCGGACTACGGGAAGGGTGGTGGATAGCCGGAATGATTAACTGATTGAATGGCGATTAAGTGTCACTTCGCCTACGGAGCAAGTCGAGGGAGCCAGGGACGACGAAGGCACCGGGCTACACAGGAATTCACAGTGCACATCAAAACCGGAGGACAAATTGGGAAATTCGTTCCTCAATTCACCAGAACTGTGTAGGACGTACTACGATGGTATGCCGTCAGCCGTGCGGAACAACTTCCGTCCTTGACTTGAAGCGTTCAAGTCCACC
Source organism: Desarmillaria tabescens (assembly GCF_030435595.1). NCBI lineage: Eukaryota > Fungi > Basidiomycota > Agaricomycetes > Agaricales > Physalacriaceae > Desarmillaria > Desarmillaria tabescens. Next base: position 462,356 of record NW_026848334.1, on the reverse strand, counting down.
ATATTGCCCTTAGCGCTGTATTCATGATCAGACCAATAGTGCACAAGTTGAATGGTAGCATTCACCTACGCCACGACAAATACCGTCGCATATCATAGAGCTTGTGTGATAGCATACGGTGTTTAAACTGCTTTGGAGGGACAATGACAGTCATGCTCCAAGCTCCAAGGGGGTATAACTTTCGGGACCGAAGTCGAGCCTGGTATGCACCGAAGAAATTTTCTGAGAGGCGGGGTTTATGCACATGGTAGTGCTTGATATATTATCAGGCTGAAGGAATCTAACCTTGCACAGGAGAAATTTACATACCTTGTGATATCGAATAAGCAAGGCCTCGCGAAACTTCCGACCGCGTAGCAAACGTATCCACGGTGCAAGAGATTGCAAACAACACTGAAAGCACCCCGTTCAAAAGATCAAAAGGATCCAGTTATAAACGGTAAACTCTGAGCTCCCGACACCGTCCAGAAACGAGGGGCTTCCATCGTGAGCATTGCTATAGTCACGCCAATTCTATGCTCGCCCTTGGTTCTGGTTTCGCTGACTCTCTCTTGACTTGGAAGAAAGGCATTGTGCATCGGAACGAAAAAAAAAAAAAGAAAAATTGCTTTCGCTTGTGCACCGCCTCAGAGCGTGAAAAGGCCGGAACCGTCGGGAAAATCTGGTGCCTCCAGTAAGTAGCCCCGATGGTGATACAGCGTACCGACGTGCGGCCATTGGTGATGATAAGGTCCCGATATGAGGTAAAAACCTACAACACCGATGACATGTCCATAAGGTTATGGGTAAACAGGAGATTCACGTACGTTTTGAGTGCGCACAAGCGGGACTTGGAAATCCTCGATAAAACCTGCCAATTGCTTTCTATACATGCATTTCGCTCTGAAGACTAATATACTTAACTTATTCGCGTTGACAAGGTCGTCGAAGTGCATCAAAAGACACAGTCGGGCACCTACTCTCTGACTACGTCGAGACTTCAGGGAAAGAACAGTGGCCAAGTTCAGATGATAGACCGTAGCCGAAGCCTATCCTCCTCCCGTAACGTACATATATCGCCAAGAGGGTCCTTTTCAATGACCCGGCCCGTTGGTTTTCAGTGAGACTAACCGTCGGAGGTTGAGCGTTCTAGACGTCGGCACGCTGCAGCAGGAACACATGTCTGGCCTAGCTGTCAAAGCCGCAGTGTCACCATTGATGATGAACGGAGCCCGTTGAAGATAGGTTGTGCGGGCACGTACGACTAACAAAAATTCGGGAAACATTTTGCGCAAATCTTCAATGGATCGCGAGGTTAGACCTAATTGAAAGTGAATCCTTTAGACACAACTTTCCATGCGAGCATTGATCTCACTCCGTAGATCTACGAGGTTGTGTTAGCCCACTTTCGTGCGTGATAGTGAACACTCACTCCGTAGAAGTTAGCATATTTGTCCAAAGTACGACTATCCTCAGCAGAACAGTGATTACATCGGCGACACGATGATGCCGCGTTTGATGTGCGCGCTTGGATACACTATCTTTGTCTAGGCAACGGAAAATTCGCAGAGGGCAGATAGGTTCTGTTCGGGCAATCCGTCGGCTTCATCATATTTGGCAGACTTGAAAAAATTTGGTGGTCACTACACTGCGCAAAATTCTGATCTCTATTATTTTTAGTTGGCGCACAAAACAGTCGTTTCTTGTCGATAGACAGACAATATGTGCCTATTGATGTTGGGGAAGGACGGTGAGTTGGCGAAACAGAAATGAAACAGTCACTCACCTGCCAAGAACTGGAGGCAAGTATTCGTATTCAAATCATGATTAAAAAAATTAATGTGCTCAGCAATCGTACGCGAAGAATAGCATAGGACGAAGGCAAGTCGAAACATTTTCAAGTTCCAGACAGGGAACGTTACTACTAGCGTTCCCACGGACCAGTTGGTCAGCGCAATGCCGCCGGCATTCGCCACATCGGCTTCTCTTCATTTTAGTCGAAGTCGAACAGCTCTTCAAGGCTTGGGCGATACAGTAAGCTCTACCACAATATTAGTTGACAAAAATTCCGGAGACCAGAAAGAAAGTGTAATTTGGTGAGACCGTGGTTAAACGCTCCAGTGTCCTGATTTATCATCCGTCATCAAACTGACTTCTGTCCTATTTTGTTTCCTGCTCGTCCGTGACTACTACCGAAAGGTTTTGCTAGATAGTCGAGACAGCAGTTATATCTCTTCTGTATCCCCATGTCCATCACCAGAAGCTGAAATTACTTACCTGCTTCGCTTTGCTGGTCTGTTTCTCGCAAACACGCAGATGACGTACCTATGAAATACGGGATGCCCCGGGAGAGGACGGTTCGCATAGAAATCGCTTAGTGGCACCCTGAGAATCAACATGACTTGGACTCCTACCCCTGCGGATAACCTTTGGGGCGACAGGTGAAATGTTTCCATCAGGTCAAGAACAGAAATACCAAGATGATTCTGGATTCAGTGATCAACTGAGGCTAACCGAGGAAACATTTCCTTGCGCGCTGAATTATTTTGGGTTTCAGGAGCGTCTGGCTCGGAGTAGGTAAATAAACCCAACACCCGTATGCACAGTTGTACACGAACCTCACACGGGCGGTAAACCTGGTGCGCTGAGTGTTCGGCAATTTGGTCGGCACAGTGCTGTTGGCGTTTTCCAAGCGTTTTCCATCATGGACAGCGGCTTACTTTCCCCGTCCAGTGAAGTTTAGCTTGTCGAGGCCGTCGAATACCTCTACTTCGAGCCACCTGGAACGCTCTACCTATCAGAACAGTAAATTTCCGCGTGATTTTATCTTCCAGTTTCTGCTGTTGACAGTTCCGAGGATGAGCCTACAATCCAACGCGTGTGCTGCTAGTACTTAGCATGCCTAGACAGCTCTTTGAGTTCAGAGATGCATGTATTTAAGTGGACTCTGACCTGCATATTCCAGCATCGTTCCTTTACTTGCTCATTACCATGATGTTCAAGAAACCCCTCGTCTTACTTCCTCTGTATGTGATGCTCTGCGCAGCTGCGCCTGGTCCCAAAGTTGCAGTGGACTTGGAGGCTCGAGCTTCATGCACGCCTCCTGCCTATATCTATTGTTGCACCACGCTGACCTATGTATGTGCAATGAGCATTTAAGCCGTTCGTGAAACTGACCTTTCCATAGGTATTGCACAGTTACGTTGGGACCCACTGCAATCCCGTTAGCAATTGTGCACAACCAGTCTGTTGCACTGGTACATTTGACTACGTATGTTTCTGTTTATGTCGTTTGTTCATGGGGAGCTTGAGTCTGAAAAGTAATCTATTTAGACTCAAAACAGTATTGGTGGCTGCACATACGCGTGAAGGGGAGCGCGATTGATAGAACAGCCTGTTAGGAGGTTAATCAATGTGTTTGAGCTTTGTCAATGTTATTATCGAAGCCGGGAAAACTGTGATTTAAATCTGCTAAGATGCTCTCATTAGAAGATCTTCAACTGAGAGTGTGATGAATGTACTGATGAATGTACTCACCCCGTATTAACGAAGACAAGTAGCTCGGAAGTTGCTATAAGGGTCCCTCCGTGTTCAGAGCATCAGAGTACCCGGAAAAGTGATCATCGTAGCCACTCGACGTGTATCTCAGCTAATCATGGGGATCTGGAGGTTAAGATGCCCATGGGCATTATTATGTGAGAATGGATAACACAAATTATCCATTCAAGTCGCGGTCTACGATGAACTGGAGTGTCTACCTGGGCTGCCTTAACAAATGGCGAAGCTTTTAAGCAGATAACCTGCCAACTAAACAATGACAAAACTTTCAACCATCCCCGACCTGCGACAGAGCAGTAAGTACGTGTAAACGGCGAGACAAAAACCGTTCTTGCTATTCTTCCAAACTGAACGTCAGAAAGCACGCATTGCGAATTTAGCCGTACTGACAGTGGCGACAGAATCCATATAAAGTCTCCGGGCATAAAAATGAACTGTGTGAGATATGTTCCTGTACCCACACGGTACTGACATCGTTTCCGACAGGTTTGTCAGCACAATGATGCACGAACCTCCCGGCCATTTCCCGTTTTTCAGCCTGGTAGAGGTAATGGAACGGCTCTACGAGTGGGTCAAGACCGCAAAGAAGTGAACCGCCGCTTGATACAGCTTCCCATGACTGTCGTCCGCATCATATGGAGGACACGGGGCGAGTCTACCTGGGGGAGAGTAGAATGTTGAACTGGTAGGACCACAACGTACTGACAGCAACGTTCCGAATAGATGCCGCTGGAGACCAAGGCGCCGCTCTGAGTTGTTGTATTTAAGAGGCAACGATTTTTTCAGGTTACTATCATTGCAACATCCTCCACGATGATGTTCAAGCAAGCTCTTGCCCTACTCCCTCTCTATGCCATCCTCTGCGCTGCAGCGCCTAGTCTCGACGTTGACGCTCGGGACACCGCAGCGACATGTGTTCTACCCGCACACGTCTGGTGTTGCAGCAAGCTCAGCTTCGTACGTCTCGCAGATATTCCACGTTTGTTCGTGAAATTCATGACTCTTGTTACAGGTGTATAACAGTTACGTCGGAACTGGCTGCGAGCCTTACAGCAGTTGCGCCACTCCAGTATGTTGCACTGGACAGTACTATAGCGTAAGTTTCTCATCAATTTGTTCGTACGTGCCTAACCCCGGAACAAATGATTGTAGAGTGGTGCCACTGTTGGTGGCTGCGAATATTTGTGACCATTGGGAGTAGGACGTTCATAGATTAGAGCAACATACCTTCATGTCAATTATATTTCCCAAAAGCACGATTGAATGTATCACGCAGCGGCGCTCTGTCTTTAACGCAACATTATTGAGCCACTACCAAAACATCAGGGAGAGTATAAAGAACTCAGTCACCATCTTCTCGGGCGTCCAGCCCAAGAAGATGCATCCGTCTCCTCGCCTTGTCTCCTAGATTAGTGTGGGGCATATCCCTACCCAAAGTCACCCGCCGAAGAGACGTACAAGCCATCCGCACTTCCACCATATCTATTATCAGCTCTTCGTCAACATCCTGACACCACACCAGCTCAAGAGACGAGAGGTGTGGTAGGTTTATTGGACGCGTGTCAGCTAGATATCGAACGATTGCTTCGATTGAAGCTTGAGGCGCCTGGGGCCAATGAATAGCAAGCTCGCGAAGCCGTGGCATTGCCTCGAACATAAGGATCAAGTCTTTCGCGTCCATAGGGAGATATAGGATATGAAGCCGGCGTAGCGATTTGGCGCAAGACCGGAGAAGGTGCTCCAGATGGGAAAATTTGAATAGGTTCCCTGTTGAAACGCCATCTTTCTCGTGTACCAAAGACAGTGAAGCTAAATTCGGCAAGAGCAGAGGCTTGATGATGGCTTGAAGGTTGTTGTAAGAGTAGTCGTGCATGAGAAGTGTCAATGAGGTTAGATGGAGTACCTCGACTGGACGATCTGCGGCGTGGCGGCATGTAAAGCACCCAACAGTAACGTGGGTTAGCTCGGGCATAGAAGCGATGGTCGAGACAAAACGTCCAATATCACTGAGAATCATGTCTGCCTTGAACGTGCGGATCTTGTTCGAAGGCATAGGCGCTCCCTCATCATTGGATAAAAGATGTCCTTTGAAAGAGAGCGTTCGAAGATTGGGAGCGAGGTGAATAACGGAGGTCATGGCGTTGATGGTATTCGATCCACCGAAATATGTGACTTCGAGTAATTCTAGTCGAGGGAATGTGACATCTTTGATGAACTCTCCGAGGAAAAAGAAAGGTCGGGAATGCATGAATGAAATGTGAACTTCTCTCCAGCGTCGTGCCTCCGCAAAAAGAGCAGATATAAATCCGGGCGACGGCCACGTAACCAAGTCGACGTCATTATGTCGACTATCCCGGAAGTCGATTTGGAGAGGTTCATCTTGAGAGCGGTGGAGGTATAGAGGAATCCAAGCCCCGTGATTATCACGAGACGACTTGGAAAATGGGCATTGTAAGTCGAGGTTTATCGTGGACCATAATGAATGGGTAGAGACGGCGAGACGGCGCCAGTAGGTGCATACCAGGGCGATTCGCAGTGAAGACGTCGGGTCTTCCGCCCTTATCGCCTCCTTGAAAACGGTACACAGCAATTCTGGCGGGAGACGACGAATAGGCGCTAGAAGTGACTTCTTTTGCTTTATGTACTCTTCGACTTCAGCGCGATCACACCTCAGCTTCTCAACCGTATCTAGGTGGCACTGAATCTCTCGGTCATACCGAAAGAGGTCAAACTCCGCGTGCATGATGAACTCGGGGAAGAGAGCCGCTTCAGCAGATAACAATGCGTTTCCGGATCGCAGTAGCTCTAGATTCTGTTTCAGCGACTCGGTGTAGGACGCATCAACGTCAAAGCCGGCGCCGCAATTAGAACAGATAGGTATAGGACTTTTCATTAGATCAGACTGGGGTATGATTCCATCAGCATCTTAACTGCGGGGTCATAAATATGAATGCGTACACAAAGTTTGCGTTATATGAACTGGGAATGTAGTGATCTTAGAGCGACCAACAAGGTTCGTCTTTGCGCAAGATATGGCAAATCTACATGTTGTCTGTGTACGAGGTATACGATGTGAAGGGGAAGAGTACTCACAGCAGGCTGGTAACAAAGAACGCGTGAAGTGATGGTTCGTTAATAGAATATAAGAAAACGGGAACGGTGGAGAAAACGCCGGTATGATCTCGTTCGGCCCAGAAAGTCCCGAAGCCTAGATTCAGGCGATGACATCATATTAGAGGGCGGGCACAATCTGTGTATCAGGGGAGTTTAATACCATGCAGAACTAGGCGCCTTTGGACCTCACCCAAAAGCACTGGACTGCCCTTGAGTCATTCCGACCTTATTGTTCTACCGCAGGAAGGAATGCTGCTCCTACTATCGAAACGGGATAAAAGGTGATACAGATAGAGATCACATTCATGATATTCAATATTGGCGAGATGACGAGCCTCGACAACGTGAAAGAAGAAGACCGTGATTCTGCGATATGATGGCAGGAGTAGAAGCTAGGGCCTGCCGGGCGACCCTCCTGTTTTGGAATTCCTGCATGGCTTACTTAAGATGATTAACCCCAACCCTTCGGGTCAATCTGCTGTTGTAACTTATCCCCTCGCGTCGTTTCAGGGAACGATTGCCGCATTTTCTCACATGGGGCAAGTTTTGAGGAATTTTTCTTGACGCAGCGCTCACAGACCTTAGGGTTCTTGTTGTATTTCGGACTGTATCCTAGTACAATGCTTGTAAGACCTCTAGTCTCTGGGTTACAAACTCGTGAAGAGTTTGCCTATTGACTCAAGGGGGTCGCAAAAACCGAAAAAATCATATCAGGCCGAAAAAATTTTTAAGGCCTCGATGGACCGACCGACCGACCGACCTCCGTGGGAAAAACATACCCACAAAGGAAACATCATGTAATCACTCCGTGTCGGAGTCACCTGCCAGTGCGAGTTTTCCACCTACGTAGTCCTCTCATCCTCGATCTAAACGCTGATGATATACAGTTTTTGTCTGCTAGCGACGACGCTTTCCTACTGTACATGACCGACACTTCCAATTTGGGACCCGTCGTTCCAGGCCAACGCATTGAATGTGATACTATCCAATCTTGTGAGCATTCCAACACAGATGTATTCAATTTCAACTCACCAATTCTGTCTCGCAGCCTTCGTTTTTGCACACAATAACATCTCGACTATCACGATCTTCAATGGCATCACCACATTCACACACCCGCAAGTTCCAGGTCCGTATCTTCCGTTTACGGCCGATTCGTGTTTCCTGACCGGCGGAAAAAGATGGTTCAAAGGGATTGGGCTCATGGGGTGCTGTCTCTGATTGCAAATGGTGTGTGCTTGGCCCTGCTTCAGAGTTGTCGTACTCATCCAGAGGTTCCTCAGGATCAAGCTGGTCATCCTGATTATCGTCGTGTTCTGTTTCGGCGTCTCCATCAACTGTGTCACTATATATCGCAAATAAATCAAATGAAGGCCAAGATACTAAATGTATATGACTTACGCTAGAGTCAGCCGCGAGCTATGCACCTCAGAGATTACAAGACGACGTCCGCCTTGAGTTTTTCGCTCCTCCTTGCGCTTGTGCCGGTTAGTCCAGATATTCTTCATCAATCCTTTCTCGAACTCATCAGTTTCATGTGCCCCTTTGTAGCTCGACGGCTGAACATGGGGATGCTTATTTTTTATATGAACGACCATGTTGTAGGACCACACTGCGGGAGACTTGTCGGGACAGTGCTGACATTGGATGGGAATGTTCGAGCAGGGACTAGTGTTGGAGGATGCGGCGGCAACGTTGTAATTAAACCGAATCCTGTTCGTGCATGTTGACTTTTTCCAATCAACCTGGTAGCCCGTTCCTTTACTCCTGCGCAAATACCATGTACATATTGGTGATGGTCGTAGACACAGTCCACATGGCTCGAGGTCATTGTCAACGTTGCTATCAAACAAAACGTGCGCACCAATGTGCTCCAAGACCCGTGGTGCTGATTTGTCGAGAGGGACACTCGGTTGACAGTATGTGCACATCTTCACATCTTCACAGCAGCATCGATGACCTCACGCTCCTTTCCGTCTTGTTCGCAGACAAAACAAGCTTGACCCGCATGAAGGTAAGGGAAGCCAGGAGATGCGACCATCTCTGGCAAGAGCTGCCCATCTTCAGGAAGTTCATCGAGCGTCGACATCCCAAGGGCCCGCAGAATCGCACTCTCAAAGACGTAGAATGGCTTTCCTCGTGTGGACGTTGAGATATCCGGGTTTATGGGATGCACCAGTCTTCCAGGAATGCGGTGATGTGATGCTCCTCTCTTGTATGACCACTTCCAATCGTGCTTTAACTCGGGGCCATCGTCAGAAGTGGTCGGTACGAGGTAAAGGAGTTGGTAAGAGACGAGTGTTGTTTTATCAGTGAGCATTGCGACAGCCAACTCTGACACATGCTTCCCTTGATAGGTGAGATCAATGACTTCAGCGATAGCTAAGAAGAGATGGTTCTCGCAACGAATTAGCGTTGATATAGGTGAGTTAATCTTGACATATTGTTAGCATGGTTTTAATACCAACTCCGTGTCTCAAGCCAGTACGCACAAGACGTTCAACCCGTTCAACCCGCCCGCTTCCTATAGCCAACATCCACTCCTTGTGAAGCCCCAAAGCATGCTTCTAGGATGCTATTTTTCGGCTGTCGTTGAGCTTCCGCAAACGCAGGGCACGAATGGCGAGGGAGGTTCCGGGATGCTATCAACATCAATGGGCTCCGGTGAATGTCTCGGCCTCTCTGCAATAGGCTTAGCTGAAGTTTCCGCTTGCTTCTTTCCTACAGCCCTAATAGCTCCTATGAGTCATAATCTTACTTCGAGAAGAGAATACTCACACTTCATCAATAGCTTCAATTAGGCGCTCCACTTTACCATCGACCAAGCTTGCCGGAATGCGTAGCCCTTTCAGTAGGTGGGTAAACACCTTGTGAAGTGAATCCATCCCCTTTCTACCACGTTTAACCAATGCCTTGATGTCCTCCTTTGGACGCTGTAGAAGTCCGTTGAGAATAGGATCCCATACCTCCCATGGGTCCTCTCCTTCCTCAACAACCACCCCGCCTGGTGGATTCCCAGCAAATCCTAGCGCGTTTTCATCATCATCTTCCCGGTCAGGAAGTTGTATGATATGAGCTTGCAAACGGTCAAGCAAACGATCAGCTTCCGTGACTGCAATTGGGCGTAGAGCCGGGGTCTGTATAACTGTTACTCTCGGTTGCAAACTGGATTTTGTCGGTTCCGGTTTCTTCTTCCAGAGATCTGAGATAGAGGGTTGGGACTTTGCAGCCTTCTTCCTCCTTTGTGTATCTTTACATGATATCTTGCCACGGTGTATTTTGTCGAGTGCAGCAGGTACTGCGGCTCCAACGTTGATCCATTCTTCGCAATCTGGACAGTGAACGCAACCATCATTTCGTGTCTATACATTGATGCGGTCAAATTGATAATGAAATTATCGTGAGGCGTACCTGATATGTTATTGTCATTGGGAGCAAAAGCGGAGAAAGAACTCGAAAATATTTTTACAGCCGGTAACTCAGTACTGACTAATCCTGCCGATATCCGGCAGCATGCCATTGGCGCTTCGAGCCTTCGACATCGTTTTGACTGCTTTTCCGGCACTCTTTGGGTTATGTGAGGTCATTACCATGCATATATCAGCTGAAATAAACATCTCTAGCGGTATCTAGGTTCTCTGGATGATATTTTACAAGAGGGGGGCAAAAAAATTTTAAGGACCTTTTGGACCGACCGACCGACCAACCCGATGTGCCGGCTTGCCGGGCCGCAACCCCCTTGTATTGACTTCTTATATTTATACTAAACTACGACTATTCTAAGTAATTTCCGTACAATCATTTTCTTACCAATCTCTTACTCAGCATGCCGGACTGCCGAATTGCCAGAATCATCTCGCACTTTCCCACAGTTCTCACCACGGGATTGTTACAATACAATGTGTAAATCGTTCCAATAAAATTACAGTGTGCATGGAGAACAAAACTATGACATCACGAAATCTAATCATGCCTTGGCCTCAACAGGTACGTCGTCGTCTGGTTGGATAATTCATGTCAGATAAACCTTTTTGTAAAGGCAAGTAAACTCACCCTTGGCTGGTGCATCTTCAGGTACAGGTGAAGCGGCTAAGACCGCCGTATTGATAAGGTCCTACACGAACCCAGGATCAGCCCAGAGATTACAAGCAAACATACGACGGTCTCACCAAAAGGCTCTTCGGTACAGCACCTATCGACGTCCCTATCTTGTTTCCGTCTTTGAACGCGAGGAAAGTAGGCATCTAACTGAGGTATCAGACGGAAAGTTCGAAAAAAATAGCATCAGCTACGTACCGAAGAAACCTGGACCTCGTCCAAAATATCGGGTTGCTCGTCGGCATCGACGGTATAGAATTCGACGCCGGCAAATTCAGGCTTGTCGGCAAGTTTCTTGAAGACAGGTCCAATCATTTTGCAGGGACCACACCAAGTCGCCCAAAAGTCTATGACTACGGGTTTCGGACCGTCAATCTGCAAGTCATGATTAGGCATTGACAGCAAATATGAGGTATGTCCTCACGATTTTCCTGAAATCGGCGAGGGAGTTAATTGCTTGGGGCGCCATTGAGGGAAGTTGTGGTGATATTGGTGTTGGGTGGTGTGTGGGTATTGTAGGAATGATGTCAGTTTGTCGCGGATTTCTATACTCCCATCCCGCCGGCTTGGTGAGCGATCACGCGATCTTAACGTTCTGACAAATCGTTTGTAAGCAGTCAATCATCCATCATGCATCGGATTCCGGGTCGGGTAGGGCCCCTTCAGTCAGCCCGGAGGGTTGATTGTCAATGGCTGAGCAGACCCGGAACTTGGTGGAGAAGATTCAAGAAACAGACGCGAAGTGATGACGTACTACATAAGGAGTCATCACGTGCAAACGGTGCCACCCAAAAAAATTTAATTTAAAATATTAAATAAGAACGATTAAGATATTACGTGAAAAGATAAGATAAGATAAGCCTATACTTATGCAATGGCTGTTTTTACCCCCAATGGAGGAGAATGGGGTAAAATAGGCTATCTCGGATGAATATTAGCCCCGAAGCAGCCAGTTCAGTTGGTTCCTACTTCATAACCGTCTTTTTACTGATTTTTGCCAACTTCGGTCTTCAAAGCTTCACGAAGGGATTGGGTCACTGGGTGAAGATCGAGTAAATTCACATGGTTTTGGCGCGACGTGCTGGAAGACTGAAGCTCGGATGTATATTTCTTGCACCATTCACAGTTTGATTATGGGCAAGATAAGTTCTTGTGGATTGACATACACGTCAGGAGTAAATTCTCATGATTGGACTCGGATACTGGCGTCTGACTTAACTCTGGTGACATGCCTAGCACATTCTTCTTTCACAATCAGTGCACTTCTCGCAGTCTTAAGAAGGTCATATATCTCTCAATTTGGAAAGATGGCACGACACCCACTTGAATGTACTTATCTCATTATTGCTGGCGCTTTCCCTTTCAAGTTACCGGCATGGCGGGTTTCGCGGCCAACTTTTTATGAAGACGCCCGTTGCTCAACTACTCACTCATCACTATCTCACATGTATCGGAATTCAGACGAATGCTTCTGAATGATTAAATCAAGGACTCAACCGTGTTGCACTATGACGGCTGCCATCAAGAGACTCGGGGTGATGGTACGTCCTTGCACTCTGCTTGATTAATCTGATGAACACGCTTAACGTTCCTCATTTTCATCCTTCGTCCGGATCTACGAATTTCCTGTACAAGTAGGTGCAACCCATTAAAGCGGGCTCCGAAACGGAAAGCCGCGCTCATTTGTACCGCTGTCGCTCGTTAACGGTTTCATTGGAGGACAGCCAGCCCAGAACCTGTGTAGCATCAGACGCACGAACAGCATAGCTAGAACATTGCATTAATAGGTCTATTGTTTTAGTATAAGAATTATCAAATCATCTGTACCTGTATCAAGCTATCGTATGCTCCTTCTACTGATTAGGTCGCTCTAAAATCGTATAACACCCCTCCTACATAGGGTCGGGAAAGCGACCTCGACCTTCGACTTCACCGCCAGGTGATCGATGATGACATTGTTCCCGTAGTTTATGGCCTCGAGATGCACGGTATGTAGGTGAGTAAACCTCTGATCCGCTAGAATCGAATCGAGAGTATTCCACCATGACGCCTCTTCCGAACCAGACGCCAAAGGAAACCTCATTGGAAACGACAAGGTTACGGTCCCGATGGAATTGCCAGCCTGAACGTTACGAAAGGTGTATCCCCACCACAACACGATTTGATGCACATGGACCCAGTGGTCATGCCGAGCATTGATTGTAAGATGGACATGACGAAATCGTCCAATTTCCGGGACAGAGACAGTGCCGGAGTCAGCACTAACTAGAAGTAGACTGTAAGGACGACGTGGCAAGGATACGATTGAATGCGCGGGATTAACTCACGAGAAAAATGGGCGCCTTCCCAATGACATTGAAATGTGTCAATACTAGGAAACCTGCGGTCGATGGCGCGGCAATATGCTGCTAGCTCATCCCAGTGTTCAACGGCGACCCGGAAAGTCGCTAGGTGAGGTAAGGTCGACGATATAGGTTTTAGGATCCCACGCATTAACCTGTGGCATAGTTGAGAGAGAGCTGAAAGGAATGAAATCGACGGCAAGAGGACGCTCGGTGGAACAGGTCTCCCAACTATGCCATTATATTCTTCCCAGTCACGGATGTGCAGCTTCTTGACAGGCGACCCCTCAAAGAGGGACAATACCGTCCGAGGATGGAGAAGGTCACTGATACGGGAAAACCTGACCTCTACAAGGTTTGGAGCACGAACTGCGGTGCGAAGCATATTCTCCATGTCGTGACTGGGTTCCCATGGTGAGAAATTGAAGTCGATGAAGAGGGTGTTCAGGTTCAACAGTGTCGGGAAGAGGGCTGTGAGGCTGTGTATAGAATGCAGCGTGCCGGGGTAGTCAGCCCGTCCCAAGGAAGTCTCTTCGCTGATCGACAAGTGCTGCAAACACTCGGCGACGTGCGGCGTTGAGATGAGGGATTGGCAAAACATCGGGACAATGACGCTAGAGGGCTGGAGGTCGATACTGATGTGACGGAAAATATGACGCTGGCTTGACTGTGTCCAACTGTGGCATACTGTGGAACACGCGCGAAGCGACTGAGTATCGTCTTGGAGGTAGTCGATTATTTGATCTATTAGTTCTTGAGGAAGGACGGGCATGGCTAGGGGCACAAGGCACCGCGCACGGCTGGGTCGGGAGTCTAGGGCAGACACTGTTAAGCATTTGGATCGTTTGATGGATATCAGGCTTACTGTACTGGGTGAGAGGTGCGGTAAATGTCGAGTCAAAGCTCCGAAGTCGAATGGATGGCTGGTAAAGGCTGGTAGTCGCTCTTCTGCTAAAATTTTATGAAGAGGACCGTGTTGGAACAAGTTTAAAGGGAAGATGGCGTTGCCGCTGAAATCAATGATGGCGAAGATGATGAGGCCGCCCTGATTATATCAACACGATGATTGAAAATCTTTGCACATAGGGGCTGACTTGGCACAGCCATCACAGCTAGCGCTCCGAAGATTGAAAAAAAAAATTGCTTTAGAAAGATGTAGCCAAAGAAAAGGCGCCGATCCGGGTCCGAGTTCCAGCCTGGCCTTTATATGACAGTCAGATTATATGTAAAATCAGCAGTGGTCATCGTCCTGGTGTCGCGGAGACGAACATAATGGCGAGAGGGCGGCGGCATCAAGTTGATTCCACCGCGTCAAGTAATATTCCAGAAGGCATGGATGATCCTGTCAGTGCGCTCCTGGTATTTTACGAAAGCGTCGTTCGGGTCCGGAGGAATGGCCCGCTGTTTTTTTGACTAAATCCAGGTCTGGAAACATGGCAACGACCAAAGACGGAGAAGAGCAGAGTCCACCGACGAGAAAGACGAGATAAACGCGAGGACTTCGAAGGATCAATCATCAAGGAGCACGAAAATATAAAAGGTTTTCGGTCGCCCTAGATACGATCGTGACTTGGACATCCCTCGCTCACCGTGTCCGCCAGAAGAACAACTACGGACGATCCGTAATGTAACAGCTCGTTGATGTACACATTAATTTCAGGAATTATCACCGGGTATACAATGCACAGAATCAGTACAGCTCAAAATTGCTAATCTCACCCAGCTTCAGATGCAGTCCTCACGTTTCATCGTATAATGCACAGAAATAGCAATATCTAAAAAGAAGAGATTCCAACTTTCGGGGACGCGGGCCATCATGGGGGAAGACTGTTACGTGTCCGCAGTGGTGATCAGGCAACTGTTGACCATTTTTTTCCCTAGGGTTACTTCAGAAAATTTTGCTTGTAAAAAAAGATGATGGCGACGGTACGTACTCGATTTCACAGACAGAATCGTCTCGCCTCGGCCAGGGTGAGCGAGACAGTGAAATTCTGCTACAAACACGAGAGAAAATGATTTGGGTAGCCAAATATTTGTATAAAACCGAAGTGAAGCGTACACGTAGTCGGCCAGCGCCAGTATTGATATAACTTGATGTAGGGCATCGCAGTTGGGAAAACTTCGGTGAAACTGAAAGCAAATGATGTCGGTGATCGTTTTGGGTATCGTGGGAACGTTTTCCTTTTTCTCCATGTTGCGTCTTGCTCTCCACCATTTGCCGACCAACCGTATCACCTATCGTTCACTTTCCACCGGCCTCATTTCTCGCACCGTACGCGTCGAATCACTTGCAGAAGGTTACAATGTCAGCAGAACCATCGCCGCCATCAAAGCGAACCCGGCAGAATCGGTAACTGTCGCCAAGGATCACCTACTTGTCCGGTTCTTCAACGAGGACATGGCCAAGCATTGTGTCGCGTCTGGGAGCAGAATATCGGGAACAGTGACCAGAATGGATGATGCTCTATCACCCCCGTTGTCTGCCGTCGATGTAGCGAAACTTGGGAAACTGGGAATGTCTCGGTCGTTGGCGATGACAGACATACCAGAGGAAGTTCAAGAAGAGAACGTCCTAGAAATCCTTGCTCGGCATGGCGTGCTACAGTCTTGGATCTTTGACTCGCCGAACAGGACGGCTACAGCGCGTTACTTCGATATGCACCAAGCATTCAAGGTGCATTTCGCCGTCTTATTCATGCCTTTTCCCGCTAAACTTTTCTTTTCTGTTACAGGCCTGGGTAGACCTAAGAGACAACGGCATCAACGTATCCTTCCTAACGAATCCAGACGGATACATCTTCCCTCAGTGTTTCCCAGCGGATGAGGCCGACCGAGGGAGGGTCAAATGTCGCGTCAAAATTTCCGGCATCAAGGATCCCAGAATCATCTTGTCCCTGCGCTCATGGATAGTGGAATTTGAGAATGATCAAAGTCCAGTACTTTCTATGTCAATGTCGAAGGAACAAGGAGTATGCCCTTTCTCTCGCGTTGCGTCTACGAAAGTCCCTAATATTCTGGGTGATCTAGACCGCGCTCCTGCAGTTTGTATCTTCGGTATTTGCGCAAAGATTCTCCAACATGTGGGCGTCCAGGGCACTCGAGTTGGGCGTTAAGATGTCGGTGGAACCTCTCCCGTCAGTGATACATCGATGTCTTGTCACGGCTATAGCATTGGGCGCGCAACGAACAGTTACGATAAATCTACCGGCCGAAAGGGATCTGAGCCACTCAATCGATTATCTCCACTTTTTCAAACGAATTGGCACCATTATTCCGGAGTCTAGGTATTTTCTTGTCCCCTTCTGCCTTGATTCCTCTGGATTGATAATAAATGACGCGTAGAGATCAATTTGCTTCTCCTGTTCGTGAATTACGTGTTTCGTACGAAAAGGTCTCTTCCGCTATGCGATGCATTCTTGTCCTGGCCGGTCTCGAAGTCGTAGGAAGCAAGTGTCCCAAGCTGCCTGACTTTGAGGGAGCTAGTATCAATTTTTTGGGAGCCCCTCTGAACGCGACTGCCGTATCCCCTAGTTTATGGCAATAATGCTGGAGATATTCTCTCCTTTGGGGAAATATGCACGTTATCGAAGCACTTATTGCTGCAGCATTCGTAAGTGGCTATGCACTTTTATGCCTTCGTTAGATCTGACTTCTTGGATGGTTTAGCTTATGCAAAACGATGCCCTTCTGTGTCTGGGTTCGGTTTGAAGTGGTCTCGTCTCGAAACAGCAGACACTTGATAACTGCATCCAAGCTGGAAAGCATATACGTCAACGAGGCGACGTGAAGAGGACGATAATGGCAGGTAGTCGTCACGTAGTAGTACTAAGACGTAAAAGAAGATGTAACGTTTTTCTTACAGGTACAAGTATTGGCTACTTATTCATTTCTGAAACCCGAAAGTTCATGTAAAGCGCAAGCTTCGAATGCAAATCCCTCGATTATTCATCGCTGTCGAATCCATCCTCGTCTTCGTCGTCCGTGCTAACTTCCCCCGCGTACAAACCGAGTATGCGAATCGCCGCTTTAGCCATGGCTTTGTCCCAATGGGCATCCCAATACTCGTGAGCACCTGAATGCAACCCCGCCGATTCATCTTGCGGACGAATAGTTCGCCTTCACTTTCCCCCTCAGCCCAAGTGACTGAATGTCCGCGTCAATTGCGATCCATTCGCTTCTGCTCCGAACTTCTGCAACAATGCTCAGCTCCCGATACATCCACGCGATGTGGTCCTCAATGCCGGTGCTTTCATCGTAGATATCATCGTCATCCTCTTCGTCGATGATGTTGAAGGGGAAGCAGGCATCTGTGAACATATCCTCACTGGCGGTTGTCAGACACTTAAAGCATTGCAGTATCGACGTGAACGTACTGGGCATACTCCTCCACTTCTTCCACTGTCCGAGCACACAAAACCAAGCACTCGGAGATGCGCTTCAAGTTGGTTCCATCCTTCTCATGAGGTACCATAGGTCTGTGAACCAATCTGTCATGGCATCGACTACAACGTCCAGCGCCGCACTTTGGTCTCCACAGCTGTCTCTAGGATCTTCATTGGCGGCCCTGATGAACCTTTCTGCGTCCCTTTCAAGGGCAAGCTCGTGCTTTCGGTATTCAGTGGGATCGTGCTTTCGGGGCATCGTTTGGAGAGAAGATAGAGGCTGCTCTGGAGCGACCGTGTCATGTCATGCTTAAATACTGGAAATGCAAGAACCTAGCCTGGGAAATAGGAAGTCGCGTTACGTCGGCGATGTCGTCCTTTGTTCTCGAAAGCGAGCAAGAATACAATGAATGTCATTCAGGTAAGGCCGTGACTGCAGGAGGAGCCTGACCAAGCCGACAGAACGGTACAGGGTAATCGGGGGCCCAGGTTGGGGATCTGCTCATGTGCCGATGCGGAGAATTCGAGACGTACTTAAGACTTTCAACCTCGCTTCTGAAGACGACAGTCCTCTTCAAAAGTAGTACAGTAATCTTAAACCAACTGGAACTGCCTTTGATGCTGGGTTTGGCGCGGTTCGCGGTGTGCACTGTATCCATATTGTCAACGATGGGTGCATAAGGAATGACACAAGTTCCGCCCTACGCACTGTATGGGTACGTGGAAAAACAATCGGCGTCAGATTCGTCGCAATGCATGGACTTTGATAATCACCTCGAGGTCCTTGTAGCTGCAGAAGGACATGAGCATGAGGTTATTCATCTTCTCGAAGGACTTGTCATCCCTTCCCAAAGTATTCTTAGATGCCGAAGTTTATAGACAAGGCCGTGATCATTGACTAACACAGCGGACCGCGTGAATAGTTTTCAGAACAAAGGTTGCTGATGAAGAGAACAAGCTGAAGTTGATAATGCTCAGTGCGGTACATTTGCCATCCAATTTTCATGTTATGCTGAAATCAACTTTGAGTCAACTTGAATACAAAAGCATGGAAGAGAAGATGTGCATGTACCACTCAATCTTACTCTTCCGGCTTCTGACATAAGTTGAGAGTGGAAGATAGAGATGGAATCCGCATTGCCGAGTGAAGCACAAAGGAGAGTCCAGGAGCAATTCGGCCAGTTCACTGGGGGCTAGAAGTATAAAACTTTCACTGCTCGGTAATGCGATTCTGTTGAAGGAACGTAATTACTGAAAGAGATATAGAATGAGCTCTCTTACTAAGAGAACTGAATCGATTAGAAAATACGCTCAGCCGTAATCATGTGTCCGTGCGACTTCCTTTTCTATCAAATATTTCTTTCTTTGACCAGTGACATCAGATCCGCCTATTGGTATGGTTAGCTGAGCTAAAAAAAACTTTGTAATGCTACTTTAATGCCCTCTGATGGTCAGGCTTGTCCGATGGCTTTGCAATGCCCCTCGGGTGTTGTTCGGGAGGCAAAATTCCGAAGCCGAGTCAAACCGTGGGAGCCCTTTCCCTTTACTGGCCTCAGCGTTGAACCCGTTATTGCTGGCTTACTTCTCTCCACTTTACCTGAATGTGAGTAGACTGAACTCTGGTGCAGCAAGACAAGGAGGCTGCCAACATGTGCCTATATCACTTCCGGTATGTCTCCGGTTTTCGCATCTGCCTAATTCGTCGGTGACGGCAGACAGCAACCTGAAATTGTATAGACAACCTGCCGACATACGTCAACAAGACAGTACACGATATTACAAGCAAGAAGCAAGGACGTGGCATCGCGACAGTGGAATATGGAGTTATTATATGCAGCAAAGAGTCTCGTTGAAGTGCTAGGGATACCAGAATAATCCCAGTCAAGCTAGTCTAGAGGTATGCACTTTATCACTTTTTGGAAGGTCCAGTCTGTCTAATCTAGAGCAGCGGATCTACAGGTCATCGTGTACAGTAGCCTTGCTACTCGTTACCGAGAGTCGTACACGGACGACGGAGATCTATCGCTCCATCGAGGAAACAGGACATGAAGATGCCTTGCCGCTGTCGCTGCTCTTTTTCTGCTGGTGCTTAGAATCCATGTTGGAGGTGGATGGACCTGACTAGATGCTATTATATCAGCTCGGTGAGTTCATACGTCATTTCAAGGTTTGCCCTTCATTAATTGCAATTCGAAAGATCTCTCACGTAGCCCGGTGCTATGGCCGTGACCAATCCCAACATCCCCGAATCATTCACCTATATACTCAGAGAGAACTCTGCATAAATCACCCTAGAATCCTCGTCGACCTTCATCCGGTACGCGTGAATTGAACGATTAATACGGCGCGACAACTTTGCTGTCCACGTGCAAAGTACCCTTGCCACGGCATCCATCCATTTTCCGCAGGAACAGACCTACACAAGCGTCCCCATACCGATCCCTCTGCTCTGGCCGCAAAAATTCGATACAAATGCTTACGCGTTTCTTGGCCCGTACCATCACGCTGTCGGCATCATTCCACAGAATATCGTCTGACGCATCAAACGGTTTGGAATCAGATACCCGCAAGACGAGCTCCACTTCTTCCAACGTGGCAGACGATGTTCCACCAAAAATGCAGGCTACGCAGGCCAAAATTGGCCGTGAGTACACCGAGCAGCGGAGGACGCATTTGACACGCGGGATACCGCTGACATCGAGTTCGCCTTGTCGTGGCGTGGCTGCTTATCACTGTCATCAATCTGCGAAGAATGCAAGCGAAACGTCATACCGAGTGCTAGCAGATGCAGTTCCAGTTCCTCCAATATGCCCTTCGTTGTCGCCAGCAACTTCAAAAGAGCTGGGAGATACGCTGTGGTCGTCATCCAGAATTGAAGTCGCCTGAGATGGCCGACGTTGATGGTGGACGAAATACCTAGCACCCCATCGACGAACTGGTTGGTTTCACCTTCTCCTGTCCGCAGGGACAGATCTAGAATGGTGCATCGTTGAAATGGGGCCATGCTGGACGGCAGGATCGTTTCAATACAACTGTCTGAAAATTGCACGCTTCGGATCTCCGTACTGCGGGCAAACAGTTCGAAGAATTCTTCTGATGTCTTGAACATCATCCCGTCAAACGAAATGTTTTGGAACTGAGACCGTGAAAGTGCCCTCGTCAAGGCATTGCCTATGAAGTCCGGGGATGTCCACGCGATCGAGAGAGATTCGATGTTGGGCAGCTGCTCGAGAATCTGGGGGATGATTTCTTTGTCCGAGTCGTGGATGCGGAGACTCTTCACGTAGGACGCTATCTGGGATGAGCTGGAGACGAGACGAAGCAAGGATGGATACGGTGCTGCGTGGGTTGCATAGCAGTGTGAACCGGAGAGTGTGATTTCGGCGAAAAGACGCTTCTGGGATGACCATCGCAGCGCCCGGTTAGCGAGGCTACATGCCATGAGGGTTTGCCTGTCGTTGCGGCATTCCTCGATAATCGCGTCTAACAGCTCGTTTGGCAGCATGGGGAATACTTGGTCAGAAAGGAAGGGAATGCCTTGAAGAATCTAGTGGGTGAACGCTATAGTTGGAGATTGTACGGCTTTGAACCTGACGCTTATGTTCCCACAGATTCACTCATTTTTGTGCCATGTTCTATTACGATGATGGTCATGGACATATTCCATACAAGACGTCAGGCCCAGGAAGACGTCTTCAACTCGAAGGAATGCGCAAATGACCACCTTCAAGCTGCCACCCGCTTATGGAGCAGGCTTACCCGTAGTACGGATTCTCCCCTCTCCGCTCTCGATGATGAAAGCAGACGTGCATGATGTTGAACCACCTGATATCTGCTGACGCATACAAAGATGTGCTTCGCTGAGTCGGACTTTCGGGAGATCTGAGTATGACTCTCGTGCGCTTGCTCGTGATGTTGCTATGGAAGAATACCCTCATGAGTAGGGGAGGAAAGCAGGAGACTGTATAGGGGAGGCTTAGGGAACTAGAGCACCCACGAATCACGCTGTCAAGGGTGCCTTCTCGTTGGGAGCAGATGGAACGTCGTCAGTGTTCAATGAATAAGTACTCCAACAAGTTTCTAGGGCCTGGGATTTCACAAAGTCACGATGAGCACCTGCCCTTGCGCAGTGCGCGCCGAGCGTTTTTGTCCATCCTTGTATCAGACTCCTGCCTTCTACTTGCAACAGAACTGCCATCGCATTATCATCCAAAGGCCTCCCTATTCGAGGA
Organism: Desarmillaria tabescens; assembly: GCF_030435595.1. NCBI lineage: Eukaryota > Fungi > Basidiomycota > Agaricomycetes > Agaricales > Physalacriaceae > Desarmillaria > Desarmillaria tabescens. The sequence goes on along the minus strand of NW_026848334.1, from coordinate 440,651 downwards.
GTCTTTCCTGTACGGCTCAGCACATTGGCTTTCACTCTGTGCAATCGGTAGAGCTTGACCATAATATGGCCAAGACTCGTCAAGGACGGACCCAACAGTAGGTTATAACCCTCTTTCAATATTTACGCACATCTTAATATTGTGTTTGAAAGCTATCATCCTTTCTCGTCGGCGTTGGGTGTCAAAAAATCATCGGTAGCTGTATGCACGATACCACGATTTTCGACTCGAACTCATTCTCGAAGAAGAGAAGAATACATCTGTAGCCTTTCAATTACACAGCTTCTTGTTGCTGTGCCAGCGTCATCTTGCGCTGCAGTGCCCATTACCTCGTGGACCAGGAACTGGTATCTTGAATCAATCGCACGTTCCATAGCTCCGGTATCTGTATCCTCTGTCTGCACGGCAGTCGAGTATGTATTATTCTCGGGGCAGCGGATAGTGTCCTTGCACGGTACTACTATCCCGACAGCGATACGACGCTACGAAATGGAATTAGGTGGCCGTGTGACGGGGTCTACACTGTGAGTAGCGTTATCCTTGTTACCCCTCTTAGCTTACATTCAATTATTAGCAAATTGCTGTGTCCAGGCAGGCTCAGGCATTTCTGGATCCTTGAACGCTGCGATTATCAAGCGGCGTAGTAGTACTAGCTTGCTTTCCTTATCAGGATATGTGGTTAGGAAACCGCGGACGTGTCGCGTATGTGCCTATTACGTTCCCGAAAATATGGCTTATGAAACTGTGTTTTATCATAGCTTACGACTCGCGGCAAACGGAGTAATTGCTGTATCATCAGCACAGCTTTCTTCCTCTCCATACTTATAGACACCGGAAGCAGACGCGCTACCTTTTCAAATGCCGGTTATTTATTTGAAGAGGCATGGGTACTACACCCTGTTGGCTCGCTCTATCTATTGTGTGTATATGTACCTGTGTAGGCGCCACCGGGTCAGCGCTTACCTTAGTTTTGGCTCTCTGAGTGACTCGGAGGTCTAGGTCTCTTGGAGTCATTTAGCGGCGTCGCAAGTCCGGGCGCAGCACATTGATACTTATCTGTTGAAACCGCTGGTACTCGGCCAGCACTGATACAGTCAGAAACTTTGTCAGGTCTCGAGGACTCCATGACGGTCGGAGACGGAAGTTCGAGCACTGCACTGCGTCGTGATTCTCAACTGTAGAAGGTTGCTGAGCTGTTCATGCTGCATAATCAAGACGAGGTGTACCCTGATTTCGCTGGTGGCGTACTAAGCAAGCCACAGGCGACAAAACACGAAAGCGACGATGATCCGCAAAGTGGTAAGCTATTAATACACGCTTAGGATAGGCAAGATTTTACAACGGCGCCCATTTGTTTATAGTAAATTCACCGGGCCCTAGGTTCAGCATCAAGTGTCACGAACACTGATAGAGGAATGATTGTGTACTGCTTCCTGCTGCACAGCGTAAGATCTTCTGCCGCCTCGACCTTTGAAAGCAATGAAGTTCTTGAGGGTCCTCGTACATGTAAGATCTCGATCATTGTTTTGTGTGTATTTCATTGATATGGACCGCGGCTGAACAGGGTAATATCATGATGATGATGCATGATGCGCGCGCGATTTACAATTGGGTTATATATATTTATATATATCCGAATGCCTTTAAAACCTAAAGCGTGGATTCAGTATCCGACTACGACTGTCGCCTTCAATATGGATTCGGCGAACCTCTTCGGTTCTGGCCTTCGATCCATTCACCGTTTTCTACTTGCTTTGTTGGGCCGATACTTCCTTGCGGCATCACGACAGTGGTCAATACGCCCCGTGACAGACCACAGCGAAATATCTGAAAAGTTGCCTTCTCCATCCTCACAGCTTTTAATCTCCGGCCATAGTTTCGGTCCACGTGTTGAGGTACGATTCGAGAGTATCCACAGTGCCTTTGAATTCTCCGCGCGCATCAATCCCGCTCAGGCAGCTGTTGTGGACCACCTTGGAAATTCCCTTTCGTACGGAGAGCTGGATAGGCTGTCCTTACGCCTCGCCTCATATCTGAGGTCACAGGGCGTCGGTCATGGATCTCTTGTTGGCCTCGTCGTTCAGCGGTCAATTCCTCAAGTGGTTGCTATCCTTGGCGTTCTTCGCTCTGGCGCCGCGTATATACCCTTGGACGGCGACGCCATAACCGACGATACCCTGATGGGTATCATGGACAATGCTGATCCCTCCTACATATTGATATCTAAAGGGTGTATCTCTCGCGCGGGTATTTTGAGTCATCCATATGGCTGCTTAGAAGACGTCCTTGATATGATCGATCAGTCCCAAGACGTATACGCCGACGTTAGCAACCTTAGGTCCCGAAGATCTGACACAGCCTATATTATATTCACTTCGGGTATGCGCCTTGTTAAATTCTTCTATCCTATGCTCATTTTCATGACCCAAGGTACCACAGGAAAGCCTAAGGGAGTCATGGTGAGTCATTCTAATGTTGTAAATCGTGCGTCATGGTTTCTATCGTCAAACACGTCTCCCTGATCGGAATTCTAGTGCTGTCCCTGGCTCCAGGAAACCTGGGTATCAAGCCGGGAGTCAAGGTTGCGCAGCTCATGAACGTTGCCTTTGACATGTGCGCATGGGAGACCCTTGGCTGTTTGATGAACGGGGGAACTCTGTACCTGCGAGGACCGCATCGGTGCGACTGGATCAAGGTTATGAAGACGGTTGATGTCCTTATTGCTACACCTTCTATACTGGTCCCCCATGATCCGAAGGATTTCCCGAATATACGCGTCGTTGCTACTGCAGGGGAGCCATGTCCTCAGTCTTTGGCGGATAAATGGGCTATGCAGACAATATTCTATAACTGCTGTGGACCTACAGAGGTATGTGCAAGTACAACGATGATGTCAATGCCTCATACTTCTTTCCAGATCACTATTGTCAATACCATGCACCGTCACATTCCCAATACCATCCTCTCTATAGGGAAGCCGACACCTAACAACAACGTCTACATCCTGGACGACTACCTCCGGCCTGTACCTGTTGGAGTGGTTGGAATCATGTGGGCTGGCGGGGATGGTGTTTCGAAAGGGTACCTTGGATTGGATGATCTAACATCTAAGAGGTTCTTGGCAGATCCCTTCAGAGGCGGGTATGTGATGGCCCTTCCCAATCAACGCTAAGTGTTCTAATTTTAACAGGGCAATGTATAACACCGGCGACATCGGCAGATGGAGGGACGATGGCTCCATCGACCATCTAGGGCGCGTCGATGATCAAGTTAAGATTAAAGTGAGTCCGACATGCATTATGGTCAATTCTTGGCATACTAATTATGTCTAGGGATTTCGAGTTGAGCTGGATGGTGTTGGTGCTGCCATGCTTACTTGTCCCGATGTGACTAGTGCTTGCGCTGTTCTCGTCGGCGACGAGCTCTTCGGTTTCTACGCCCCTCCCTCGGTCGAGATTGCTCCTGTTCGAGATGTTGTATGCCGGATGCTGCCGCGATACTCTGTACCGTCTAAATTCATATCACTATCCTCCCTTCCCCTGACAAAGTACGTCTTTTTCTATTCCTACTTGAATCATTGCTGACTGGTTCCAAGGAACGGGAAAATAAACAAGGCCGAACTTAGAGCAATTGCTGCGCAAGGAACCTCAACACAAACATCCCAAACACGATAGCACATGCTACAAATTTACGATAGAATCGGTCATTTCTAGCCGGCTAGGACCCGGTTACCTTCGAAACTTACTGCGATCATGATATGTTCCTGCTGCCTTCCACCATGCCCTACGCCCCCACTCCATGTATCATATTTTTGACCAGCATATAGACCTCAGTGTATAGACACGGACATCAACTAGTATCTATTACTTGTATAGCATCATATATACCACTCTTGTCTTTGGAGGATTTAGGATATTACTTTACGATCTTGTATTTTGCCTGTTACACATACATACTCTTGTAGATATCTATTTGTACTTCACACATATATATGTATTCCGGTATCGTAGAGGACGCCGAGGACATCATTGTCTTGATGTGCATTCATTCAGACCATAATCGTTTGGGTTGGCTTGGGGAACAACAGTCCGATGGTTGTATCATCTTACAGGCTGCACGTCGTTAGAATCCACGAGGATTACAGGGAATGGCTTCAATTATTTACTTGACGGGCGCTAATGACACGGATCCCTAGTGCAAAATCTTCGCATTTGTGGGGTGGTAATCGACTGTTAAATGCTCCAAAAAATGGACGATTGGAAGAAATGCAACGTACGCTGGCCATAGCTGCCTCGGGAGAGAATTGGACTCCCATGTAGAACGGGAATACCGGACGGGTCCTGCTTCCGAACGCATATAACTCCATCTCTTGCTTGGCGTCCAGGAGACTGATTCGGGCCAGCTGTCATCCATAGACCCGTTTTTAAAGAACTTGAGGCATCCACCATTTCTGGGATAGACGCGAGATTTGCAAAGAGAGCTCTAGCTGCGGTATGGTACGTTCAAGTCGGGACTTCTTACATACAACGGTGATCCAAACCAATTTTTCTAGGCTCAGGAACCTTCCGATGATGCCGGCGAAGACTGCTATAGTTTAATTTCTAAACGAACACCATCGCAAACCCCTCTAAAAAAGCCGAAAGTCAGCGAAGTTGTTCGAGAATGAATGCTCACAAAACTGACATAGTTGAATATAAATATGAACCCAAGCTACCCGACAGAGAAGACCGTCGCGATTATTCACCAGTTCTGCACAGTGCACATGAAGAACGGCACGCATCTATGCACCGTAACTTTCTTTCCCTGAATCTGGCTGCCCGTTGAATCGTCCCCCCCGAATCCCAAAGTCGAAAACTGATCATGCTCTCAACTCGGGAATATTGGCGATATAACAATAAATATGAAACGGAGCTGTTAGATACGCTGTGCCGTATTCCGAGTCCGGCTACTGCTGGGCCAGGCGTAGAAATGACGAGGAACGGTGACATCACGCGACAAAGAAGCGTCCTCACGTGCAGCCACGCGCCACGACGCGTGTAATACGGTATATAAATACCCCCTTTTCCCCTTTCTTCCTTTCCTTCCTACATCCAATATCTCCCCGTCTACCCTCCTGTCCCATTTTCCTCTCTCTTCATTGAACATTGTAGACCAGTAGAATTTCAGCTTCATCTCTCGTCATCGGTAAGTCGGCGCTCTTCGCTGCAATGTTCGGTCATTCTGTACGTATCTTGAACGCACAGCTGTCCGACCCGACCCATCTATTGGCATTCGTAGAGCAACAGGAGTGCATTTCTTTCCCGGAATCTCGATTCGCAGGTAGCAGAGGCACCTTTCGAAGTCAGCCTTGAACAGCATCGGGCGCGCCAAAGCAACAGCTCGGTTCGATAGGCATATAAAATAGGATATAAGCGGGATTGAGACCTTCTACTCAGTCACAGATGAGGTATCATAACCCTGCATATATGCGCATATACTTACCAGGCTCACTCTCTATGTAGCTGGATTTGTTGCCTTTATTCAGTTGCATCTGGAGGCTTCTTGGCTTCAATGTCCTCAAGAATTGAATTACATGCCATAGATCCCGCTATCTTTCAATTGGCCGACCTGCCAGCGTCTACATCATCTCCAAGTATCATCGTAGCATTTCTCGAAAGCTCTATATACAACCCATCAAACTCTTGAAAGGCTGACCGAAGACTCTGCTTCCGGACCATGGATTTACTCGCCCTTAGACGGTAAAGATGTCAGTCCTATGGAGTAGACTTTCCTCGGTTATCAGGTTCGCGCCCCGGGCCGTGGTACGATTGCCTTCATGAAAACACCATTCAGACGGTGGTGACATTGCCTCCCCCCCAAGTATAGTCTTGGCTCCTTTCGCGTATCTTTCGATGCCGGCTTCAATACTTCTGAATGTGAACGAGCGCACATCGGGACTGCAAGATTAATTAAATGTGCCCCCAAGTCGCACCATCATTGTGAGCTCTTCTGTCTAGGAGGAATTGTCTTCTACACCGACGGCCAGCGGGGGACCGTCCTCCATTCCCCATTGACAGTGTTTGTCCTTTCTATTATGCCAAGCAGCACTTATTAATATAATGCTATCATCACAGGGTCCCGATGTCTGTTGCGACTCGGACATAGACATTATATGTATTCCTTCAGAACTGTAATGCAGAAGCCACGTATCTTAGGCAATTGCGATGGCTGACAGCATATCTGCTAGTTAGATACAAGTCATGCGCATACATAACATGATGCTCTTGATTCTTCCCGAGATGCCAGCATGCTCAATTTGAATGATGATCCCGGGTGTAACCGCTTCTCTTTCATCGGGTTAAAGATCATGATTTATGAGATCAGATCGTGATGCATTACCCGAAATCGCCAAGTTCAAATGGGCAGCGGACGGAAAGACAAGCGTTGACTGATCATTTCTCGGGATAAAACAGGTCTTTCAGCGAATTATGCATTAAGCTGGTAGCCGCAGAGCTCACACTACTATTACATCAAGAAGAGTACACTAGACACTAGGAATATATACACTAAAATGTTCGTCGGCAAAGGCTAACCGTGAAAAAAAAAAGAAAAGAAAAAACGAATGCATGCATGGTTATCGAAAGCAAATGATGGTGATGTGGTGCTGTTGATGATGATACAATGGACACCCGTTTGTCTACCCGTCCGTTTGTTTGTTATTTATACTGATAAATACCCAAAAGTCCTATTGATTCGTTCATTACTGAAAGGTCGTTGCATTCGAGTTATACCGATGAAACTCTTCCGCCGAGACCCAAGGAGCAGCCCCATAACTCTGGAAAGAGTCTGGGCTCTGGAAAGATGCCGGACTCTGGAAGGTGGCGGTTGGGAAAGATGGGGAAGACAATGAGGGTGCAGGGTTCTGCATTGGCGAGAGATATGGGCTGTTGTACAGCGTTGCGGTGGGAAGGGTCGTCACGTAGGGAGGGGGTGGCGGAGAGAAGACGAGATTCGCCGTGGATGTCGCGTAAGGGCTATTGTACGACGATGGGGGGTAGGTACTGGGACCATAGACGTACCCCGTCTGCGGGATAGTACGTGGAGGTGTACGGGCTGGACCGAGGACATATCGAAGAGGTGCAAGAGGCGGCTCTTCCCCTTCCTCCTCCTCCTCAGAAGACTCATCCGAATTATCAAATCGGCCCGAACGACGCCGTGTCGAACCGTAGTGCTTGACCTCGCCATTGGTGCTTGCTAACGGTCCGTCCCAAGGTGACCTTCGAATACTCGGCGCTCGAGCAGGCTGTGGCGTTGGTTCTGCTTTGGTTTCGAGACTGGCAAATATATAAGTTTTTTTGTTAAATATAGAAACTGATAGGCGCGCACCCATGCCAAGTCGGAAGATCTTTGTTGTTTTCGTCCACGACAACTATTAGGATCTCTGGAGAATCGGAATCGTATCCTTGACCTTCGTCCGACGCGTGAGTGCTTGAGCCACTGTCAGAAGCCGTTCTGGAGCCTCTGGAGTGCCTAGAATCGGCCGAAGCGGTCCTGACAAACGCCGACAGTTCAGATGGATGAAATGTTCGTAGAAGTGTTTGACTTGCCTGTGCTTGCTCCTGCGGTGCTTGCCTGCAACCATGAGGAATCAATGAGGAGGAGGAGGATAAGAAAGTGAGCTGTAAGTTACCTGAAAAAAACCTGTGTCAGTACAGCAACAAGAACCAAACTTCTTCAAACTCACCAGCATGATGTGCTTGATCCGGGAGTAAGAATGATGAATCTGGTGAAAGGTTTATTTCCAAAACAGAAAGCCACCGAAGGGGACATTGGCATACCAGACGGTGATTTCCTATGTTATATACACACGGGTTACAATCAACGCCGACTCCAAATAGCTGAATACGTACAGATCCGGGTTCACGAGTCTTAGTGGCACTGTATTCAATCCTTCAACGGGAGAAGCGAAGCTGATAAGGGGTTTGAACTTACAAGGGTCGTGGACGGTTAAGCCAGTAATTGGTCCAAGGAGAGGTAAGGATACGACACTGTCAGACACTGCAATAGGAATATCTAATAAGAACCGTCAGGGCCCGAAGGAAGCGATCGACAATGCGCATGGACTTACTCGGTCTCGCAGTCAGAGGGCCACCAGAAGGTGGGGGCCCATCTACTAGTTTGAGCGCTGGCGGTTTCGGTAACGGTTTCGTTGCAGATGGTATTGGCGATTGGGGGGCTTGTTTGACATTGGCAGATATTGATGATTGGCGTGTTAGAGGAGAGTGTGGGAGAGGTTTATTGACCCCAATTTGCGGGGAAGAAGAGGGTGAGATGGTCCTGTACGGCACATTAAGGACAGAAATCGTGATATCTGGAAAAAAGTTACGCACGACAGACGCTTGTATTCCTTGTCAAGGTTCTTGACAACTTTCTTGAACTCGTCATCCAAAAAGTCGGTCTTCCGTTGGCCTGAGATGATCAGAACTCGACCCATCAACAACAAACCTGTGCATACCTTTCTTGCGGTGGGCTTTGGGCTAAAAGCGAATTAGCCTCAACACGTAAGATCAAGACGCGACCACTCACAATTCCTTTCCACGTCTTATAATAGTCAACAACTTTACGACCCCCAGCTGTATACGTAGAGAACGCGAACACGACTGGATTCAGATTAGGCAGCTGAGCTGTTCGCACGTCAACTGTGCTCCTGCGGAGGGGAGTGGGGGGATGATCACATTAGGTAACGAGAACCATTAGGGCGCATGGACTTACCCAGCATAACTTCGTACTATACTCGCCGCTTCGTCTCCGGCAACGACCTTGAAGCGACCGCTGCCCCCATCAATTCCATTTTCGCTCCCGTTCTCCGCTAAGCCCCTCAGGAAATCGTGGTCATGGTACTTTGAGAGTTTGTGTCGGTGTTTGTCGTACTGGACGCTCTCCTCCGAGGAGAGTCCGCTCGAGGACGACCTGGGCGACCCATCGACGTCGCCATCGTTCGGAGAACCAGCCTCGACGATGATTTCAGGATTTGGTGGTGGCGGCGGTGTGTTGTGCTCTTCCCGTGGAAGAGGTGGTGAAGACATGACTAGCGCAGTGAGTTGACAGAGACTCGACTAAATACCCTGCTCATAGCCAGCCCAGCCAGCCAATTACTCCAAGACCACCCGATAAAGTCGTACTTGAATTTCTGCTAGGAGGTCTGAGCGCAGAGAGCAGTTTGCTAAAGGTGAAGGTCGTAGTCGTGGTATGAGTGAAAGAATGTGGGAGCGCAATAAATATGAACGACGGAAATCCGTAATCTAATATCGCTGGATGAAGAAGAAAAGGAACGAGCGGAGTTTGAGCAAATGTATCACAATTTCGTTCAATCATTCATGCCGTCATCACCATCAGCCCGGCGTTACCATTTCTGTGTTCTGTCGCGTTGTCTCCGCGAAGTACAAGCATGTCTACTGATCTGCACAGGAAAAAATAGTGTAATCGATAGAGTACAAAATTGATATCGGATGTAGCAGAAACACAATCGTTGTTAGGCCCACGAGTGCTCAAGATGGTTGTTGCCTGCGGAAAGATATAACTCCCCGGCGCTCAGGAACAAAACTGACAAAACGGTGCCGTTTTCACAGGACCTCGCGCTCGTAAGCTCGGTGGAGCGGAAATGACGCAGTGGGGCCCGGTTCATGGATATAGATGGGCGCAAGTTTACTATGCGCAGTCTGTAACCACAAGTTGGCACACCGCTGTAAAAAAACTAGTTTGTACTGAGACGCCTACAGCAGCGGCCCAAGAAAACACAAATCAGGTACAATGCGGCCACGGAGAGATAAAAATCATCGGACTGGACGCGTCCACGCTCTCGGAATGAAGTCATCAGGTGTAAAGATAGCCTCTCCAAAGCTGGATAGTTGAATGAGAAATAGTGGAAAGCGTGGAGACTTGTCGGTCGGTGGGTTTTGAGGACCGAGGACCGAGGACCAAGCCGCTAAAAGTAGTACTGCCTCAAAGTTAGAGTGTAGGACATGCAGTTGAGGATAGATACAGCACTTGTCTGCCTAAAGGTCATTATTACCGTATGGGATACAGAAGAGCCGGTCCCGAGCGGAAACTAATACTCTTGGATCCGAGAAAGCAAGTATGGTCCGAGTGTCCTGTCGTAGACGAGTGACGATAGGAGGCGCGTCTCGACTGTCAGAGCCTAGTACCGAAATAGCAGCTAAAAGAGTCAAATGAAAAGACTGTCGGGGCTCATGGTGCGACAAGTACGCACCGTAAGTGAGATTATAATATTGCTTAAAGAGGTTGATAGATAAGCGGAAACCTCTGAGGAGGATGTCATTGTAGATTTCTCATGGACAATCCGGATAAGGAGATACATCGGCCCGACTCTCACTGTATCTCAGCTATTCTGTACGCTAAGATCCCTCTAAAAATAACGTCAGCTCTTTTCGGCTATGGTTCGGCAACCCGAGTCATACGTGATTCGAGTGCATGTGCTAGCTCTGCATTTTTTTCCTCGCTTCGCTTCTACGCCCCTTGAAGCTTGCTTGACTTGACATCGATCTCAGAAGACGGAAAATATCAGAAAGTTATGGCTGTGAAAAAACAAAAAGTTAGCATGGAAGCGGACATGAAAGCCGCCCTTACAATGTTTAGCTTCCGCAGCTTCGGGACTTCGGCAAGATTCGGTAGAGATACGTCCCTCTTCACCGCAAAGGAAACAGATAGGTTCGCACCTAGATACGAGAAAAAAAAACATCTGAAAAGCAAGTTGCCCTGCCCAGGGTGATGCTTTGACGTCCTTACCTAAAAGATTCTGCGCGCGAGGTCCCGTGTCCTGAATGTGCCTTTTGCCCACACGCGTACACCGTCTGCAACAGGAAAAAATGCCCCGGCCTCGTAATTCACGTGAATCAATTGATACGCGTAGCAAGGAGAACAGAGACAGCTTGAGGTTCAAAATATCCGACCGAGAGCAACCTGGCAAAACACAGCTTCTGAGTAATTCATCCGGGCGGCGGGTCAGAAAATCTACCAGGAAACGGTAGTCATCAGAACCCGAAGACATCAGCAACAGCAGCAGCAAACATACCTTGAGGTTTTCACAGGTTCATCACCTAGAGCCGAAATCTCAGCGCCAATCGATACCGTACGTCAATATGTCTTTCATTTCACGACGCCACTCGTTATGGTCATTACAATATGCGCGGTATACGATAGCGTTGTCCATGCTAGATACAAAGAGCTCCGAGAAAAGGGTATATGGTTATATCTATCCAGCATCAGCACCAGGAAACAACAAACTTCGGCAATCACTCACCAAACTAAGCTCCAACGTCCAGACGCGTCGAGCCCATAGCTTTATATTACTCCCTGCTTCACCCAGTGGCGGTAAATCAACATCAATCCCGTCCCACCAGCACTTGCGCTACATGGAGCTAGTAAGTCCACGAGCATCAACAAAGATGAAAAGAAAATAGACGAACAGCGGGTTTTCTCCAAAACAACAACAGCTTCTGTGCTGTCGCCATTTGATGGTAATCTATATCGACTGGCGTCTCGCTATTCGGATGGTGCTGAATTCCCGTTTTGAGGAGAACCAGGGCTATAGAGGATATACAACACCGTGAAGGTTCAAGCGCCCGGAACCCCCACTCGTCTTCTCTATCAAACCCACTGTAACCCGAAAAAAGTACGGTTTCAGCCACCTCACCTCCATCAAAGGAGAAAAGACAAAGTACACGCACCTCATACACAGCATATCAATAAGATGCTGCTCCGCGACATTATTTTCCTTGTTCACATTCCGCTGCAGGGCAGTGAAGATATTACGTTTGTCCATCAAATACTGCCCACACTGGAACTTCAAATCCACCATAGGTTGGTTTGCTATACCATTCGCGTCTGTAGCTGCCGCGCCGTTTTTTGGCGGTATGGCAAAGTACTCGAGCTCTTCTCGTAGGACTATGATAGCCTGCTTGGAGATGAGCGGGTTCTGCGAGGGCGGTGGGCCAAAATCGGGCGAGGCTGGCAGGTCTTGGAGGTGCTGCTGGGCAGCGAACAACCCAGGAGAGTTGGACGTCCCGTAGAATGTCTCCGAGGCATTCCTGAAAAAAGACAGCACGTACTGGAAGCAGTCGGGGTCGAACTGGGGGCGTCGTCAGTTACTAAGCCATTTCTTGGCGCGTGCGACGTACGTCTACTGCATACACTTCCTCTTCTTCCTCACCGTCGCCACCATCTACGGCAACGCTCTGCCGGCTCAATACCAGACCATTCGGAAACAGGCATAGCAACACAGATTCGGGTAGGTTCATGATGGTTTCCCGGTCAACCTCGAACCGTCGCCCTCGTAGATCCAATAAGAGTCGTGTTAGCAGCTGCGGTTGGATTGTATGCGCTGCAACGGGTGTCTGCGATACTTGGGTTATTGGCGACGAAGACAGAGATACAGCCGCCATCGTTGAACGTTGGAACGACAGAAGAGTGATTCCTGGTCGAGACGGAAACAACGTGCCTTTGTTTGTGGTTGATTCTTTTGGAAGCCTTCCTGCGGTCCGAGGTTCCGGTCAGACTCTCGACTCGCACCGACTGTCGAACGACAAATTTCCTGTCTAAAATGTGACACCTCTATTGCTCGTATTATTACTATCTACCACAAGCACCCGATTTTACTCGAACAAAGTGAAAGAAGCCAAGAAGTCTTCAATCTTAAATAACGAGAATCTATTTTCAAATCTGACTCTCAGGGTCGATCCTTGAACGTGAAGACGAGTGACTGAATTGGAGAAAGGTACCTTTTCCCATCGGAAGAATGAGATCTCAAAACGTTGCGCCATTTCATTTGTTTTTCCAATCGTAAAAAAGTGAGCCCAGAAAAACAAGCTGAAAGATGAGATCATCTCCGCACTCCGGGTGATAGCCCCAAAAAAACGGGACAGAAAAGTATTTCCCATGGCAAGAACAAAGGAAAAATAATTCGTAAGCAGCGTTTCCTTCATACGAAAAAGGAGCAAAAAATAAAACACGTTTTTGACTATTTTCGTATCCCATTTTTCACCACGCAAAGGGAAAGAAAAGTCAGAGCATTTTCAGAATTGATGAATACTTACTCGCGCCTTGTTTCCGAAAAAAGGACCTGTTCATCAGCCATCACCCCAACCCTGACCACAATTCCATAATCTCGTGGCCATTAAATTGCAGAAAATCTACAACGTCTCGTTTCTTAAAAAGAAAGTCATTCAGTTATTACATGTATGCTATGATGGAACGGAGGGGATGGTGTGGTGATGATAATGATGGATGGAAAACGTCAGGTATCATAAGCATGCAAGATCACGTCCACGAGAAAAAGACAAAGTCGTTACTTAAACAAGAGAAGAAACATCCTATGACAGACCAAACAAAAGGGAAAGAGAGGGAGAGAAAGTGTGTCCGTGAAATAAAGAACAAAAAAGTGGATATCAATGCATGCGTTGCGCGTTAATTGTTCCCATAATTGTGCTGAGGAGCCGCAGCACCAGGCGGGAGACTGAACACCGTAGAGTTTCGTGAATACCGGTTCTGAGGCGCTTGGGACGAAGGTCGTCGGCCAACAGGTCTTGACACACGACGGACACCTTCAGGCCCAGGAACAGGCCCGCTGTCAGTCAGTCGTACTCCGCCCCGACCAGCATTCCGGTATCCACTAGGTATATCGTCAGAATCCACTGCTGAATAGTGATCGTCGTAGGATATGGGAGACGTCGTCTGGGTATAGAATGGATTTCCGCTCCCGCTTGCCCCTTCTACTGAAGAGGTATTGCTCCGGATGTTCATACTCTGCGTGGCTTGACGAGGAACAGGAGATTCATATCGTGACTCAGCCGAAGGAGGCGGAGGCGGCGTGGAATAGCGCTTAGGGTTGACTCCTGTTGAAGTATTGCTCGACTCGTACGAATCACTGTACTGGTCAACAGATTGTGGACTGGGAACAAGCCGAAGATTGGAAGCAGAATTTCCTGTGTCTGAATAGAGGTTATCTTCACTAGAACGTGACATGCCGACCGACGATGCAGATGACATTGGCGCACGGTTTACAGCAAGAGGCGCAGGAAGCATGAGGAGGGTATTGCTGTCATGACGCTGTCGTGGTGAAAAAGCGGCAGACTCCATCGTGCTCGTATCATATGTCGCAGAGGGAGGATGGAAGGTGTCCGAATTCGAAGCAAGAGAGTATCGATTGCTGTCCGTTCTGTGAAAGAAGGAAAGAATCAACAAATACCCTTAGCAGAAGGAAACATTTAGCATACCTCTTCTCATACGTAGAATCCCTCGACTGCGTCCCACTCTTCCATCGACGTTCCCGCTCAAACTCGGCCCATCTCTTCATCACAATATGCGTCGAATCGAACTCTCCCTCTTTATCTCCATGAGCCCCCGATTTATCACCGGCGACTTTCCGGGTCTGACCCCAAGAGAAGTCATCGAAATGCCAAAACGCATACGCGGGGAGAATACCGTTCCAGACGGGTAAGGATAGCAGGTATACCAACATCCAACCGAGGTACGCAATCTTGCGAGACGTGATGACGATCAGAAGACCAGGAATACCGAGCACGATGGCGAGTAGAATAAGCGGAATGGTCGTATTCGTGCCTCCCGGGATGATGGACACGATAATGAGATAGAGCGTGAATGCGATGGCAGCGGGGAGCACAAGCGTACCGGCCAATTCCATACCAACGACAAACTGCATCGAGAAACAGAATGTACCGCACAAATCCCGGACCAAAACCAACTCGGCCAGGTTATGAATCGTCGAATTGATCCATCGACGACGCTGTGAGAGCAGGATACGGAAAGTATCGGGGACCACGGTCTTGCAGACCGCCTGAGGACAGAACATGTTTTTACGTTTGGGGAAAGTCTTGAGCATGAGCGTAGTAAGATACCGATCCTCTCCCAAAAGCAGAAGATTCTTCTTGTGCAGCGTGTCGACGACGTTCTCAGAGTAGTGTTCCACGATATCCGGATTAGCCAAGATCGGTACCCAATAGCCTGAATCGCCTTTGGGTGCCTTGATCCTGTACATACTGAAACAACCCGGCAGACAAGTGACACCGCCAAACATCGACTCGAAAGCCTTGGTCAAATGATGAGAAATGTAGTACTCGAACACTAAACAAAAAACCTAATCAGCCATCATTATGGAATAGAAGATCAGAACGAAGGCATACCTTGCATCATGGTCACAAAAGTCTCGGCCTTGTTCGCGATCTTGGTCTCGCCACACAAACCCATAATCTCCTCATCGCAAACCATGCAGGATACCATACGCGTCAACGAATCCGGGAAGACCTTCGTATCGGCATCGACACAAAGCACAAGCTCATATCGATCCGGACTGACACCCGTTACCCTCCAAATCGAGTTAAAGAACTCGTACTCAAAGGTAGTCATCCGTTCGTCGAACATGACCTTCTGCATGAATGCCATCAACACGATTTGACTGTCCCGCTTTCCACGATTACCCGGTTTAGCCTCATTGGCCTCCAAAGGATTACCGCACTTGGCGACTAAGACCATAGGGACTCGCTGCTGCTTCGACCTCTCGATAGTGGCGTCGTCGTAGTCATAGAACCCAGCATACACCTTGGCCATGTTATGCTTCTTGTGTCCGTCAGCGATAGCGACATAGGAATGTGGCTCGACATCGTCCGCGGCGATGACAAGTTCCTTCATCATGGACAAACAAATTTCCGGAGTCGTCTTATCATTCCCATCACCCTTGACCATCCCATCAGCGATGACCAAAATTAGCTTATGACTGTTCGGATAATCCGTCGTGGCCAAAGAATCCAAGGTCGTGCGGAGACCCTCTACGGACTCCGAGTAAGCCGTGACCAGACATATGGTATGCGCCAGAGGGAAATTGAACGGTTCATAGTCATGAGGGGGCTGAGGAACGACGTTATGGAGAGGGAACGGACACGGACTTTCAACGAACGTGCCACGGTCGCCCAATGAGACCACGCTTTTCGATTGACGGTAACTCGGCGAATCCGGCGGAGACTTGCCGAAGCCCTTCACAGACGGCGCATACACCGACCTCTTGTAATTCGAAGCCGACGAGGAGTCCAGCATGCCATACGCTGTCGTAGGGCGACCACCACCTTTGAGCGTATTCTCAGCAGGTGTGAAGCGCGAAGTACTGGGCAGGAAGCCCTTCTTGTTGCCCCGGAGACCATGCTTGCTGACGTTGGGTCGATACTCACTGGGAGCGGCCCGATAGATGTCATTACTCCAATTTTCAATTTCCTGCGATCGCTGCATGCGCTGCTCATACGTTTCCCGCGGGAAGTTACCCAATCTCCACGAGAAGAACCACTGAAACAATACCGCCATGCCAAAACGAATGGCGACGACTCCAACAATGAAAATGAGCGAAAGGTAGAGAACGACATCGGATGCAACACAACCGATGCTATTGGTATCGATAAAGCCAATGGTGACGAGATCCTGTAAGCAGTGACCAATATCTTCTTGCTTCGTGCGCATGAACATCATGGTGAGGTCCCGGCCGTTGTATGTACCGTTGGCTGTCTTCATCTCGTTGAAGAGTGACGGGTATTGTACTTGCGCCCCGCTGAGCCAGTTAAGAAGGTTGAGATCAAGGACGTTCCTAGTTGGCTATTCAGTAACGGTTTCATATCGTGCGTAAAAAAAGGCTCACTGTTCGTATATTGCAAGATTTCGACTTGTACTGCGAACATCATCCCATGTGAAATAGACCTCGCCCTGGGGCGTCATCGATTTGAATTCCGAACGAGCGGTCGAATTCGCATGACAATTTGTCGATTCCTCGTAAGCCGTGAGATTGACACCCGACGAGCCGTCCTGGTTGAAAACGTTGCAAGGGAAATACCAGTCAAGATTGTTGCCGCTTCCGGTGATGCTGGATGATGATGCCTTGGTGATGATGTTAAGACACTTCTCGTTCACGGTTTGGAACAAGAACGACGCATCGTTACCCGCCAGGCCCTGCCAATCATCAAGGATGTTCGTCTGGCCGTTGAAGGTGCCCACTGCGGGATGCTTGAACTTGGAAACGTCGTAATCGTAGCCGTGAATGGTGATGGAGCCCTTGCCGATGAACGAGTCTCCGATGGCACCGCCGTGGTATCGATTTGCCGGTGTACCGCAGACAGACTCGGTGAATCCGAAAGTCAGGTAACCAACACCTGCCATGAGGATCATGATAATGCCAATCAATCCCATCTTCTCCCTCCATGCACGTTGCTGTTCGGGACTCCGCAGACCTGATTACTGAATAAGAACACAAGTCTGGATGTATATAGAGAGAAACACACCGCAGGCTCGCATTAGAGGAGTAGGGATCCAGCACGTTCAACAAGTAGCAGTAAACCATCCATGGTCCCTTGGGACCAGGCGCAAAGTCGCCTAGGCACCCCGACTTTTTCTTTTCTTGCGGAAGCATCGGCGACTGTGAAGGTGAAGTAACCTGTCGTTTACGACGCAGCGTCGTGCCGCGCTTGAACAGCGAAAGTCCAGACTCGTGCACATCCTCGTCGCGACCAAGAATCGATTTTCCTCTCCGTAAATTCGTCTGAGGGTAATTCCCCGTTGCTGAACCGAGGCGGTTGAGACAAGGAAAGGACTCGACAAAAATTTACACTTACTTGAGGGTATAACGCCCATCCTACCGGTCCCCTCTTCTTCTAGCTGGGCGACATGGCTCCGGTAATGCCACTGCCTATGTCCAGGTTCTATCTTTTCACGGTCAGGCCTCACAAGGCTCTTTTTCCTTCCCACCCTCGCGGCGTCCGCACCGTAGTCCAATGACTCTACGTCCGGCGAAAGCTGGTTGTTCTGGTATGCCGATGGGATCGTACGCTGGCGATGTTGGTCCAGTGGGCTATTGCGGTCGCCCTGCTCGACATTTTGAAAGGATACGTTGCCTCTAGAGCCTTCTGAGGGCAAGAATTGTGGTCGTTGGGGTTGGTCCTGGGAGTTGTGTTGGCCAGGACGAGCTGAACGTGGCGGTCGTCGCTGGGTAGGGAATTCCATGCTCGAGGGTTAATTCCAGCCTCGAGCAGGCTGTGTAAGACAATGAACGGGGTGCGTTAAGAGAGTGAGCCACAGCAGGGCGATGTAAGGTCTGACACAGTGACAAATGACGGAGACGACGAGGAGTCCTGGAGTGTCTCAATGTGGTAACTTTTGTCATGAAATTTTTGCCGGTGCTTTTTGGTCAGTAACTGGGCTAGAAAAGGAATCTTCCCATCACGACAGCCGAATGGTGAACTTGTAGCAATTGTTTTCATTGTAAGAGGTCAGTATATCCTAAACAAACCCTGGATGCTGGAACTTTCTTCATGGCGTAACTTATCAATGTTCCGCAGCCTTCAATCACTACGTTCCCCTTCGTTCATGTTTACGTTGCACTTGTTCGGGGGAAAAACTCGCCCATTGCCATGGGAAACAAAAAGCGGAAGTTCCGTTCTACCGGTACCGTCGACACCGTGTGTGAACTGACAACATACTCAGGCTGTCGTTATACCTTGGGAGTCCAATTCCTCTCACTAGCACACCAACTCCGACCCGACACTCATGCCGGTATTCACGTATCTTCGTATGACAGAATCTGCAAGGTGACCCAAATCTAAAATACCTGTGCTTCTCCGGATCCAATTTGCAGGTACGACGCTTCCAATGAGCTAGGGGCACTGGGTAGAAAGAACCTGATACTACTTATAGATTTCCTGCAAGTCATGCGTTCGTAGCCAAGAGTAGATTTGCGCGTCGACGTCGTTATCGCCGCTAGAACGGAGATTGTTGATGGTTCAAAGAAGATCCCCTGTAATCAGGGTCACGCAGCACGATGCCTCCGACGGGCTACTGGTACAGGTATCCTATAAGTAGAAAGGTGAGTATCTAATCCCAGACTCCGAGAGTAGTCTCCGGATATGCTGTACGTGTTTCATTACCGTGAAAGGGAAGGACAACTTCTGCGGTATCATGTCTCTTACACGATGAGGCCCAGTCAAAAGTCCGTGGGTTTGAGTCGATGACAGTGTATATCAGTTGATAAATCAATGGAAACCCGTAGCTAGCTAAGAATGGGGTATCCCATGGTTTTGCGATCGCTATCTATGGATATCCTTCGATGCTCATAGATTATTGTCGGTGTGCATCGTTGTACGTCGATAGGAATCAATAGACACGTATTCATTTGCTTGCTACCTATATACATTAGCTATAGCGGCTAGCTAAAGGTCCAGACGTCCACCACCTATCGAACTCCCGTTCCACCACATACCCATCCCTTGCCTCTCACCTCGCCAACCGGCAACATGGTGCATACATAATTCTGGTCGAGTGCTACCATGGGAGTAGTCTTAAGAGCCAACCTGAATGACTGTAAGCAGATACCCGTAATCTAGAGCTTTAACATACCGCATCCAAGGCGGGAAAGGGCGCGGCCAACGAAAGTGCGTCATGTGTAGCAGCCTGGAGTTGGCGGGCACCAAAGTTCGCACCTGTAAGTCAATCAATACCAGGCAAAAGGGTGATAACTTTGCACCTAGAAAAAGCGAAATGGAAGAGATGGCGTGAATATATAGCACCGCCGACGGCCATGAAGTCAACCTAATGCAGCGTAATGGAGAATAAGACAACGAAAGGGTGAGGGATATAAGCAGACTCACCATCTCCTTCAACTAAATCACGCCCAATCTCCTCATCACCGTCAACTACGAATGAAGATGCTGATTATATGCGGTTGCCTTGGTGCCTTTCCGGATCGACAGCACCGTTTCGATGAGCTGGATGCCGTCGGCAGCATCTAGGCCATGTAAACACTGCAAATGAACTAAGAGGCGACGGTATTCAGCAGGAATGGTAGCGCAGCAGGAAACATCAATATGCCGGGCGATGGTCGTGATGGTAAAAGGGATAGTGTGTTCGGACTTTGCCGGGAGCACTAGCCCCGCATTATCACTTGCCTGCATGCATATACTCAAAAATGGTTGGCAAGTTTACCAGCACTTGTCGACTGTCGCCCAAATTTCTCAAAGGTCATAAATATGTGACAGTTGGAGAGTATGCTCGTCCAAGGGCATCCACCAAGACCTCTGCATGTCCACAGGCATCGATGGATCGACCAGCACCCGTGGATATCGACCCAGGCCTCCAGACTTTTGACTGGGGATGAGGCCTCGAGGGCATGACGACATTAAGTGACTTTCTCTCTTTAAACTTGACCACTTGACCACTTGAGTAATAGCTCGAACTCTGAGCCCCAGTGAATAGCGCCTGTATTTGCTTCTGTTACTCTCGATCTATATTGATTCTTTCTGTTCATTTCGGTTATTTTCAATTTATTTTAGACTTTTCGTTAGCTCGCCACTGCAAAACTCCTTGGAAACTCGTCTGAAACTTTCAAATTTACTTCAAAACCTAACTCCCCCAAACCTTGGAAAAAAATTTCTATTGTTCTTTATTTTGGCCTAATGAATAAACCGAGTGCACGTACACTCCAACCCATCGATTTCGAAAAAGTTCAAACCAGACTTCTCCTCGGAGGCTCGGACAAATCGGATGGACTAAATGCGCAAAGTGTCACGCAATTTTGACAATACCTTCTTTCCTCCCTACCACCATTGTCGACCGCCAACTTCGTTGCAACGACATCGACGCCTGCTTCGCTGTAGCAACATATCGGTACTTATCTTTCACAGCATACACGATATCCGTGTCCCTTATCCTTGTGACGCCTTGGGCCTCTGATGAATTGTTTGCCATGGACCCGGGGATCTCATCGACATCGCTCTAGCATCATTGCTTCCAATTGACCACCACATCTGCCGGAAGACGCATTGAACAATGCCGAAATGTTTCCTTATCTTGTATGCAATTGTACGTCCAAAATCTGATGCATATATGCGCCTCAGGTTGAACGTTCTGGGCAGGTTCTTGATGCTAGCACATGTAGGGGCAACGATATGTTACCAGGTACGCTATTATAGCTTTCTCTTCGGCAGATACTAACGAAATGCCGCAGAGCTAGACAACGCGAGCTTCGATAAGATGCAACTGTGATCACCTCTATAATGCCTTTCCCCTGCCGTGGTAAGCACGTTTCTGTCCTTCCTTTGACCATTATAACTAACTTTTAGTACTCTAGACGATGGCGTCGCAGGGATGCAGAGTTTTGGCAGCAGACCGGAAATATTCCTGCTACGTTAGTAGAAGGTCTTATAGGGGATGGATGGTAGCCGAGTTTTTGACAGCTCCCCGAGCCGAATGTCATCGGACTTTCTATGTGTGGTAAATTTGAACGGCGTGCCACACATAAATTTCTGTTAAAGTCAGATTCTCGGTGTGGCAGTTTCTTTGTTTGTCACTTTGTTTACTGTGACTCATGTTACTATCACGCTCTCCACGGAGTTGCTCGGCCGAACTTCCATTCAGCTCTCCAAACAGCGATTCTGAGAGAAAATGCGAGCTGGTGGCGGCATCTGCCGCCACCGAGCGAGGCTTTTTCGAGCAGCACCCTTATTACTGTTAGTTTTTGAAGTCCTGATCATAACTATTTACTAACTGATTCAATTCACCCACAATCACCAATGGCATCGGCTCTGATTCCAACTCTTAGGTTCAATCGTGTATAAGTGAGGTAGTTTTTGGACAATGGATACTTTCATGAGGAGCGAACGTAGCAGGCTTTGCCCCAGAGCGGGCCTTACAGGAGTTATTAAATAGCAACTAACTGAGCAGCAACGGTGCTATTGCTGGAGGATCGGTACGATCGGCTTCCAAAACAAAACCTAAAGTTAAATCAGAACGGGGCCGAAATGAGAAGTCCGGGACACTGTCCGAGTGCGACCTGTCCGGGTAGGGGAATAATGTCTAGATGGACAATAACATACTTCTACGTATGCTACGCGTTCTGTGTGTATGTATCAGAGACAAGAATATCGGTTTCTTGGGAAAGGAACCTGGCTGTCAAGTTCCGAAAAGGGCAAGTAAAGGGAACTTCACAGCTACATGTCCTTCCGCCAAGTTGTTTCCAAGTAAAAGCTATACCTCAGGATTACCTCTAGAATTTAAAAAAAAAATACTTATACATGAATTACATGCCTACACTTGTTCAAATTGAATTTTTCATGCTTGAGAGTAGTGTTGCCGCGGCTCGGCTTAAAGTCGCTTGAGCCGGTGAGCCGAGTCTTAATAAGCCGAGCCTGAGTCTCTATTGGCTCAGACTCATTCTAGGCCCAAGCCCATATAGGAGCCGGCTAAAGCCGGGCTTGAGTCGCTTTAGCTGGACGACGATGCCTAATTTGGCCAGTGTGTTTTCTTGACTTTTATTGTCCCCTAGGTCACATAAAATCATGCCCTGTGGTGCGTACTATAAGATTCCAACATGAATCAAGGCAACTACACATCCAAGATGCTGATTAATACCATAAAACGGAGGACTGAAGTTTGAGCATCAATGCCCTTACAGATGCCGAGGTCAAGCCGAAGATCTTCCTAAAAAAGCGAAGTGACTGGAATTTACAGCTGTGTTGAAGATATATTTACATAGCTGCAAGCTGAGTTCCTATGTATCACCAGATGTTGATTCTAAAGGATTTACAAGCCCTCTCGCCTTCGAAAGTGCGTCTTAACCCAGTGACTTCCTTTTTAGATCATTAGTCTGAGCTCAAGCCGACTTGAGCCGAAGCTTAGCTTAGCCGACACAATGATTACCGACTCAAGCCGACTCGGCTCATAACAATTACCAAAGTCGGCATAAGTCTAGCCGAGCCGAGTCTAGCTGAGTCGCGGCAACACTACTTGAGAGCACTCCGGATGCCGATTGTCCAATGTGGTGCCGGCGGCATCACACCTATTCCCACTTCTTGCCCATTTCTTAGGCTGGTCCAAAGCCCTCTGATACGTCGCTTTGCACTACAAAATAGGTGAATACCGCAAAAGATGATGGGCGAGATAAGCCAACACCAGTAAGAATTAATATTTTCGTTGCGCCCGGACAACCGGTCCCGGATAGCCGGTCGGACAGTGTACCGGACTTCTCATTTCAGCCTCGCCCTCTATTAAATAGCATCTGCGGGGTAAACCGAAGTCACCTGAACCCTGCCTTACCACTATCCCCCCGTCACTGCTACGTTATGTTTGGGAGAAGCGCCTATGCCAGCGAAGACTGGCCACTGATCCCTCGTGAGAGTTACATTTCACAGCTTTGAATGGAGATACTCAGATTATAACCGCACAGGTCTTCCTGAGGAAGCTGATGAAACCAAACGACATATTGCTAAAAATATCCAACAAGTTACAGAAGAAAACGAGCAGTACATCAGGAGTTATCATCCCGCCTTCGAAGATGCAGACTTTGTTTTCGTTTACTGCAACCCATCGAGTCTCAGGGAATCTGTCTGGATGGTCCAACCCGCGTTCGCACGAAGGAACGCATTCTTACTAGCCAATCTCTTCGTCGCAGGTCGAGAGGTCCATCTTTTCCGACACAACCCCCCCGCCCACGGGCACACGGGAAGAGCTGTCAGGCCGCTACCGTCCCATAGAGGATCCACTGGCACTAATACGACGAGATCTGAATCCCCGTGTCCCATTATCAGACGCGGACATATCTGTGATCAGGAAATGGTGGCCTAACATAATCGGTGTGCGGGTGTACGTGTACGGTGTCATTAGTCTCCTCGTACACCAGTGGAACGACTGTGATGAGGTTAGAGCACGTTATGGATGGCCAATGAAAATAGGGGGATTGCGCTCTCAAATTGAAACCATCCAGGATATCAAACCTTCCGCTGACGAGGCTGGTACTGGGCGACGTTGGCACACTGACACAGAAATCGGGTCTACCAGTGGGCTACGCATTGGGAGCCGATTCGGATTCGGGGCAGACAAGGACACTGTATCCGATGCGATAACGACTAACACGCATTCCTTTGTTTATGCTCCTCGTGGTATGCCTTTATACACCTCATTTACAGATGTCCCGATGCAACAGATACTATTCGACATCGTACGCGACACGTTTCTGAGGATCAAATACTGCATCGCGTCAACAAAGACTTGCCGTGCACTATGTGATTGGCGACCCATGTCTTGGGCGTTGACTCAATTAGTCGGAGATAGCTCTCCACTGGGAAAGGAGGTGTACGCAGCAAGTCAGAAGGCAGGGCTTCTTCGTGTACTTTAAATCGCGCACTGAAATTGATCATAGGTCGGCAAAGTAACCAAATGCTATGACTCACCTTCCCTAGTGTTTACATATCCTTTCGGATATCGACATGACTTGCCGTTAATCACAGATATATCACTACCGGAAATTACTGCCCCTCCAGGGTTGCCCATCATCTCCGGCTTTGAGCCCACCTTTGACGCCGCGCTTCGGCTTGGCTGTCCACTCTTCGCGGCAAGTTATCGTTCAGGAGACAGGCCGATGGCAGTTCCGGTACAGGCGGTAGCCACACAGTACACTTGGGAGCCCGGTCTGATGACATTTCTCGCTGCATACTGTGGAGATCAAGCAACGAAAATGATGATATTACAGGCTCTGCGCTTTGCTTGGGATCGATAGGAGCTTGTGAGACGCGGGTAGTGGCGTTTCAGAATTTTGAGGCAGATCTACGGCATGGACTGTGGAATGTGCCTTTGGTGAAAGACCAAAGACGGTATTTGAGATACAAGGGCGGTTTTGCGCTGCCAAGGGAGGTCCTTGAATCTCAAGTTGTGATGCAGGAGCCTGGAATATAGTGGAACAACCATCTCGCGGAGTCGTTATGCCACCATGGACTTGTATCTATGACTTTTGTTGTTAGAAATCGCTCAGCTTCGATCGATTGATATATCTCAGGTTGGCGGTAGGTCTGCAAATTGACGTAGGTGTGAAAAAAAGGGTGTCAGCAAGAGAAAAGCAAGATCTTCTCGGCGGAATCAACAATATCATTCACGAGCTCCATTGTATGACACTCTCTGCATGAGTAGATGCTCGGAGCACAAACTAACCCATTTCTATGGGAAGCAAAAACGGTTACCCTGATGTAGTAGGCTGTTTCACTACCACGTAAGGGAAAGACAACTCTTGTAGTATACTTATTATGTCTCTTATAATGATATGACCTCTTCCACTAGCGCACCGAACTTTCTCTATAGTGCCATCAAAAATGAGTAGTACTTCTTGAGCAGTGGACCGAGGTGTACGCGAAGGGAAGGCACGGTTGCGAGAGGGAAAAAGATTCTATAAGATATGTATGAGTATCAAGTATATCTATAGGTACGATTAGCAATAGTATAATAGAAATATAATGAGTATACACGTACATCTCAGCGTGAAGACGTTGGTTGAACGCTGAGATGCCGCGATGAAAAAAATAGACTAATCAGGTATGTACCGGTAATCTAAATATAGTCCGTGGCTTGCGGTTAACGCTCGCCATGCTCAACAGTACTTAGTAGAGCAGCAATGGCGTCGATCAGTATCATGATGATCGGCTTCCAAGACAAAACTTAACGTCTGCGGGATAAACCAAAGTCATATCCTGAACCCTACCCACACATTATGCCTTCGAGGAGCGTCTTTTTCTACGATAACTGGCCATTGATCCCTCGTGAGAGCTATACTTTCATATATTAAATGGAAATATCCACATCATAATCCTACAGGTCTTCCTGAAAAAGCCGACGAAACCAAACGACATATCGCTGCAAACATCCAACAAGTCACCGAGGAAAACGAGAAATACATCAGGAGCTACCATTCCGCCTTCGAAGACGCCGAGTTCGTCTGCGTCTACTGCAACCCCTCGAGTCTCAGGGAGTCCGTCTGGATGGTCCACCCCGCATATGCACGACGGAACGCTTTCCTGCTGGACAACCTCTCCGTCGCAGGCCGAGGGGTCCACGTTATGGCATACAACCCGCCGCCCACGGACACACAGGACGAGCTCTCGGGGTACTACCGTCACATAGAGGATCCACTAGAAGATCTCAATCCCCGCGTCTCACTATCAGATAGCGATATATCCCTTCTCAGGAAATACTGGCCTAATATAGTTGGAGTGCGAGTATATGTGTGCGGTGTTATTAGCCTCCTCGTACACCATTGGGATGACGCTCTGGAGGTTACAGCGCCTAGATGGTCGACGTCAATAGGGGGATTACGCACTCAGATTGAGTCTTTCCAGAATATTGAACCAAGTTCCATTGACAGGATGGCGTTGCCTGAGAATGAGCACACTGGTGCTACAAAACAAACTGGGCTTCGCATTTGAGGATTCGGGGCAGACGAGAGCACCGTAATAATGACTGATACGCATTTCCTCGTTTACACTCCACGGGGGATGTCTATGAACTATCCACTTACAGATGTGTGCGACAGATTCTATCCGACACCGTATGCGATACGCTCCTGATGATCAAGTTCCGCATCGCGTCGACAAAGACTTAGTGTGCACTATGCGATTGGCCACCCATATCTTGGGCATTGGCTCGATTAGTCTCTCCACTGGGAAAGGAGGTATACCGTGACGCAGGGAGTCAAAAGGCAAGGCTTAGTATAGTACTCTCCTCCAAACGCAGGCTAAAGTGTTGGTAAAAACCATAGGTCGGCAAAGTAGTCAAATGCTACGACTCGCCTTCCCTAGTGTTCATCCATCCCTTCGGATATGTCGTTGATCACCATAGATGCTAGTGCAGCACTACCTCGGACAGTTACTCCAGTCATCACCCCACCTTTGACAACGTCCTTCGAACTGGCTATCCACTCTTCGCGACAAAGTATGGCCCGAGTGTAGAAGATGCCGCGGTGCAGGCGGTAGCCACACAGTACACTTGGGAACCTCAGGGATCTGGAGCTGTTCCTCGCAGCTTACTGTGGAGATCAAGCAGAGAAAACGATATAACGGGCCCTGTGCTTTCGCCAGAGATGCGGGTGGTGGCGTTCCAGAATTTCGAGGTGGATATGCGGATTATCCACTGGCAGAAAGTCGGAAGTATAAAGGTGAGTTTGCGTTGCCCAAAGAGGTGCTTGAGTCGGAAGTTGTGGAAGAGGCGTAACTGGCTATGACTAGAGCTTGGGTCAATTTGTATACCCCAGGAGGTCTGCAAATTGAAAGACAGACGGAAAGTAAGACTTGCAGCCGATTGGATTACATGGAGCTCCGTCGTCATCCTGACTCTGGTGAATGCTCGCTGGACTTGCGAGTCTTTCCTTTAGGGGTGCCTGCCGCAGGAATAGTTTACGCGAGAGGTCCGTATAAGCCCTAGATTTCGTGTCTCGTCAGTATTCCTCAACCTTTTTACGTTGGGAGTTATCCGGGGGAGAAACTCGCCCGGGAAACGGAATACGGATGTTCTGTTGTACCGGTACCGTCGAATTCAGGGTCTCGTACACAGCGAGCCAGTCTCGTTACTTATACCTTGCCAAGCCGACTTGACACTTGAATATGCCGGTATTCACGTATCTTCGTATGCTTCTCCTAGAATCATGGCAGCCAAGAGTAGATTTGCGTTGTTGTCGTCGTCGTTAGAACGGAGATTGTAGTGCTTCGAAGAGGGTCGCGATGAGCACGGTGCTGCTAGTACAGGTATCCTGTAGGTAGAGTGGTTGTAATCCCGGCTGAGCTGAGCTGTACGTTGCGGTATGCGGTATTATGTCTAGCGACGATCGCGGCTAAACGAACTCGCGCTAGATCTAGAGAAAGTGGGTCCCCGCTGAGAAGTCCGGCGATCACAGGATAGGATGGGTGATACGAGGTTCGGTTATGAGCTCCTTTGGGTGTAAGAAGGAGAAGGGGGTTGCATCATCAAGACGTCTTCGGCATAGCCTTTGTATTGGAGGGTAGTCAAGACAAGAACGAGGGCGACCGTAAAAACGACGGAGAGTCATCGGAAGCGGGCCAAGAGAATCGAGACGGTGACGGTGTCTTCCTCCCCCCTCCCCCCCACGAATTGCCGCATTATTGTGTGGATAATTATGAATACTCCGCGAAGGATTGTCTCCAATATTAATCCTGCATTCTTTCCGTGTAGTGGCGTACGGTTCCCTATGGCGTCACATCAACGGAAAGTTCGAGGCTCGAGCAACCATCACGATTAGATCACAGGCAGTCAGCACCAGAATCCAGATAGAGGGGGTATAGTCCCAGTGCTTGGCACACAATCGTCAGGTATGATGTCGATGTCGATGTCGTGATGGAAGACCAGAGAGAATGCAACCGGCAGTGCCCCATCCCTGCTGGAACGTGTTTACGGAACCAGTGATGCATATGACTAGAGAGAGGGGGTGAGTACTTGAGCTTGGAATACAAGGAAGGGGGGGGAGGCAAAGGGGCCAGGGAAATACACAGGCCCATACGTACGTAGGAAGATCTTCCAAGTCAATTAAATAAATAAACCCGCTTTACACGGCGGAGTGCGGCCTGAAACAGCGACGTCCAAATGGGGAAACATCCCACGTGCCACGTGCCATGCGAGACGTCTCGACCCTCCAGCCCTTCTTCGCCGCCAACGTTTTTGTTGCGCTGTCTATTTACTCTGCAGGCAGGAAAGAGAGAGAGCTGCGACGACGAGCGTAGCGTAACGGTTATCGGTGAGTGCTTGTCTATCTTACTATCTATTGCTTCCGCCTACTCACCTTTTTCCCGCACACACACAAAAAAGTCGTCCCACCGCCATCGCCATCGCCATCGCCATGCCCCTCCTTGGGATTTTTTCAAAGAAACACAAGAAAGGCGGGAGGGACGTGACGAAGAACAGCTCGGCTAGCATAAACTCTGAATTCGAATCCGCCTTGTCGTCGCCTACATCTGAGTACATACACACCGACAAGTCCTTACCCTCGAGTCCCAATGGCAATGGGCGATACCTTCACCCTCGGGATGCAGCAGCAGGGAGGTTGGGCGGGGCGAGTGCCTCTTCGAGTAAACTTCGTCTGCCGTTCGGTCGGAGAAAGATGGGGGCGGCGTCGTCTTCCACGGTGTCCAACTTGACGGATTATACCAGCGACGGAGGCTACCTAAAAATGGGAAGACTCAGCAGCGGCGCGATGTCAGACGTAGAACCCGAACTCCCGCTCCCACCAATATTCGGTGACCCCCACAGCGCACTCTCCACGCGCTCTCTCCCAGACTCCCACCCCCACCTTCATTCCCACTCCCCCTCCCCCTCCTTACAGCAAAAACGCCCCTTCTTCAACTGGTCCAAATCTCAAAACTCCACTCCCTCGAAAGCAGTACTACAAAAAACCCGCACTCCATTGTCCCCACTCTCTCCATCACCCAACGATTCGGAGTCTTTTAACCTCAAGTCATTCCGACACGTCCGACCTCCATCACCTACACATTCCACGGCGTTGCATCCACCTCACGTACCAGTAGCGCGTCCAAGAAACACCAGCACTGCCTCAGACTCTTCCCAGCGTATATCCGTAGCCGCCTTTCGCGAAGCCCAAGCTCGCAGGAGCGCTGCTGGATCGCCTGTGCCTTCCTTCCGGTCAATCAGCCCCGATCCTAACCAACAACCTCCGCACGCTAGAATCGCGTCAAGATCCGTCAGCCGGAACCCTCTAGACGGCCGGAGACTCTCCTCGCTGGTGTACGATTCGGATTCGGACGAGTCGGCCTCTTCGTCAGAGGCTGATTCCGATGAGGGGCGGGCGTTAGGGAGGAGACGGACGCTTACCCAGCAGCAGAGGAAGGCTGGTGGAGGGAGGGCTACCAGATCCGAGATTGGACATGGATCGACTCATTCGAGACCTCCGAGACCTCCTCCTCCTTCTAAGATATCCACCATGTCGGTGCCTCCCCCGGAAGCTCGGAAGCGTGCGAGTTTGTCGACGAGTGCGGCGTCCCCTAGTGCGCCGGCGCAACGAGCTAGTCTCATTGCGAATTCCCATCCCAGTCCCGGTCCTAGTCCAGGTACGGGGTTTCAGACATTGATGATACATGCTTGAGTTCTCTAATGCAACTATTACCTACCACAGATTCCTCACGACAATCGCGTCACATACGGGAGGCTTCCTCTGTATCTAATCCTCCGGCTACAGTTCGTCGTAGTATCGTTGTCTCTCAGGATTCCGATACGTCCGACTCAGAAGACGACGCGCCGCTCGCTTCACTGGTCCCACCACGCCGACCAGGGAGCTCCATGTCGCATCGGTCTAATCGTTCGCAGTCTTCTACTACTACTCGGGCGGGAACCAAACCTTTGATTGATATTAGCACGCTTACGGGTCCGAATCGCCGGCCTTTGGAGTCTGGGGCGAGTGCTAGTGCGAGTACCAGTGCGGCGTTTACGCCTGGGAAGACTTTGGTGTCGTCGCCTGTGTCGATGACGCCACCCACACCGCCCATCACGTCGACGTCGCCTCCTACGAGGTTCGTGTCTCCTCCGGGGTCGCCGGTGAAGCCTGCTGCGAGGACTTTGAGCGCCGACCCTCCACTTCCTCCTCCCCAGCCTCTGCAGAGGACGATTCCTGTGCGTAAAGGCACGGCGGAGAGAGAGGGTCTGAATGAGCGCCTGGGGAAGGTCATGATGAGTTCTGCGAGCAGTGTTGCGTCTTCAAGTTCTGTCACGTCGTCGTCTGCGAGCCGTACTCCCGCGCTTAGGACAGATCCTCTCACGCCGTCAGTGAACAAACCAGTCCCAGTCCGACAAATTGGGCAGCCGACAACTACGTCAAGGACCGATCCTCCCACGCCGTCAGTGAGACAAATTGGGCACCGTCGGACGTCGAGTGATAATCCCTCGATGAGGACGCGATCTACGGAGGAGAACATGGATGATTTGGTGCGTATGCTTGGAGGTGGGATTAGGTTGATTAGTATGAATGGGGAGGATGAGGATGAGAAGAAGGATCTTCCCGTGAAGAAGAAGAGTTTTCCTGGGAGGAAGGTGGAGGATGACGCGGAATCGACGGAGGATGAGACGGAGGAAGAGGAAGATTCTGATGATCGGACTGAGGGGCGGGGGAAGAAGGAGAAGGAGGACGAGTCTATCTCACCACCGATTCCTATCCTTCGTCGTACGCCTGTGCCGTCGTTCAGTGTTACCTCTCGACCGCAGCAGCACAGGGGATTCGAAGTGGATGCTCCTCGACAGCGGACTAGCAGTCTCGTTCCGTCCAGTCCGGCGACTTCTGAGAAGAGTTCGCTTCCGACTGCTAAGGCTGTTACGTCCCGCCCGCAGCAGCACAAGGGACTCGGAGTCGATGTATCCCAACCTCCTCGACAGCGGACTAGCAGTCTCGTTCCTTCCAGCCCGGCGACTTCTGAGAAGAGTTCTCTTCCGACTGCCAAAGCTGTGCCTCCTACTCCCATCGTCAAGGCCACTCCTCCTCCCGTCAAGGCCACTCCTCCCGCTCGTTCTGTTCCTCCAAAGATCACTACAACGGCCGCTCCGAGCGCTCCCGTGCCTAATGCACCGCGATCCGCACCCCCATCTTCTACTGCTTCTAATAACCCTCGACAACGCAGTAGCTCGATGATGCCCCTCATGACGATCCCCGCGTCTCCGAAAGTAGCCATGTTCCCTGTTCCTACGAAGCCGTTTGCGACGCCGCGGGAGAGCCCGGCGAGCTCTACGGGTGATTCGAGTAGTGGGAGGGCTCCGTTGACTCCTAGGGACGGGAGTGATATCGTTAGTGCGAGTGGGAAGAAGGAGCAGTGGAGTGGAGGTGCTAGTGGGTTGGGACTGGGGCATAAGCGGAGGAGTGTGAGTTTTGATTTTGAGGAGGATGCTACTGCTATTGGAGGTGGGAAGGGGAAAGGGAAAGGGAAGGATGACGAGACGAGGAGGAGGGATCGGAGGAGGGATGAGGCCAAGGCTGCTATTGAGGTTTGTTGGTTTTGTTTTCTTGTTTTGATGCGGCGTTCTGAATCTGATGTTAGTTGGGGAATGTTATCAATGGGCGTGGACCTATCGTTGACGATGACGAAGATGATACGCCTATCAACCAGATAAACTCTGCGCGGATGGGTACTATGGGTCCGATGATGGGCGGGCCGATGATGGGTTTCGGTGGGCCTGCACCTGGGTGGAACGGATGGCCCGCGCCGATGATGAACATGAACATGAACCCGCAGATGCTGAGTCCCGCGCAGTTCATGGCTCCTCCTATCCCTCCCCCTGGGGACCCAGCGTTCTTCGCTGCGCACCAGCAAGCTATGATGTACGCCAAGCAAGCATACCAGATGGCGGTTGCGCAGCAGGCTATGGCTGCTGCTGGGGACGAGTGGGAGCGGTCTTCTGCTATTGGGGGGAGCGTGTATGGTGGGTTTGGGGGAGCGGGGGCGGGGTGGTCTTCGGGGGCGTCGATGATTTTCCCGTCTTCGTCGCAGAGTATGTATGGGGGTGGAGGAGGGGGAGCGAGGAGTGAGTATGGAGGAGGGGGAGGAGGAGGAGGGGGGAGGTGGAGTTCTTCGCAGAGTGTGTATGGGGAGTCGTTTGGTGATAGAAGGAGGAGAGGTTACGCGCCCCCTCCGGTCCCGCCTGTTCCTTCTCACGCGCAGAGGTCCTCGGTGGTGGTTAGTGGAAAGGGAGGGAGGACGCGGACTGTGAGTCAGCCTGCTAATCCCGTTAGACCCAGCAGTGGTGGCACTGGTAATAGCCCCCGAAGGGCCCCACCGTCTAGTTGGAAAGCCGGAGTATGAGTGTTTTTCTTTGGGTTTTCATGACTCTTTGGATTTATAAATTTTCCTTTCTTTCTTGGACCGACTTGTTTTATGAGAACCCTCCTCCCTCATTTTTATTTTAATACATACAACTACCCTTTGGACAAGTCAGCCAGTTACACTCAATTGTATTCTTTACATACTCACACATTTGAACATAATACCCAGCATGGTTTTTTTTTTAGGTTGGGGGTTGGGTTGTGGGCTTGGCGGTTTACGGACTCGGGGGATACGTAGGTGGCCTAAGGCGAATGGGTGAAACCCCCGAAGCGCCCTTTGTATTGGGAGGCGCAGTAAGTGCTGACGTTCTCTTCCCCCTTGTGTGCGCGAGCGCTAGATTTTGTGGGTTCTGCTGCTTATCGAGAGTCCAAAAGTCCGAGTTTTGGTATATTATTGCTATCGTTTGACTCAAAGTCCAGTACTCAATTTGAGGGACTGCTGCCTATCAAGAGTCCGAGTTTGACTAGTAGTTTCGTTATGTTATTGAATGTCCAAGACCAACGTTACTTCTGACCCGCAGTCAGTTTTACGGCTTCGTACACGTACGCGACTCTTCGAGTATCCCTATTGGACGAAGAGTTTCCGTGTATGTGTTGCTGTGCGATGATAAGAAGTGAACGAAGATGTATATTCTAGCCTAGATATTGGAGAAAGACCGGGGTTCGAAGGAAAGAAAGAAACCAGTGTTCGTCTGGTTCCTCAACATCTCGTGGCATACAAGTACTTTCTTTGAAGAAATCTGACAAGGTCAAACTTCAACGAAGCTGAGGCAGCAGTGCTAGAGTCTCGAACTCTGGTGTGTGCAAACTGATAAGTAATCACGAAGGACGAGGGGGTACGATCATTATCGCTGTTGTGTAAGAAGGAGCTCTGCCCATCCAGCAAAAAGCCGCGCAAGGACTCGGTCATATGCGGTGTCGAAAGACAGTCGTCTCTGCTTTCAGGCGTCAGGATGGAGGACTCAGAATCGTTGAAGATTAATCCCTTCTTCCGCGTGACGTTCGTGAGTGCTGACCGGGACCGCTTGTAGGGCACGTAAAGGCTAGTAGCTGATGTAGTACGGACTCTGGTTCGTTTCGTTCTCAGAGAATGATCAGAATATTCCCCCCCTTCTCGCCTCTCTTCCTTCAGACGTGGAGGTTATGTATGTAAGAGCTTGTCCGGCCGGCAAAAGCCGCACCGGGACTTGATCAGAACCTTGTACGTGCTCTTGACATGCGGTTTTGAAGAACAATCGTCTTGCTCCGAGGTAACGGGCGTCAGATGGAGGACTCGATGAAGGCAAGCCTTTATGTTCATGAGTAGTACTCACCTCTTTGTACTAGGCTGACTGGACTACTCGACTCGGAGGCATGCGGTGATTATACTGGAATAAAGTTAAAAGAATGTTCGTGTGCTGATATCGTACATTTTCAATACGAACTGCTCAAGGGTCGGCAGAGTCACTACGCGCGGTGAGGGACAACCAGATTGACTTCGACTAATTATGACATAGTCTTATTCACACGAGCATCTTCGCGTTGATTTCCGCATATACTCGTGAGTTACTTGCAAAGAAAGCCCAGATATCTTGGAAAGCAAGTTAACGCTATTCATAAGTTTTCCAGAATACACATATACATACCATATATTCAAAGGACTCCTTCATTCAAGTTCGCTCCCGATCCCCCTGGAAGACGTGGCTCGAAGACCACCTTGTTGCAGTACTATCGTTCGGATGTAAGACACGACTCGAATACTCAAAGTTCAAGTTATTTCTCAGATAGTGCTTTTCGGCTGTAGTGCCTCCTTCGACTCGGAGTCAGTATCTAAAATGAACCGATAGTAGTCGCTCTGTGCTCGCAAACTGTGAGTATCTATGCTCGTTGTTCACCAATGGAATAACTGCCTGCCTGCCCACTCCTCATGATGGTTCATATGATTTCGTCTCAAAAGTCCAATGGTAGCGCCGCCCCTTTTGTAAAAGATCTGCCATGTGAGGGATCTTTGGCCCAAGAATGTGTACAAATTGGGTGTATATTGCTAGAAGAGTGTCAATTGAAAGATACGACATAATGGTGGAAATCCTAGATAATCATAGTCCAAAAGGGCGAAAAGGGCACCATACGTAGCGGTCCAAAGGCATAGATAAACAAAGAACAAGAAATGACGTAGTTCGTTAAAAGTTGTTGTGCCATAGTAAGAGTTATTAAGATTAAGTGCTGCCATGGCTGGAAAGGTTGTTGAGATAATCTAGCGTTTGTGGAAGTGGAACCCCCCTTTCCCTTGCCATTTCCATTGCGAGCATAGTTTTCAAAATGGTAGCGGCTGATGAGCGGGCCCGCATATCAGTGAACTTGTCGACTGTTTTGCCCTTTCATGATGCTTCAATCAATCTCAAGATTTAGATAGCATTAAAGATACCTGGTTGGCAGTAATACTAATGGTATGCCTTGCTCGGAGCGATGCCCACTGCGCCCGATCACTAAGAGCATCCAGTGGCTGATACGGTCCTTCTTGGATTGCTGGAGTAAAGGGATACCACATTTGTATGTCCAAGGGCTCCGGCAAAATCCACGTCGGCCGCGGATCCGGACTGTAACGATCGTAGAAGGTCGCTAAATAGGTGAACTCAATGCTAGTGGGACTTTTGCTCAGTACGATGCAGCGGCATTCATGAGGATGCCCATTTATGATGCTATATAGCGAAAAATTAGAATGTAAATTCTTTCAAGTGTTAATTCTACTTACTTTAGTGTTGGGTCACGCCGGGAGTTTGGGAATGTAATGTCTTCGCGGTCGACAAAGATGTTCCATTCGAAAATGTCGCCAAGTGCAAGATCTTTGACTAGGGTAGGGATCGTATAAGGGTAATGCGAGTTCATTGTAACGACCTGTACTGTTGGAAGAGGAAGTGGCTGCTAGTTGCAGTGTCCTTTAACTGATTCCCGTTCAGACTTATATATGGTTTTACACCTAGTCCATTGTAGCCGATACCAACGCTAACACCAACACCACTTCATGATCCCGAGCGTTCTTTGGGGTTGGTTCCAGACGATTATCGACGGACAGGTGATGCAATACCCTACCCCAGGTACCAGGCATTTCTATAGAGACACGAGTACCGCGAGTATATAATAAAGCCAGCTTGTCATGCTATTTATGCCTGTATTCAACGCGCATGACAGGTGACCGCGACATTGTGTCGGGCCAGAACCATCTTCAAAAGACGCTACAGACGCACTGAACAGCGAAAGCTTCAAATTGCCTCGTGGTCAATTTTGCATGATACATGAGTACAAATGATACCATACGCGAATAGGGAGACCTACCGACAATATAGTATGCACTGTTAGATATAATCACGAGTGCCACAATATACCTTAAGTTCAGAAGCGCTCCAGTAACCTGCTTACCCCGAGCGCGTAGAATACCTCCGCTAACGGCGGATCCATCATCGAAGACTTCAAACACGGTTACGATGGGAAGGATGACGGCAGTTTGAGCAACGACGGCTGCAAATTCGGAATCAGCAATAGAAGGAAGGTGAGTCTTGTCCGACTCCTACCAGGGTCGTCATTGAAAAGGTGTCCCCCAAAAATTTCGGAATACAAAGAACATTACGCTATAGTTGCATGTGAGACTACGATACGTTATGGCAATAGAGATGGTAGCGGACCAGAACAACGATAACATGATTAGTGACATGACAAGCGACGCATTGGACGCGATTCCAGCTCGTCGGGCTTCGCGTTCACCCAATAGGTTACTGATTGTATTAGAGATTAGAGAATAAGTTGATATACAAGCTAGCACCTGACTTACTTTCGTAAAGGAAGCAGCAACCAAGAGAGAGAACGGCGCTTGAAAGGTTCAAGTCGATGAAGACACGAGCAAGACAGATTGGGTGGCGAGCGCGACGGGACCAAGTTTGTAGACTAATAGTTCGGGTCTAACAATATTAACTCAAGAAGCAAGCAACTTGCAAAGACGCAGCGAGGTCGACCTCGACCTTCAATTCACTGTACTTAGCTTGAAGTCACTGACCGCAATACCTAGGCCTGGATCATGCATCAATGCATCACTTCTTCGCAGGGACAGATGCATGGAGATGCTGTGCCGGATGACTGGTCACATGGGCAGGCATATCTGCTTTGAGTCTTTGACCGAACTAGTTTGTTTGGTCGCTGTTTCGTCAGCTTTGAGCACGCCTTCAACAAGTCCTGCGCGGCGCTGACTACTTTCGACGGTTTCAGAGTGAGATCTGTAAAGCTCAGATATGTTAGCTAGAGACAGTACGAGCCTTGCAAGGTTAACCTACCAGCTTGCACCCTACGGTGAAGCAATGTTGGGACATGGCACATATGTAAGTACTCAGAGTCAAATCTCCCGTTTGTCCTATCACTCAACCTGAACAATAGAGCAATGTGTTCAAGGCGATTGAACTAGGATCCGAGAAAACAGCGGCTCTTAAGACTTCTCGTGTCTCGATGAGAGTGAAGCGACCCATTCTCCGGCACGAGACTCGTATCCTCTAATTGTTGAAAGGGCAAGCCGCTATTCCCTCTGTTTATGGATACGGTCAATTGGAACATTTCGAGTATATGGCTATGGAGATTCTGGGGCCAAGCGTCGCAGAGCAGCATCAGAAGAATGGTCCCGGTGTGATGTTAAACACCGTCACCCAAATCGTGGGTCAAGCGGTACGTAAAACACGAACTCAGGCTTCAAATTGCAGAAATGACTGAACTGGACGTGCAGCTGGCAGGACTAGAGCATATTCACTCGCTCGGGATTGTGCATCGCGACATCAAGCCTGAGAACTTCCTCTGCACACTTGATGATTCGACAATCAAAATTATTGACTTCGGCATCTCCAAGCCTTTTTCCCATGATCAGCCCAGCAAGTACGAGCCGTTAACGGAACGCCGGGCCATTGTCGGGTCTCTTTACTGGGCAAGTCTCAATTCTCACAATGGAATAGGTCAGTACGCCTTCTAGCAGTAATGTCATTCATTCTTATCTCTATCACGCCGTAGATCTTGCTCCACGCGATGACCTTGAGTCCTTAGCTTATATCGCCCTGTTCCTTCTTCGTGGAAACTTGCCTTGGAAACCTCGTCCTCGCGAAGAGTCCCAGCTTCGCTCACAAGAGATCATCCGACAGATGAAATCGAGTTGTTCAAGCAAAGATCTGTCTGAAGGCCTTCCGGTCGAATTTGGTGACCTGCTCGACTACAGCCGTTCCCTCGATTTCAATCAGCTTCCCGATTACGGAATGTTGAGGCGCTCATTTGCGACTTTGGTTGATGAATCCTCCGATGGGCGACTCGACTGGACGCCTTGCCACTCACAAATCGGGAAATTTCTTTTAGACGAGCCCAAGGTTGAGATTCCTCACGAAGACGAGGATGACGACGGCGACGACCGTAGCGACGACCGTGGTGAGGATAGTTACTTCGGAATGGACATTGACATGTGGGACTCGCGTCAAGGGGAGCGAGACAAGGACTTGACGTTACTTGCCGAGCAGGAGGCAGACCTCGATAGCTGTACCCCCGTGATCGCAGAGGTGCTTGATTCGCTCTGATAATCATGACGTTATAGAAGCCCGCCTTTGTGTAAGTAAACTCTCACTAAAAAGTCTCAGCATCAGGAAGACCTCGTTAGACACGGGGCATCTCGGGTGGATTTGTTCCAATTTTGCGGGAGGCGGACGGAATGTAGATAGAATGTAGTTGTACCTAATGTGACGTAGGAAGTAGATAGACCTGTCTTGTAGCTGTGAGATTCCAATGAGCTCAAAAAGACGACATGTCCCATCTGTCGGAGCCCGACTGAATACCTACCACATCGCAAATGTATTACGAACCCAAGATTCGCCGATCAGCCGTTCACTTCTGCAACACTAGGTCTGGATGGTACGAAGAGCCTTGAAGCTTGAACGCGAGGCGAAGCTTCGGAGTCGGCCAGCCAGCAGGTTACTCCGGCCTGATTCTTGAAGCGAGGACGTATAAATCGGGTTATGCGTGCAGCTGCCGATCCTTTTTTGAATCTAACGCCGACGAGAAAGGGTAATGTCTGTGAAATCCAGGAATAAGTAAGATACACAAAGACAGTGAACGAGGCTGACAGCTTACTGCTCGATAGGTCCTTGACAGTGACACTCTGTGGCCAAGGCCCGCCGATTGGACAGGCGTGCTGAGATGTACAGGAAAGGGTTCCGTCTCAAGTAGAAAGACAGGAGCCTCCTACATAGATTGACAAAAACGCTTGGTGCGCACTGCGCAAGGGCAGCTTCTCATGGCGACTTTCCGACATCCCAGGCCGAGACTGATTGGAGTACCTATTCATTGAACACTGCCGACGTTCCATCTGCTCCCTACGAGAAGACGCCATTAACAATGTGACCCGTAGTGCTCTAGTGCCCCAAGCCTCCCCCATACAGTCTCCTGCTTTCTCCCCCTACCCTATGAGGGTACTCTCCTATAACAACATCACGAGCAAGCGCACAAGAGTCATACTCAGATCTTCCGAAAGTCCGACGCAGCGAAGTACATATCAGGTGGCTCAACATCATGCACGTTTGTTTTCATCATCGGGAGCGGAGGGGGGAGAATCCGTACGACGGGTAAGCCTGCTCCATAAGCGGGTGGCAGCTTGAATGTGGTCATTTGCGTATTCTTTCGAGTTTCCTGGGCCTGACGTCTTGTATGGAATATGTCCATGACCTCGCAATAGAACATGGCGCCAAAATGTGTGAATCTGTGGGAACGCCAGCGTCAGGTTCAAAGCCGTACAATCTCCAACTATAGTGTTCACTCATCGAAATTCGGGTTCTTCAAGGCATTCCCTTCCTTTCCGACCAAGTATCCCTCATGTTGCCAAACGAGCTGTTAGACGCAATTATCGAGGAATGCCGCGACGATAGGGAAACCCTCATGGCATGCAGTCTCGTTAATCGAACGCTACGATGGTCATCCCAGAAACGTCTTTTCGCCGAAATTACACTCTCCAGTTCACACTGCTATGCAACGCACGCAGCACCGTATCCATCTCTGCTTCGTCTCGTCTCCAGCTCTTCCATGATAGCGTCCTACGTGAAGAGTCTCCGCATCCACGACTCGGACAAAGAGATCATCCCCCGGATTCTCGAGCAGCTGCCTAACATCGAATCTCTCTCGATCGCGTGGACATCCCTAGACTTCATAGGCAATGCCTTGAAGTGCGCACTTTCACAGCCTCAGCTCCAAAAGATTTCGTTTGACGGGATAATGTTCAAGACCTCGGAAGAATTCTTCGAACTGTTTGCCCACAGTACGGAGATCCGTAGCGTGCAATTTTCAGACAGTTGTATTCAAACGACCCTGCCGTCCAGCATGGCTCCATTTCAACGATGCACCATCCTAGATCTGTCCCTGCGGACGGGTGAAGGGGAGACCAACCGGTTCGTCGATGGGGTCCTAGGTATTTCGTCCACAATTGACGTCGGCCATCTCACCCGACTCCAATTCTGGATGACGACCACAGCGTATCTCCCAGCTCTTTTGAAGTTGCTGGCGACAACGAAGGGCACATTGGACGAACTGGACCTGGATCTGCTAGCGCTCGGTATGACGTTTCGCTTGCATTCTTCGTAGATGTATGACAATGATAAGTAGCCACGCCACGACAAGGCGAACTCGATGTCAGCGGTGTCCCGCGTGTCAAATGCGTCCTCCGCTGCTCTGTGTACGCACAACCAGTTTTGGCCTGCGTCTCCAGCATTTTCGGTGGAACATCGTCTGCCACGTTGGAAGAAGCGGAACTCGTCCTACGGGTATCTGATGCTAAACCATTTGGTGCATCAGATGATGCTCTGTGGAGTGATGCCGACAGCGTGATGGTGCGGGTCAAGAGGCGCGTGAGTGTTTGCATCGAATTTTTGCAACCAGAGCAGAGAGATCGTTATGGGGACACCTGTGTAGGTCTGTTCCGAGAGAAAATGGCTAGGTGCCGTGATAAGGGTATTTTGCACGTGGACAGCAAAGTTGTCGCGCCGTATTAACTGTTCAAACTACGCGTAGCGGATGAAGCTAAGGTCGAAGAGGTTTCTAGGGTGCTTTATGAAGAGCTCCCTCTGAGTATATAAGTGAATGAGTCGGGGATTTTGGGATTGGTCACGACCGTAGCACCGAGCTACATAAGAATCTTTCGAATCACAATTAATGAAGGAGAGCTCTTGAAATGATGTATGAACTCACCGAGCTGATATAATAGCATATATCAGGTCCATCCACCTCCAACACAGATTCTAAACACTTGCAGAGCGAAAAGAGCAGCGTCCGTCGCAAGGCGTCCTCACGTCCTATTTCCTCGATGATGCGATAGATCTTCGCCATCCATATACGACTCTCGGTAACGAGTAGCAAGGATAATGTAATCTGTAGAGTAGCTGCATGAGTTTATACGGATTGGAACTTGCAAAAAGTAACAAAAAGGTATACCTCTGGACTGAGATTGGTTCTGGTATCTCTAGCATTTCAACGAGACTTTTTGCTGCATAAAAGAACTCCACATTCCACCGTCGCTATACCATGTCCTTGCTTCTTGCTTGTATCGTGTACTGTCTCTTTGACGCATGCCAGCAGAGTTGTCCATGCAATTTCGGGTTGTCGTCTGCGGTGGCCGACGAATTAAGCAGACGCAAAAATCGCTGGAGCACGAGAACATACCGAACGCGATACAGGAGAAATTGGCAAGCTCCCTGTCTTGCTAGGATTCAGACTGCTCAAGTTCGGGTAAAATAGAGAGAGGTAAGCCAGACAGCAATGGTGGTGGTGGTGGTGGTGTTACCGGCGCCAGGTCCCAATAAGGAACGGCCGGGTCCACAGCCCTGACATGGCGAACCATGTGCTGTGGCTGCGAAGGCTCATACCGTTGTAATCACACTGTTGAGTGCGTCTCGCGGAGTAGAGACTCTTCGCAGGGTGCTCAAGTGGGTATCGAAACGGAGAAACGAAACACAGAAGTTTACAGAATTCGAGTATTTATGGATGATACAGTGGTGTACAGTTGATAACTCGGAACACGTCAAAAACGTACTTGGCAAAAGAAGTAAGGACTCGACTATCGTCACTATCCAGAAGGATATGGAGAACATGGAGTCCAAATGATGCGGACTTCAGCGCAGCTGCAAGGGGAGGACTTGCGAGTGCGAAAATGTTGTGAAAGAAACGGGCACGTAAATCCTGTAAGTCGCCAGTTCCGTCGCAGTACAGCAAAACATGTGCCTCATCCTCGACCTCTGAACCACAAAGACGGCACAAACGCTGACAGTGGGGAACGGGAGGACGCCTTCGTTCCGCCCATCGGAGGACCTCGACGGCAAGTGTATGAGAAGACGTCAACAGGCGCACTAGTGCTTTTCGATGGGCAGGAATGGGAACATTGAGATAAGAACGAAAACTTGCCACAGCTGATTTCTGCAACATTTCAGGATGTGCATGGGCAGGGGGATGAGGTCGATGACGTAGCAAGAGGGCCTTGGAGGATGTCGCCATGAACGAGGAAATGTCTGAGAGGCAGGATTGCTCAACATCAGTTATAATCCTCTCGATATCGCCCGGAAGCCAATTGTGAGCCAAATCAATGAACACAGGCTTATTCAGGTTTCGTAAGACATGAACGAGGTCCCCGATCCAATGAACGAAAGATGTAGGTCCATAAAAGGAAGCTAACACCCACGGATAGGACTCGGGTTAACGCCGAGGCAACGCTGAAGTCAATTTCGCCAATGAGGATAGAAGGACAGGAGCAGGAAGTACACGGTCGCTGGTACTACTGATAAGCTCTGCGAGCTGCAACAATTAAAATAGCTGCTATTTTGAGCACTGCTGTAGCAAGGGCAAACTGCTCGAAAATGGCTTCAGCATTAAGCTGATATGTCCGAATTTTGAGACAACATACTCGCTTCCACCCACTGAAAAGCGACAAAAGCATTGGTTATATTTGCAGAAACAACATTTCCAAGCCCCAGAGCGATACGATAGGAAATGAAAGTGATACGGCGCACTCGGAAAACGCGAGGGAGCAAGTGGCAATTTTATTAGCGGTACATTTATTTGAGAGGGAAGGGTGATCGATTTTGTATCAGCAGGAGTAATATCAGGTTCTTTTGGGCAGCGTCATGATGAGAGACGTTGTTCAACTTCAAGCTCAAGGGCCATCGATGCGGCCCGGGCTGCCCAGCCAATCGGCTACGTAAGAAAAGCTTGCCCGCACGGCAAAAGCCGAACCGTGAATTGATTCAGAACCTTGTACATACTCTTGACATGCGGTATCGAAAGACAACCGTTTTGCTTTGAGGCTGTAAAGGGTGCATCAGATGGAGGAACCGTTGAAAGTACATCTCTTGCCACGCAAGATGTTCATGAGTACTCACCGATTTGAAATTGCAGGACACAGAAAGGCTGGCTGGACTACTTGAGGCATGTGGTGATTATACTGGTCCAAAGAATGTTCGTGCGCTGATGATATTGTACGGGATGTATGGGTGCTCACATTGGTATTAGGGTTCATCATCAGAAAACCCATCCTATGGCGCCAGTATTCCCGAGCTGATGGAGGGGCTGAGTCTGGCGGAATCTTCTCTTGCGCATACTTTGGTCGCGTTCATGGAACGCGTAGTCGGTCTCATTTTCGTTAGACGACACCCCTTGGCCCGTGTCCTTGAGTCTGTCCAGACTGCTGCCTATAATTTTCTTGCCAGTCTTTATCATCTCCTCGACGAAGCAATATGGCTGTTACGTTCGGCGGCGGATTCTGTTCAGCTCGGACCAGGAGAGGTCCCGTTTCAAGCCCTTCATGTTTCAATGTTCGATCGATTCAAATCCTTCCGGGATCGTTGCAAGTTTGTCAGGAGCTCTCTCCCTGGCATTGATGCCGCCTTTGATAGCGGACAGACTGATCTAGTAGAGGAGTTGAAAGCCGTTGGGCTTCATTACATTTCCCGCATTCTACTGCCGCTACCAGGTGGAATGGGTGCTCATGCGGCCCTCATTGACGATCTCCCTGCAGTCTTTTCAGTATTGAAACGCTCTGCGCGTGATGTTGTTGATGGTATCAATGCCTTTGAACAACGCATCCTCAGGTTTCGCGATTGTTTTGTAGATCTGGCATGGGTGGAAACGATGGTCGGGAACCCAGTGCTTGTCAAGGGGATGTTAGACGTTCTTCTTTCTATCAGCCATGAGCAATCGAGGCTGCGCGAGAGTCTTTCTGA
This sequence comes from Desarmillaria tabescens, assembly GCF_030435595.1. Taxonomy (NCBI): domain Eukaryota; kingdom Fungi; phylum Basidiomycota; class Agaricomycetes; order Agaricales; family Physalacriaceae; genus Desarmillaria; species Desarmillaria tabescens. The sequence goes on along the minus strand of NW_026848334.1, from coordinate 396,728 downwards.
TATCTCTTTAGCGCCAGTCGGTGTAACGACAGAAAATGTGTGAGTCAGGACATCTCATAGCCTTTGCTGCTTACTTATGTCATCCTGGAAGCCTCTTTAATTTGTGATCGAATACGTAACTTTTGTGGTGGATCACATATGGAGAACATGTGTGGTCTGCGCACGATCCGTTTGGTAGCAGTATTGTGGTTTCATCTCTGAAAACACACTCGTTAACACGACGTACAAAATATATACCTGAGAGCACGTCGTGTCCTTCCAGATCCTCCCGTCTGCTCTGTGCATAGTGTCTGCGAATGGCATCTTCCTCTGCCGTAGCCTTGTTATACCGACAACTCGACGAACGCATTGATACCAGTACCTTTTTGTCGGTTTATTCCTACGGTGTTCAGAAACACAAGCAGCAATTCCGTAATAAGGCTGCTCTTCAGTCTGCCTTGTTGCGGTTCCACACACTTTACTACCCCACTGCTACTCCTCAACCACTACGACACGGTTTCTATTCCGAACTGGCTAACCATGTTACCGAGTTACTCAAGTTATACAAGAACAAAGTTTGCCATGCGCGGTGAGTATATTATTCACCGATGACACTTGATTTGGATTAATCGTGCTCCAGCATCAATTATATGGAACGGCATGTCCGGCACCTACTCCATCTCGCCTTGATTATCGCAGACTCTCATGAGCTACTCGCCAACAAGGCCCTGACACTCATTGACATCATTGAGGGCGAGACTAGCCATATCATCGGTGATCCTATACTTCACTATCACAATTCCTACATCGGCATCAATGACGAGATGAACCATGTAATGAAGTGTCTCAATAACGTTCGCCTTGTGAGGAATTTCTTTCGCAGCGTGGGTAGTCCATTAATTAAGCACCGTATACAGGAATCTCCCTACCCGACACTTCTCATCAACCGCGTTGGCAAATATATCAATGTTATTGCTGCATTTCTGACTCTTACAGCCTCTGTGATGAATCTTGTGAAGAATGGTAGCGACGCTACTATGAATGTAATCTCGGCTTCCTTCGCGTTGATTGCTGTTCTCTGTATGGCTGTAGGCAAGTTTTCATCTCGTTGAAGCTCGACTTCAGTTAAAACCTGTCCTGCTTTTACAGCTAGCTCCATAGTTTCACCGGATACCATGATTGAGATTCAAGACTTGGCAAAGAAAATGGAGGGAGACATTTACGCCATTGTTATTGCATGGCGAGAGCTATCTGAAGTACTACGAGCTATCTCTTTGAAACAACCGATATCTCCAAATAGTCATCTCTTTCTCCGGAGTTTTAAAAGACACGTAAGTCTTCCCACCTGGCATCTACTCCAACATTAAGCTGATCTGAATATGGTCCTAGTTTTGTGTTGATGGCGCCACGCTCATAAATTGTTTAGCATTCAACCTCAGTGTAGATCAAGACATCTATAAGCGAGTTAGGATGATCCCTCGTCCCATTGAAAGCAATGTCCTCGATCGTGCTAAACGTATCAAGAATGACATTTGCCTCAGTGACGCGCGTCATATCCAATCACGTATTTCTACAACGGCTCGCGCTAAAGGCCTCGTCACTAGCTTCTTCCCTCTATCTCTCATGTCGTCAAATTCTCGAACTGAACCTCAGCTGCCATTGCACATCGTGATGTCGCCACGAGCCATGACCCCGGAAAACCGAGAGTCGACAATGCCCTCCGCATCTGTCATCGAAATACTGGATTCTAGCCCCCCGACATCTGCGTCTGCTCCAGGAGAGTCGTCTATGCCTCTGAAGGATCTCTCTGCGTTGATGAACGCCGAAGTAGAGGCTTCTGGAATTAGTGAAGATTCTTCCGTACCAGAGACGACTACGTCGTGCAAGGCGTTGGTAAAACGACAGTCATACTCAGTTCACAGTGGGATAGGAAGAATTTCAGTTCCGACCAATAATTCTAATGAACAGACCACTGAGCGGAATAGTGCTGGCGTAGACCATCCTGAGAGTGGTCCATGTCGTCGCAGGACTCACTAGTTGCCATCTCTGCTGACCACTATGTATTTTGTTTGATATTAATATGTAGCATAAGCTTGACTACCATTCACCGTTTATTTCTACGTTAGGAAGAACACTATGTTAATGCTCCTGGAATGGACATTTACATGCCATATACCTCAAAAGCTTCCTTCACTCCCTCCCATCCCCCTGGCAGGCGCGGCTCGAACACCACCTTGAACGGCATCGGATGGGCATTAGCACTCTCCGTAAAATCTAACGTGTCTATTTTGTCTTTCTCATCTTCTCTAATGTTGAAAGCCCAAAGCGTTAACGAAGTGTTGAGGTACGTCGACGCAGTGGCCAGATGTTGACCCGGACATACGCTATGTAACACGTAAACGAAATCCAGAGAACTGAATGCACGGAGATAAGCGTACCGTCGTCCAAACCCAAAAGGGAACGTTCGAATGTCGTCTCTTAGCGTCCCGTCCTTACTGATCCAACGTTGGGGATCAAATGCTTCGGGATCCGGGAAATAGGCGGGATCTCGGTTGACAGACCTTTTGTTACAAGTCAATGGAAGAGGAATTACACGTAGTATCTTCGAGACGCACCATACATTTCCGATGACAGTAGCGCCTTTGGGAATACAGTAGTTGTTCTGTTTATCTGTTCTCAGCTACTTTGATAGAGTGATAATAGGATACGCTTACCCAAATGATATCCTTGGTGGCTTTATGCGGGAAACCACCAGACGTGACTGGTCTCCACCTAAAGGTCTCCAAGACGAAAGCCATCGTCTGAGGAAGAGAATCCCGGTCAGCAAACGTGGGTGCTGATGAACCGACGTTAGTATATGTTGGGAGAGAAAGAAAAAGAAGGGAGATTTACGCCTGTCTTTTCCAATGACGGAATCTAGCTCTTCTTGAACCTTCCTTTGCGCGTCAGGATGGCAGGCAGCAGCCATGACAGCTACGCTTATAGCCGATGCTGTCGTATCGCTTCCCGCACCGAACATACTGCCAGTAAGATAAGCAGTTTCGTTGTCGTCGAGCTCAAGCTCGGTCTGTCGCTCAATTAGGTATTTCCCGAATGACGGCTTGACTTCGTCATTCCGTCTCTAATAATCATAAACATTAGTGCTGGAGCACACGTGTACCGTGCTATACTTACGAGTTGATCTCTGACTTCTTGCAACAAGCCCTTGAAGAGGCCGAGTTCTTCCGCGTGTGCGTCTTTCAGAGGCTTCAGATAACCTGGTACGTATCTAAATTAAGAGAGTCATGAATGAGTCGTAACTTGCAAGATAATGCAGGACTCGCTTGAGCAAAGGAAGGATGTCGACCTTCCAAGCGCCCGTGCGCATTGTTAATCCTAGGGTCGTCAAACAGCGGTTGACGGCTTGAACTTCGGGATCCTCAAATGAGGGAGGTACTTTCCCGTATGCCAGGCCCATCACGACAGCGACGGCATACCTGTCACCGGTGATTGTCAAACACTACAAATTCTATAGAGCATCTAAGAGACGTACCGCTTTGCATGATCTTGATGCCTATCAGGATTCTCGGCAATATCTAGAAGATTTTGCCTAGCATTTTCCATAAGGATAGGCCAATACGATGAAATACTCTTCGGTTGAAGATGAGAGTGGAGAGCCCTGTAGATGCGAATGGATGAGCATAATAGATTATAATTGTAGCTGATAGATAACCTTCGCATCTTTTTGAATCGCTCCCCCGCCGGAGTAAGAAGCGTACGCATACCCCCGGACAATGTCTCCCCCGCGGAGATGGACCGAGGGCGATCGACGAGAGAAGCTCCTTCCTTCTCCATTATATCAACGGCAGCTTGGTATCGTCCAATGACAACAACAGTCTGCAGGCCTTGTCTGAAGGAGAACACAGGACCGTATTCTTGAGTCCATCGTTCAAAATGACGATAAAAACTGTTTTATGTTAGAAATGAAGAAGTGTTTCTAATTGAGAGACGTACAATTCAGATTTGAACGAAGCACCAAAGATGGAATCGCTGGGAGGACCAGGAGGTAGTGGAAATCCAGAACGCTTTTTTAACTGAGCATGGAGGAAGGCGCAGAGTGTAAAAATGAAGACGACAGCCGCGATACTAATATCCTTAGGCTGAACGAGAAATTCAAAAGACATAATACAGACGATGCATGTCTAAGTCATTGAAGTCTTATATTGCTCGACGGCGCATTAAATTCGATCCGCTGCCAATCACGAGAACCATGACGGTAAGGGAAGAGGGTACTCACGTCTCTGCTTCTTCTGTCCTGAGCCGTCGGACGTGGTTCGCACATGACTCGACGATCGTGTAAACGGACGCTGAATTCCTAATGGGGGATAATGTCCCGGTTACATAAACACAATCTAAATAAAAGATCGCCGAATCTAGCGATGACGCCGACCAGAGATCGCAGTTGATTTGACATCCGTTTCTTGTCCAATTCCACCACTTCCACCACTTCCTCAATCACCCATGTCTTTACCCACGACCATAAAGGCTGTTGCGATAGCCAAGGCAAGTTTGCTGGATTCTCTTTAATGGCAAGACGCTTCTTTATAATTTATTAATTCCGGCAAGTTCAGACCGGAGACTTTGATGTTATCGAGAAGGCTACACTACCTTTTCCAAAAGTCAATCCCGGAGACATCGTTGTAAAGGTACCTCTTTTGTCCAGTGTAGCTCAAGATGTCTTCTAAATATCTGTTAGGTGGAATATTTTGGTGTCAATTTCATCGATACATATTACCGGTCTGTACATCCATACATATTCTTCCTACCTTCTCGCATCTCACCGATATTCGTTACAGGAAAGGGCTATATCCCATTAAAGAATTCCCTGCTGTTTTGGGAACAGAAGCATCTGGCACCATCGTTGCTCTTCCAACCGACGAAAACGTCCTGAATGATCCCGATTACAAGAAGCGGAACTACACTATCGGCAGTAAAGTTCTCGTCGTACGTATCGCATACTCGTCAATCTGAACTCGTTTACGGAAGTTATGAAGTACGGCTTAGGAGCGCATGCAACGTACCTCTCAGTCCCATGGACAAAGGCGCACGCTGTGCCGGATTCTATTGAGACCAATGTTGCAACTGCGGGTGGTGTACAGGCTTTAACGGCTTTGACCTTCTTCACTGAAGCGTACAACGTCAAACAAGGCGACATCATCCTTATACATACAGTAGCCGGAGGCCTCGGTTTGCTCATGACTCAGCTCGCGAAGCATCGAGGGGCCACCGTTATCGGTACAACATCGACGAAGGAAAAGGCTGAGTTTGCCAAAGCAAATGGTGCCGATCATGTTATTCTTTATCCTGTGGAGGATACGGTTGAACGCGTACTTGAGATAACCAAAGGTGAAGGTGTTCATGCAGTTTTTGACGGGGTTGGGAAAGATACGTACGCCATACCCTCTTCTTCTCACATATGATGATCTGCTGATTTGCCATAGATTTGATAACAATTTGAAACTGCTGCGGCGCAAAGGCACCCTTGTGTCCGTCGGTAATGCGTCTGGTGCCGTTCCGCCAAAGTCTCCTTTGGTGCTCATGAGCGGCAACTTTACTCTTTTGCGCCCTACGTATGTCGTCCGTCTCCGAGAAATTTCTTAGCTAAGGAGTTTTCTAGGATGGGTAACTATATAGTGACACCAGAAGAAGCGCATCACTATACCACTGGAGTCTTTGATCTTATTCGGAAGGGAGTGTTCAAGATCAACATATTTAAGGAGTATCCTTTCACGGCGGAAGCGGTTCAACAAGCCCAGAAAGATTTGACGAGTGGGAAGACCACCGGAAAGCTATTGATCAAGGTGTCGGACGAATGATCATTGAACAGGTGATAGTCCCTTCAACATGGAATACAAGTAATATTTGTGTACATTCTATCATGGCTCATTGGTTGTCTGTCCTTGATTTGATCAGTGGTCGCTGGCCGCCAATATGTATCAACAACCAGGACAAGACTGCAAAGTGTCGATGATGCTACCGATATTGTATCCTTCTGGGAGATTTTCGACACGGAATGTGCCGTGGAGGGATGGACGTGCGTACTGAAGGGGGTAGACTATGCCCAGATACCGAAAGGTGGGAGAATGTTCGATCTATGGAAAAGCCAGTCCTGGCTTCTCTGCGTGATGACGAGACGCGGCACGGTTTCCGGACCGACAAACAGTTCCTTGGTATGGTCGGAACGAAAGAAGGGCATGTAGAGTACAATTTTTTCGAAGGTCAAATACGCAAATGAACAAAAAACGAGAGAAACAGGTTTTTAAGCTATGATTGCCGGAAATGCCGCTCTAATGTTTCAAAGTCCGAACGAAGATCGGTCCGGAGGCAACCATTTGCCCTTCACTACCACCATCATTGCCTAGCTTACGGCTGTGTTCTGCAGAGTCCGACAGACTATTAGTGGCCGGTAAGCTAATCCTAGTGATTTTGTAGTCGAGTCTTTCATCAAAATCTCTTCTGCAGGAACCATTATGGCTATTGTCGACCTTTACGGCGGCAACAGGTGAAGCAATGAAATGTGCGAACGAATGGGCCGATAGCAAAAGCAATGAGTGCTCTGTGAGTAATTCATTCTTGTTTCATCACGTTTGCAGCCTCATCATTGTTCGATACAGCTAGGGCAGAATCACCCAGCACCACGAGAATCTTCGCCATTTGTGACTCGATGTGAGCGAGAGTTCTGAGAACTTGCGCCTATGGCTAATGGATGTTCTAGTCTAAGACAAAAAGTCCAGTGGTGCCTTTGCAACGCAATGTCGATAACGAAGGTGTCAAAGGGGAAGACGATGTTGGGCGACAATCTCAACGGGTACGTAACTTTTATGACTGTACGATGAAGTCAGCAGCCCTCATCTGTCTAACATCGTAAGATTGTACCCTCACAATCAAATTTCTTCTTCAGCCAATCACCCGCTCATCCTCCCTGCCATCAACGCGGTTCCATCCACATGACCGATGTTACCTACCCGTTGTAGCAGGTATAGGCTCGACGGCGTCACCCAGTGACACCCTCTTTTCGCCTCCATACATGGACACATCCCTTGGTCAGCACATACCGGTCATCTCTCGTCCAACGCCAGCCCCCAGCTTTTGGAACCTCATTGCAAAAAAGGTGGTAACGATAAGCGTACTGATGGCGAGAGATACTGCCACAGTAGGCGAGGTCGCGGTCAGAACGACTTGTGGTCCCAATCGGGATATCAGTTTTTCCCTTACAGTAGTGGCGGGGATCGTCTTTTTGTATCTGAAATTGCGTAAGTATTTCTCGTCTCTTTCGTAACACGCTGACGAGTTTCCATAGAGAATCCTCAGCACAGAGTTTGTTGGCTGTATAGGATCAATATAGGGACATGACGCTGCCTGCTATTGGGTTTGTGCTTTGGCACAAGCCGGACAAATTAGGATATCGTTGCGCTCGTGAGATTGTATCGACACAGTCCTTTGCAACATGGTGACTGCACATACGAGGAAGTAACACTGGTACTTGCATGGGTGACGCAACGAGATGCTGATGTAACCCTAACCTTACTGGTGCTGGGGTTAAGGTCATCACACCGACGCAACCCAACAGTGTTGCTCTCGACGTCAACGATCTCTGCCCTTCCACTCGCTGTCACTCTCGTTAAAATATGTCACTGCGAGCTCCTCCTGAGGTAGTCCTTCGTCATAGTCCGTTGAGCGTAACTGATACAACTTTTATAGTACACTTGGGTAAGTACCCAGCTAGTGACCCAAATAAATATCCCGACGGCGACATATCGACCTACGCGCACTACGCAACGAGTAGCTCCCATGTGTCGCTTCCTATAGCCCGGAGACCCATAAATCGCGTCTTTCCCCTCAAATACACCAGCCTAGGAACTATTTCTCGCTCCACCCCATCTGGCATGCTACAATAACTGGCAAAGGGCGCGTTGTCCTGACTTTCGAGGAGCGGAGACGATAGCGACGATGACCAAGTTTGCGGGGGGACGGGTATCTGCAGAGCATACCACAGGTTCTCGACGACGTCGGCAACTGTAACCCACTCTCGATGGCCCGGCCTATGAATGACTACTGGCCATGGAAGCATCGGGTGGACGATAGCCAGTGATGGAAGAGGCGGGTTGGTTGCTGCCTCGTTCACGCAGCCACCGTGACTAAAAACACGCACGCCCGACAGACTGTGAGCGAAGTCGAGCTCGATCATCTTCTCTCCATGCCTTGGTCGTAACAGTGGATGTACCACTGTCAGGACGTCGCTCTCAGCCTGCGATGGTAGTGGAATGTGACGATGGTGCAGTTTACCAAGGACGGGCGGCAAGGACGGCGCGATATTTTTGCGTACAGATTCCGTATATGACGCGTCGGGATTGGATGCATAATGGCGGTGAACGGGGACCGTCGTGGTGAGCTGCGTATTGCTATAGACAGGAATAACGAGAGGCGCCCTCGACGGGGTGTAGAACGCCGTCGATGGTGATAAATGCACTTCTGGTAGCTCTCCACCCTGCTGTGTAGCCATGGCCGCCACATTCTCTCGTCGGGCGCGCATCGTCTTCGTGCCGTCGTCATTCGTTGAACAAATGTCAGAAAAAAGGCTTACGGATGAATAGAGAGGCTTTGGCTTGCTTGAATGTGTGCGAGCGTAGAAGGGAAGGTGCTGGGAAGGGTGAGAGCGAGTGATGGTGGTGGTTTGAGGGAGAGGTGTGGGGGCCTGGGGAAGGATGGGACTGCTTTATATATGGTAGGTCCCCCCTCCAGACATTGAATGTGAACCTAACCTTACTTTCCTTAGGGTTAGGGTTTCGTGTTCGTCTAATTTGGCTGGAAGCGTGTACATATCATTTTTGTACCTTTCAAGATGCTTTGCGATACCGACGTCTTCTTAGGAAAGGAGTCTCTCCTCGAACTTTGGTGTACCTTTCCAGACTTCTTGCTAGGAAAGATGTCTCCTCTCGCGCTGTGTCCTTCCATCTTCACTGCTTACTATTCACCTTCCAGTTCTTCAATCATGATTGTGACGCATGTGCATCGGACTATGAAGCCATCTTAACCATACAACATCAGCAACTTTCTGCCCTAAAAGACTTTTCCTTGTATTATCCTTTCTCATACCCTAAGGCCAATCCGGTGGTACAGATTGTACTTGTACGGAAGTATGGTTGGGCAAATGATTTATACATGTCCGATCATCCGAGTCGATAGCTGAACGGTGCGGCTCACAATGGTCACAGCGTATTCAGGTGCTGGCCGTCGCACAGGAAACCATGTCAGTGTCAGGCCTTCCGGAGGTAGCTCTTCATCCTTATGCGTTGATGGAAACCTAACATTTGTTTCCGCAGGATCACGCACTTTCTTAGGTCTTTGATCCTCCGAATTGGTAGGATTACTAGCTCGCGTGTACGCTTCTCTGATGCCTTTCGATCCTTCTGTTCTCTCCTGGAACGTCTGCGTACGCCCTGAGCATGCTTTTGCACCCATTTCCAACGGGCTGCAATATTAACAGGAACACGCCCTTCTACCCATGGCTTGTAGGATTCGTGATCCTATGATCTTCCCATAAACAAGGAAACCCTACGCATCATTCCTATCTAGACTATCCCTACGACGTGTATCTTTCTCGTTCACTACCCAAATTCTCAATCTAGTGCGACTTTAGAAAGAGTAGACCATGTACAGCACTAACCTCCGTCCGATACGTTACTTGCAATCTCTTAGAGAAGACTCTTTATGAAGAATTTCAAGAAACACATAGGTCGCTGTCATTTTTCTTAGGCGGTGTTTTGCTCACCGAAATATAGTTTTGTTCTAACGATACCACGTTCGCAAACTTTCTGACAAAGATGCGTACTTACGACTACAATACCTTCAGGCGTATTGGGGTGGTTCCTGATCCAACCAAGGACGACGTTCGCGAGCGTGTCGAACGTGTTGAGAATATACCTTGGCTAAGCGACGTACGGAAAATCGAATACCGTACCTCTACTATGCAACGTGCTAAAAGCCTCTTCATTGGCCTTATCTCGACAGTTTCCCATCCTTCAGAATCGCTCGAAAGTGTGTTGCTAATGCATGTAGTAGCCATGCCTCAAACACAGACTCCACCTTTCCTTTTACGACAGCCGGAACTTCTACTGAAGGACTGTATCCCGACCTACCGTCATCGGCACGTGGAGTTGTAGATGTATCAACTATAGTCTCGAGTAGCGCAATCGCGACGAGTGCGGAAATCGAGGCTCCCAGGACTGCTGCCGAAAACGAGATGCTCACTCTCGTTAAACGGCGGCCTTATTCATTCCATAGTGGGACGCGTACTTCGATGGCAGGAATAGAGGCCGGAAGCAATGGTCTTCGATGAAGGGGATGGAAGCCGAAACGACGAGGACGCTGGCAATCACACCGAGAGAGGTGCTCGCCGCCGCCGAAGTTGTTAGATGCAATGGAACTGAGTTCGCTATACTGTCTTTGTAGAGTTATCCGGGAGCGGGCCGACAGGTCGCCTAAGTAGTTCAAATGGAACTTTATTCTCCTTCTCGCTAGGTACGGAAGAGCCTTGAACCCACCAGACAATGGCTCGATTACCTTGGCGACAGGTTGACTATTCAATAAGGATCGTTCATGGGCATCCGGTCCTCGTAACAAGCTAAGGTACGTGTCAGCAGCTTAGATCACTGTTTGTTCTTGACTTGACTCTGTCGATCGACTAAGTAACCGGTGCGAAGGGCAGTGGGAGAACTGGAATTAAAGGCAAATAAATTTTGTGTGAAATATGTATAAAAAGCATGCGATTGTTCAGTCATCCCCAACGAGGTCAGTCTCCGAGCCGAATTCTATGAGAGGATGGTCGATCGTCTTTTCGGCGTCTCCGTTGAACTGTGCTGCCAGTGTGTAATAGTACCTCTATTCCACTGGAAGGACCTCAAACTCGATGACAAAATATTGTCTGTATTGTTCAAACTCTCTTGGCACACCCTCAGGCGTCAGTATTGATTATTATATGGTTGTCTGAAGTCCGCATACTTTTGAGTAGGATAGACTCGAGTTAGGCTACTTGACTTTGTCTTCGTGAAACTGGACGATACATTATGTGATGTCAATCAACGAAGAAGTCTAGGTTTTATGCAAATCAATTTTGTGTGAATATTTGCACAAAAACATGCCGCTATTCAATCATTCCGAGAGATTTGCTCCGACGAAGGTCGGCCGAGCGTGTTTGATTCCGGCTGGTGGGTGCAGTTGTTTACCCTGAAGAGTCGGAAAAATGAAGCTCGAAGCACCGACAACAGTGGTGAAGGGAATTAGCAACTGGCCCTCAGTATAGACGAAATCTCTGAACGAGACAAGGTGAGCAAGCAACCAAATACAGAAGGTGCAGAGTGGAGTCACTTTGGATTTACTCGGCCGAAGCAGTACAAGAAGCGCGCGATATAATGCAGCTTTCTATCCGTCAGGTTCCCCCCTGAAGGGAAGAGATACAATCCGCCGTGTACCCTGGTCGATGGCAGTGACTACACCCCGAGAGACGAACCGATCCGAAGCATGTAGCGACAAAGTGCATTTTCCGTTCGCCAAGGGCTCACATGTTTCGATAAATTTTCGAGCCAATGCCGATGTTGGTAGATAAATTGATATTTGCTAAGATTGTCAAGACCAGTCGATAGATTGAAACGGGAACTGACTTTTTCATTGGTGTAACGGGCGGTTATGAAAGCCGCTGGAGCAACTTGATTATAATCGTTCGTCCAGACCGTACACATTTCCCGTATCTGAGGATCTTTCACACCGTCGAATTTAACAAGACGTTGCTGATTAGGCTGTGCATCTTGCTTCGAGTACCATTCTGGATAGGTGAAGTGGTCTGTATTCACATATCTCGGCTTAGCCCCCGCCTGCCCCCGCCTTTGCAAAGTAACCACGTGCCTGTAAAAACGTCAGCACGCATGAATGAGATATTTTCAAGGGGAAAATCACCCTCGACGCCTGATATAGATTCAGAAACTGAGCTTCGGCAAAACCCTCGGCCTTGTCAAAGCGTGAAGAGACGACGCCTCGTCGCCTCCATGCTCCGAGAGGATATCGCTGAGATTCAGTGAATTCCTCCGGAAGTTTACCCAATTGTATCGTACGCGTCACATTGAATTCTGCAAGCATTGCAATAGTCCGGGCCGCGGGTGGAGGCGAAGTAGAATCGTCAATCTTCACCGAGAACTTCGTTTCCTCTTTGCTTGCCTCAACGCCGCGCCTGGCAGGTCCTTCGTCAAAAAATTTGACGAGGAGGTGGTCTTTCGAAGGTATTATCGTCTCTGACGGATTGGCTTTCAGACTATCGATGATGCTGCCGACATTGTATCCTTCCGGAAGATTTTCGACACAGACTGTTCGATGAGAGTCGAGGACTCAGCTGCAGTAGCATAAGTCGCATACTGAGGAGTGTAGACTCTACCGAGACGACGAAGGGCCAAACCAAGTTGACATACCGACTTTCTCACGTGATAGACGCGGTACGGCTTCCGGGCCGACTGAAATGCTGTGCACGTCCCGAAACGGCATTCAACGCCAGCACCTAACTTTTATCAGGAATACAAGACGCTAACTGCTTTCTCAGAAAGCGTTTGTCACTATTAGAGTACTGATAGTACGGTTTGCGAATAGTACCATGTACCAGTACTTGAATAATTACTAGACAATGGTGAGACGCCACACAACGCGAATTCTCCAACCTGCCCTGCTCAAGAGGCTAGTTAGCCACTGTGTTAAGGCAGAGAATCAAGCAATCATGTCTCTTGGTCGGGGAAATCGACGAAATGTTCATAAGGACGTGACTATCACCCTGCTGCGAATTGTCTTTGCTTCTCAATATCTTGCCTGATCTGTTGGTGTAATGATTCATCTTCCCGGGATACTTACCCTCAGGCACTATCTGTCCTTAATCAAAGGAGACTTCTGAGGCCCATGAATATGATTTCCAATGACTGCTTATCTCCAAAGTAAATCATGCCAAATGATTAGCTCCAAAGAAGGTGGGACGAACACCTTCAAGCTCCGCTGGTGGCCGGTCTCTCAAACCTTGATACATCCCATGGACAAAGCTTGTAGCACCGACAACATTAGTGAACGGAACCATCAAGCATCCTTCAGAGACAGCCAGATTCCTTTACGAAACGAGGTGAGCGAATGAGCGACCTACAGACAAAAAAAAGACATACTTCGAGTCTATTCGGCCGAACCGGAAAAAGAAGCTCGCAAGCTTTTTTCGCTTGGCGTCAAGCAGGTCCTCGGTGAAGGGTACAGAGACCAGCCGCCGCGCACCCAGGCTGAGGGCAGTCACTACACCGCAAGCAACAGGTTGTTCGGTAGCCTCCAAGGACAGTCGACATCTCCCTTTCACCAAAGGCTCAAACTCCCTGATGAATTTTCGGGCCAAGCTCGATGTCGGGAAGTAGAGCAGTAGCTCCTAGAGAGATGTTAAACCAATGACTTAGTAATGAGACGGAATAGACCAACATCTTTACCCCCAATGCGAGAGGTAATGTATGAAGCAGAAGGCACTTTGTTGTAATTATTTGTCCAACCGATACAAAGTTTTCTTATTTGGGGGTTATCCATACCCGAGATCTTGACTCGGCGTTTTAGATTTGGCTGTGTATCCTGGTTTGAGTACCATTCTGGATATATCGAGTTGTCGCTGTCCATGAACACCGGCCGTACCCCTGCCTCTACGAAGTCGACGTGAGCCTGCCGTCAGAGTCAGCTTGTATAAAAAGAAGAAAAAAATGAAAGGGTTACTCACCTTGTATGCATGATGTATATCTAAAAACTGTGCTTCGATGAGGCGCCCGGACCTGTCAAAATGCGTGCAGAGAGCTCCATCATACTTCGAGAGAATTTCGACGAATTGTGAATCCGTAAAGCTCTCTGGTACATCCCGCAACTCTATCGAACGTGTCGCATTGTATTTTGCGAGCATAGCGACGGTCTCGGGGGTCACCGGGGGAGAGGTCGAATCGTCAATCTTCAACGAAAGGTTTTTCTGCTTCTTGTTCGCCTCGACACAACGCTTTGCAGTTCCTTCATCGAAGAATCGGACAAGTAGGTGGTCTTTCGAGGGTATTATCGACTCTGCCGGGTTGGCCTTGATGGTATCGACGATGCTGCTAACATCGTAGCTTTCTGGGAGGTTATCGATACGGACAGTGCGGTGGAGAGAAGGTAATTCCGCTGTAGTGGCGTAGGATGCAGAAGGAACGCGGGATATCTGCAGACGGCGAAGGGCAAGGCTGGCTCGAAACATGTTTGACGGCGAAAGAATTTTAGTTCCCACGCCATAGACGCGCTCCGGCTCGCGGTCCGAAGCCAAAAAGGGCTGTGTATTCACACGCATCCCAAATAGTCGATGAACGCCTCTTGTTCTTACCTTTCTTCCTCCCAACAGTGAAACGCGCCTGGTACGAAACGAGCGCTAACAATTTATGCCACAGACCATGATTTATCAAGTTCCAAGATACTGCTCCAAGTGCTCCTCCAATTGCTGCACTCGAGTCTCGAGAGTAATTGCCAGCGTTTACAATACACTCCTTCGCATCCACTTTCGAGCCGAAGCCTGATATATATGCCAGTTCCCTAGTATCTCAAACCTGCTTCGTGTTAATTATTGCTTATCCTTTTTCTAGAGAAAGTAGATCAGCTCATCTTATAGCTAAAGCAGGCCGTCAAATATCATTCAGCGATTAGATGAGAAGATTCAACAGTGTATCGTGCTTTTTACCAGGATCCACCCTCTTCATCACGAAAAAGCTACGATTTCTTGCTTACCTTTTAGCTAAGTCCCCGATCCTGAATACTATAGTGTTATGGAAGCTAAAGTGTGCTTTGTCAACTGGATACCGCTTCATGGTGCACGAAGGTGCAATTACAGAGAAATGGGATAATAATCTTCTGAGCACCTGCAAGGCCATGTCGCGCACGGTCAACACGATAATGGAAGCCTGCTCCAGCATCACTTAGTGTCGAACTGCTGGTCGAAGGGTTGTTCTGGAAACAAATGCGTATGAAAGGTTGTCATGTCTCGTCTCCAGATTTGTTTACTACTCACTGCCAGAGCCCCGAAGGTTAAATCCCTCTACGGCTTGCTGTTCCCAAACTCCCAAACCTCTTCTGATGAATTTGTCGGGTTCAACACGGTCCGGTCTTTTCTCACTTTTTACCCACACCCACACCTTTGCCGTTTAAATGACTCCTTCCGGCTAGCCCCTTCCCCCCACCAAGACAGAGCCACTTTGCGGTCCCGATGTCAGGTCACCGGTCAAGCTTCAACCCCATGTGGATCGCCAAGCCAGGCTGTATTTATAGTGCGAGCTATGATTAGACTATTGAACTACAGACAGAATGTCCCGTTTAAAGAATGTGGGTATCGAAATGCTGGTAAACTAAAAGAAATTGTCCAATGAGTGTCCCAAAAGTAATAAATGCGTTTTAATGTGGATACGTTCCCTCCCGGGACGGTCTGGACCCGACAGAATCGTATTTGTTATGGGTAGCCGACGCAGGTATAGCGCTGGCGTACGGCATGTTGACCATACTGCCGTCGAGTTGAAGGTTAGAGCGGGAACGGGAGATAACATCTGTCGCGAGATCCTCTCCGTACTGCTCTGCGAGTTTGCTGTGAAAGAAAGTCAGCGAAATTCGAAAACGAAGAAAGGAACTCACTTTGCATAGTTATCCATGATGACAGCCATACTGTTCATGCTGAGGCGGTAAGCCTTCGGCATCATGCCTTTGCCGAACCTATACGTGACATGGTTCGAACAAAGAAGTCCAGCAACAATAATCAGAAGCTGGGGACCAGCGAGGATGAAGCTAACGGTGTACCAACGCTTCAGCGTCTCCCGTTGGAATTTAAGGTAGTCAAGCTTGCATCCTGCCAATACCGAACGAGAATAACACGTCTGCGAGACCGTCGCCTCAACGAACGGACTGTAATACCCACAGCACCCCAGCTGATTCTGAATCCGCTGCCTACCCTCCGGACCAATATCCTGCGACCACTGCTGGTTGATCTTCCCCTCGAGATTAAGCTCCCGTCGTTTGTAGGTAATATAACCCGGCGCGGTGTTAAACGCAAAGACGATCCAGAGCAGGAACGTATACACGGCGAGGAAAGACCGGTTGTTGAGCAGGATCCCCGCCCAGCCAATGATGGACGTCAGTATTCCCAAGCAGGCAGCGATGGTCGAGACAATGAGCTCTGGGCGGTTCCCAACGCGAACGATGTCAGCGTTTGCCCAGACGTTGAACCACGTCAGCAGCAGGGAAATGAGGCCGACGATGGAATAGCAAGTCAGGACGAGGTTCGCGACGAATAACGTCCATTTGAACCTGTTCCAGCGCAGTTTCTTGGTGAATCTCGACCCGCCGTTCCTGCCACCGAACCAGCCACTGGTAACACCGTCGCAGTCCTCGTCTGCCTCGCCGGGCATCCTCGCCTCTCCCGACCTAAATGCTTCGACTCCCCCTCCTCTCTTGGGGACGTTCAGCGCTACGCTCTTCGGTTTCCGTCTCCTCGGGCCTGGTTGCAGCAACGTGTTGGAAAACTTGGTCGGCTGGTAGTTGACGCTCAGAGAGATGTTCGAAGGGCTCTCCGCTACCTGAGATTTGGGCATGAAAGCATCTGAACTGCTTGGTCGTATCGATGAGTTCGACGAGCCTGGCGGCGAAGACGAGGAAACAAAGGGTGCATGGGGGCGGTTCAATGGATTCATTTCGTCAAGAAAATGACGGGTAGAGGTGTCGTGCGACGCCGCTGAAGTTGGCCGTGAAGGACTGCGCAGTATTCAGTGCCTGTGGGAGGTACCGAAAGGAAAAATTCGCTTACATTTCCATCTAAATGTGCCGACGTTGAGGGGAAGAGCTAAAAAGGGTCGCGTGGGTAAATTACCGGATTTGGGCTGCTCCGTCCGGGGCCAAGATATGTCGACCATACTCGTTGCATGCAAAATTGCTGTAGAGTTTGCTATGAGGGGAGGCTTACGGGCGTGATAAGCGGAGAAGAAGTAGGGGGGGGCTTAGGTTTTATTTTCTTCTTAGCGCAGCTCACAGTTCAAATAGAAACATTCTGTCCGACGTCGGGACGAGGGCCGCAGTAGAACTCACCTTTTTCCCTTTGGAGGATCAGTTCAAAACCAAAGTTATAATTTTGGGTGTCACTTTCATCATCGAGAAAATGATTACTGTTGATAATTTTCCGAAGAAGTCCGGAAGTTGACTTATAGTGGTAAGTATGTAAGTAAGCAGTGAGTATAATAGCTCACGTTAACCTTCTTGGCAGTTTGCAGCATTTCCGCAGTCTGTCAGCTGTTGATGGTACTAACTCTCGCTAACGGGGATCACTGGAGGCGCCATATGGATGCCATACATAGGACTCGCGCTCGGAGTCACCGAGCCATCACGACACACAATTCAGTTACAGAAGGAATAGAAAATAGTTCATAGTAAGTGGCCTTGGTGCTGCAAATATTCGAAGGCTGCGCCTCTGTGTAGTTTCGAAGAACCACCAATTGTAGCATGTCATACGGCACATCATTTGTCTTCCGTGAAACTCATGATGAACTTGGAATGCAAAGACAAGTGAAGGAGCGGCCATTTATCTTTAGCCGATCTCTTGACATGGCCAACCCTAGATTTCAGACCCTCCGCATAAATGAATGAGTGAACTGCAAGTCTTGTACACGGCCTGGACGGCGATGGTTCTTGAATGGAATCTCATTTCATGTATCAGAATAATGTGAGAAATTCGAGCTCACTCTTTCCCCAAATGACGGGGCTAATCATTACTCAGTGACCGGAGAGATGAGCGCGGCAGCTCCTTGGTGTTCTTGGTATAATTCTTACGTTAACTGATTGTATTTTCATTGCTTGTGCCCCACGGTTTTAATCAGACATGGTTAGACCTAGGACTGTCGCAGTGAAGGTCAACATTCACGAAGTTAAATGACGACGATATATGCCTTCCTTTCCCCGCTTCAGGCAATCATCGGGCTTGCATCTTGTCGTAGTGGCGGCGCCGCGCCGCCCGGGCCGTCTGAGAAGATATAGCCGCTATATATAGTTGTGGATATTTTAGGGAATTGTGATTCTGGCCAAAGCACCCAAGATCTTACTTACAGCTGTTTGCGTACAGCTTGACAGTAGCATGTGTTTTACGCGAGAGAAGAGAGTAATTTGGACTTGGTCATAAACCATGGTTTATGGACTTGAAGACGTGGTTTATGGCTATTTCGGCGATCCCGGAGGTCCTTTCGCGCGCTTGAAGTCCCCAAAACACAGTTTATGATCAAGTCCGAGCCTTCTTCCATCATCCACGAAAACGCTCCTGACTGTCAAGCTGTATGCAAACAGCTGTAAGTACAACGCTTCCTGAAATGACGAGAATTGCGTGAAATGACGTCGTCATGTAATCTCGGACACTACTTTTGCGTCAAGCCAGGTCAAGCCTTCCCAGCACAAAATAACGGCAAAACGGCAAGACGCCTCTGCCGCGCCTTGCCGATTTAGTGTTCGGCCCGAGGCGCGTCTATGGCGTGGGAACTTTATCCTTGTTTTCTTGGTGACCCAGCTACCATGTTACGAATCGGATCTGCCCTTCGTTGTCTACGGGCAGTCCGTCCTTCTTCGGCATCGTATACAACTGCAGCAGCGCCTGCATCCCTTCACCGTACGGTCCGTGTCGAAAATCTTCCCTCAGGATACGATGTTGGCAGCATCATCCAAGCTATAAAAGCCAACCCTGCGGAGGCCGTCGTGCCTTCAAAAGACCACCTACTCGTCAAGTTTTTCGACGAATACACGGCAAAACGCTGTGTTGAAGCCAGCAATGGCGTTCAAAATCTTTCCTTGAAGATTGACGAATCAACTTCTGCGCCGCTGGACGACGCGACCATCTCCAAAATCGTAAAATTCAACTTGACACGCACCGTCAGACTGAGCGATATCCCAAAGGGCCTCAGTGAGTACGACCTCAAACAGACACTCTCCAAGTACGAAGGCGTAGACGTACGTTTCAACTTGGCTGAGACGGAAGCCGATATACATTTCTTGGATATTCACCAGGTGGCTGACGTATGTTTGTTGAGCTTTCTTGATTATTAACTCATGC
Source organism: Desarmillaria tabescens (assembly GCF_030435595.1). Lineage (NCBI taxonomy): Eukaryota > Fungi > Basidiomycota > Agaricomycetes > Agaricales > Physalacriaceae > Desarmillaria > Desarmillaria tabescens. The sequence continues at coordinate 377,578 of NW_026848334.1, read as the reverse complement.
TTACAAGTCTTCAAGGCATACAGTGCTTTGAAGGCCACAGGCGCCACTCCGACTCACATCCAAGTCATCCCGGATGATTATATCTTTCCCGAATGGTATACACCAGAAGGACCAGAAGCAACACAGGCCGTCGTCTTCTCCGAATTCCCCTCGCCTGAAATCCGTAACGATTGTTATCGATTAGTCTTGGATATGAACTCCAACACGGTACCTTTTATCACCACGGTCTTCGCAGGACGAAAAGTAAGTATATCGTTTCCCATCCCGAAACACGTATCTCATTGATCCGTTTCAGGGGATAAAATCCTTCTTCCCAACGACAGCCCTAGCCAAGCAGTTTGTTGAGGAGTGCAAACCGAAGACGGATGCCTTTGGCGTCAAAGTTGCCTTCGAATCGACAGTAAGGACACTCAAGGCCAGTTCAATCACTGCAGTCAGCTTGGGTGCTACTCGTGTAGTATCTCTACCCGTCACCGTGCAGCCTTCGAAGTTTGGCAGACTCCAGAATTTCTTCAGAATCTACGGCGACGTAGCCCAATGGTGATTACTTTTCTTGCATTATCCCTGTTTTCGGTTCTGATGTCCTTTTCCAGGGGCATATCCTCCTCTGATGGGAGGTTGCTCGTGGCATATTATAAGCTGATGGGGGCCGCGAGCTTAATCTCTGCCTACAGTCAAGGGTTCAAACATAAGGTACCACCGGAAATTGAGGGTGTTACCCCCACTTTTTACCGGGGCAACAGGTCATAGCGGGATACGCAGATCTCACAGGATCATGTAGACACGTTCATGGTATCAGCGGTGTAATATATTGCCAAAATTTTTACGTTGTTGAACTGGGTCAGCAGCGACACCCTTTTCAATGCTAAGAGTCTGCTCCTGCTAAGACCTTCGAGTTCTGCCCTGGTGCGGCATGCCCTCACCCTTCCTGAGAGGCTGAGAGTTTATGTTTGATATAGAATGAATGGTGCTTCATTCACTAGGCAACGATGTTATGCTTGGCCTGGATCCATCGTGTAGCAGTTTCTCCCATACTAATTCATCCTTGTAGACTGGTAAGCTACCGCTTTCATCAAAGGTTATTACTAGCACCTAATTGAATTCCGTGCTCTAGAGGGTTTGATCACATCAAAGGTAAGAAAGCCTACCCAGCAGATGCACGCTAGTCAACGCTCGCGCGTTCAGAAATTGTGCTGATTTCACCGGAATAAAGTTTCAGACAACGGGATGGGATACTTATGCCATACTAGTCAGTACCAAGCCGGACAACAGGAAACGGCTATGATACCCTATCCAACCTTTGCTATTCATCATTTCGCGCCCGAGATCATGCGGTGTGTTGAAAAATGACCGAGTTCTCCATGGACATTACATGCAAACACAGGTAACCACATGGAACTCGATTCTCCAATCATGATCCGTAGCGGAATAGGGCTCGAATACCCTCAAATCAGCCTCCACGAGCACCACGATACCATCCGCAGTCACCCAAATTTGTTCTGCTAAAATCGGACCAGGCGTCGAGAATTGTAATCTTGAACGTCCGAAATCCCCCCAAGGTGGGATATCGATGACTGCTGGTACCGGGCTGAGTGGGTCATTTATCGGCTAATAGAGCGCAACGTCTAAGCGGACAGCCATCCCAAGCTTTGAGCGAAACTGACCTAAAAATGGAGCGCTCGTGAAGCTAAATATATTCAGCGCCTGCCCTGGACTATCGATGAGATCGGACCATAAGAGTCGGATATACAGAATACCCATTTCCCTGCGATGGGATGGACATGTGAGCTTGGACCGAGGTGTGAAGACGAATAATACCTCTACTTGTGTCTCGCGGGTTCTGCCTTTCCAAGGGTTGCAATACCGATAAATTGCCCGGTTCTTGCACAAATTAAATGAAGCTCCGCGAAGAGAAGCGTGCTTAATGGTGGTTAGGAATGACCAAGATCATACCAAGCAGGCATGAACTTCCTTACAGTACCTTTGGAATGAACGCACCATAACCGGTTAATTGGTTAGCATACTCTCCCACCAAACGTCTTCGTAGAATCGTCTAGGGCTTGGCGTTAGCAAGAATGGGTATCGAGGAAGTCAACGGACGTACTTCTAGCAGAAAGGAGCCTGATCCCTTTGACGACAAACGCGTTTTCCCAGGACGGAATTAGCCAACGTCAACCGTGTCCCAAGGCAACATGAATTCTCCTTTGAGAGTTCTCTCGAAGAACATACAACCGAGGCAGCGCCAATTCCGTGGAATATTCCCTCAATGTGTCAAGCAGAGCTGCCGTTTAGGTGGTCCTGCGGGCTGAGCCACCCCCTACACAAACGAACAAATTCTTGACTCCGTTCAGACACAAGAGAAAGCAATGCAAAATTGGTATTTTTTGTGATGGTATACAATGAGTGCTGGGAAGTGAAATGAAGAAAACCTGTATACAAAAGAATGTCCACAAATAAATAGGGGACACAAGAAAACACGACAACGACAGCAATAACGGAGAACATACGTGAGTGACTACACAGAATTTGGAGGAGGGGATGGGACATCAAAGCCCAGTCTCTTCCAATCCCTCGCAACGAAATTGACACCTTCGAGATCTTCCAACCACACACCTCGACCTCCACAGCTATCCCAGACAGCTCTCCAGAACAACATCATGTCAATGTCAGGCTCGAGGCCATTCCGAACCTTGAACAACCCGGGTCCCATGTCCCTGACATATCGCAAGGAGGGAAACGCATCGCGCCTGAGCAGGCTCCGCATCTGCTCAATCAGCAGCCAGTTGCCCCGCCCGATGTCACGGACTCCGATAAGCTGCAGCCGCGGATGAGACGGAAGGAGCACATGCGGCGCAATCCAGTCTGGGCTCTCCCAATTCCACTCGGCATCTGCGGAGCAGATGAATTCGGTCATGTTCGGGAGGAGGGACGCGAGGCTTGGCCGGCCTGTGACTGGACGAATGGGAGTGATGTAGTGCTCTTCGAGGATGTTGGACGAGGAATGTCCGAGTTCGAGCTGATTAATCTTGGCACCGTGCGCGGAGAAGAAGGCGAGGAAGCCGGGGGAAGAGTAGCTGAAGTCAGGTGAAATAAGCGAGAGATTGCAGAGTGACGGAAGGATCCAGGTGGAGAGAAGCTCGAAGGTGTTCGAGCAAAGGGAAGTTTTCAGCGTCTGTAGTTGGGGAAGGTAGAAGGTCTGCGAGGGTGATACGGGGGGCGGCGAGGAAACAGCAAATGCTGAACGCATAGGCGCATGGAAGTGTAACTCAAGGAAAGTGAGATTGTGTAGGACAGAAAAGAGGGGCATAGTGGGAGTCGGAGACGCTTCATAAGAGGTCCATGAAAGACGACGGAGGTTGGTTGGTAATGACTGGAAGAGGTCATCTGGGGTACATGTCTCCTCCAGAGGAGAGTTGACGGAAAAGAGGGTAAGGCGAATGGATCGATGGTCAGAGTAGATGGCAAGATCGGGGGAGGCGTCGAGGATAGTACGGAGATGCGACGGGTTGCACTTGTCCAATGTCATGGTTTCGACGTGAAGCCTCCTGATCCAACGACCGTGACCCTTCCCCTCTGGCGTTTCCAAGGTACGAGCAAGAAGTCGGGCGTGGCCGGCACGATTGACCCAGACAAACTCGTACAAGAATTCAGTGGCCCACTCTCTCCACTGCCTGCTGACCCGGCATAGAGCTAGCTTTTGTTGCATCGTCGCGTAGTATGTAACTAATCGCAACTGAGTGACATGAGGGGGATCCAGGAATGAAACAGGTCGTGAAGTATCGAGGGGATCAGGATATGAACAGGTCGCAAACCGGATGACAAGCATCCAGATCTCCGGCGGAAGTTCGGGTCGTGGTGTCGTACGAGTTACGAGGCATTCGATTGGTTGAAGAGCTGAGGGCTTGTGTTGTTTTTTCCGCTGCACAGCGCCACGCAAGACATGACCGAGGCAAGACATTGTAGCTGCTGCAACGGTAGGGTGAGAAAGGGGACAGTCTGAAGAGAAGTGTTCCTCACGAGATGACAGATGAAAGATGAAAGATGGGATCACTGCTTGCAAGGAGGGTATCTGATATCTTGTTGAGGCTGATACAGATGTGATACGAAAAGAAAACAAGAAAATGCTGCTCGATGTTGTCAATCAGCACGGAGAGGATATCAAGATAGTAGCGACATACGGTGACGACGGTATATGGGGCGCTGAACTCGTGGTCCGCGACAAGAAAAGTGATGTTGGAGAAACGCGGAAAACGCAGAGAGAAAGGCAGGGACGTTGCAGGATATGACGGAAACGCTACGTGAGAGAATGAGCACGAACACCGTGGTAGAAGAGAGAACATACGGGAAACAGTAACGCTTGTGGCGGGCTGTAGCGACAAGATCGCTATAAAGGAAGTAGAATCAGGTTGTTGAGAACGCTGTGCACGCTGTGGACGACGACGAGCTCGCTGTATGCGGGTGGGGGACGCGGTGGTGGTTCGCTACGAAGAAGGGAATCGGGAGTTTTGGGGCCGAGAGATTTTCCCACGTCTGCGGTCACCACGCGGCTTTTACCCCGAATGGTCTTAGCTAATCACCCTCATGGCTATCCATTTTCGTACACTTCCGGTCCTGCCATGGATAGCCCTTAAGAATTTGTGAATGCTCCTGGTTCTATCTATGCGCTTCCCAGCCCGTTTTCCTGGCTAATGAGCCTCTATCCCCCCCTCCTCCCCTCCCCGAACCAAATGCTAGATCATTTTTGGAGACTGAGCGCCTGCACACATGGAGCCACGACTAAACTTCTGATACAAACTATGATATTGGAAGGTTCTTTTTGCCCACCTTGGGCATCTTGGTGGACGGGGACCTAGTGGTACCATGATGATGTTTATATTTCTTCGCCGATTATTCACCTACCGAAACGACTCACGAGGCTACAGTGGGTAAGAACACACAATACGCTTTTCTAAAACCGTGTAACGAATTTCGGGAACTTTCCGGAATCAGCATTCAGATGGAGTTGGAACTCAGCACCTCATCAATTCGAGCGGGAGCTGCCCTGCATGTGGATCCGATTAAACCGCTGAACATGGAGAGATTTCCCACCACAATTAGGAACCGGTACCTTATGTGGTAAATCAACTTTATATTTACCTCGATCCTGTCATACCTCCCGTAAGGCCTTCCTCTCGCTGCCAGCCCAAATTTCCGCAGAGTTGAACGGGAGTTGACACGACGCTGTAACATCTCACGGCAGCCTGTACTGCTCCGGCAGCATGTACCAAAAGCCTGTTCGTATATCGATAAACTGTGGGACAAACGACGTACATATTCAATTGCCTTCGATGACATGTATACGACTTGTATGATGGATGCCAGGAAGCACAGAAATACAATCACACAAAAAAAGTAAATTTCCGAGTTTTGGTCAGAAACCCAAAGACAAAAGAATTCCTCCCGCCTTGGGGCAGGAGAGGGCGAAATGTATCCCACCATTCTTATTTAGTTTTGACAATTAGAAATTCGGCTAATTTTACTTTCTTGGGGATAGAAATGATTTTCGCCGAAAGCAATGCTGACAAAAACCTAGGTCTAGGAGCGAACCTCCGATCCCGAAGTAACGTAACAAATCAATGGGGCCGCACAGAGAAGATAATAGCTTCTTTCTGTGGCTATCATTAAACTCGAAGAATAAGCAGTACCAGGCCGTCATGTTCGCTCCGCTATGCTAATGAGGCCGACGACGTACTCACGAGATGATGCTATAAGGCGTCTCTTTTTAAAGCAGGAAAACGAGTGATAGCAACAGAGAATCTTCGCTTTCGAATGCCAAATCAGGTATATCGTTATTCGAGCATTCTGGGGTTGAATGTTGATAGACGCTAGTGGACATCTCTCCGAGTCGGAGGTCAGATAACCATAGCCGCCAAGAATCAGGAAGAATCAATACTGGAATACACATATGTGGGGAGACCGGACGGCCCCAGTACGATAAGAATGGGAATTACCAGACTTCCTCGCAGTCCAGCGGCCTGGTGATAAATCCACCTTGATGGCGGTCGATAGTTCCCTGCAGAACCTTACTAGAATTCCTGTGAAGCCCGCGCCAAAAATATCAAGGGAAATGTTTGAGGCAGTGCTAACGAGGCCGAATAATTGGGGACGAATTCTCAGCGAAATACATCATGATACTAATAGGAGAGGGGGGTACGTGTACACGCAGAGCATACTTAGCTCGCAGTCGATGCATTGAACGAAGAGGTAAAACGAGGTAAAAAGTCAGAACAGTGGCGCATCATTCATCATGTCCGACGGTCCGAAGCTATATGATCATGGATCCAACAACTCCGGAAATTGCCGGATAACGTTTACCTTTGGCTATGACATTCCACGGATCAATCCAATTTCCGTTCATCTCAGTACGAACTCTGTCTACCTAATTCGAGAACAAAATTCAAGGCGTCTCCAATAAAACAGAGGGAGGTGTACTACGATAATGGAGACGAAATATAATATTCAGATTATGGTCCCATACGGCGTCCTTGTACAGCTGAGCCGGCTTATTATTCCTCCGTGCTTCTTATTAATGGATTGTTAGCTTCTTACATGAAGATAGACCAGAATTTCCGGACCTTGAGGCCCAACAATGACCCGATGGGCGCCACACGACAAAGTGGCAGTCTTGGGCAAGAAAGTGGATATCCGATATTCAAGCTAGGACTCTGTGGACAGAGTCAAGGCTTCGAAGTTTATTTAGGATTTTTTGCACCATTTGGTACTCTCAGACTTCTACCGCGACGAGCCGACAAAAATGTAAAACTCTTTTTCTGCCTTGGTCAAGTCGATAGCGCCCATCGCCTCGCCCCCCGCCCCCCCTTCTCTCTTTCAAGCTTCGCTAATCCGCTCAAACGAATTGTGTTGGCAGACTCACAGTCTTTTGATTATAAATGGCCCGTTAGAGATGGCTGGAAGGCCCGCAACGTTTCGAACGCCGACCATCGACAAGGCTAACCCGGGATACTAGTTTCTTGTTCTAGTGCTATGCTCTCCACGCTATTTTCGTGGCTCGAATCTATTCCCAGCTGTTCACGGAGATCCGGTAATCACGCTACAAGACTGCATGTCATGAATTAGAGTCATGTCGGCGACCTCTCTGAACGCCTACACTTCTAGCATCGTCTGGCTGCGGGATTCTACTAAACGTCATAAGGAATAATATCCGCTCTTCATGGTATTAAGCCAAGCACAACTTATTTTGAGGTCAGTCATTCGTTTTCCTGAGGTCGTTTTGCTGATTCGACAGGGTGCGCGGTATTGCTCACAGTCGTATGGCACCAGATCTATCTGTGAGCACATAGTATATTGTCATTTGAACGACGCTTATGTTCATTCGGTAGATGTCACACCACAGAAGTAGCCGGCACTCAGCATGGTTGCGAACAGTGTACATGCACTGAATACAACTTTATAACGTCAGTCAAAAAGACCATCGCCTCGCTCACTGGCAGGACGTTCTCCCGTTCATGGATGCTTGACAACTTTCAAAAGCCCCGTGTGCTCCGCATCATATAACGGTTGCGTTGTACTATATTTGGGCCCTCAATTTGCTACCACGAGGTACTTCTCATCGTCTTCTTCATGTTGCCCGCTAGACATCGCAACGTAAGTTTTCTATGGGACTGGTAGCGCTGGGTTCGCCACTCATCTAGCCGTCCTCATCTATGCCATCTCACTGACCCTGCGCTCCGACCTCCGGCATTCGTCTTGACTGGACCTTTTATCTTTTCTCCGTGACAGTAAATTTCTCTCACCGTGTGAAATTAATGACACCGTTTTCTAGCCTTGTTCATACTTCTACTAATAGCGTGCTAACCGGGATGTACGAATGCACAATCAGATGCAGAAGCCAGCTCGGGTATGTTTTATATCCAGTTTGCCGTCTGTCATATCGAGACCGCTTTTCAGGATATCACAACACACCCTTTCTCGTACTCTTACGTCGCCGTGCCAACTTATCCTTTTCAAGATCTGTGACAATGACCTTCGAAACCCCAGCTAAGGTATGTTTAGCCGCCTCGCAGCATCGTTCTAGGCTGATGTGCGTGTTACCAGGTACATTGTTCACGAAGAGGAGTACCGTTAGCCGGCTCGATCTTGGCGCATGCTCCCGCTTCCACGAGCTTTGACCTTCGGTGCAACATACGAGCTAGGCCACCCATACCATAATTTTTCCAGCTTCACCTTGCTTCTCTGGCGTTGCATTTGACGCCCCTCACAGGTCGCAGTCTACAAGAGCTCCTGGTCAACAATAAACTGATACTATTGGTTGTGAGCGCCTATCTGTTACAATGTGCCATGCCGTTAGTGAGGAGTGACATTCCCATATAATACTAGGTACGGCTGGCAACCGTTGTGCCTCCTTGCATATTTTGCTGGAACGTGTGCAAGCGCGTCAGCCGGTTTTCGTCCGTCCAAGCCCTGCATCGGGTTTAGTCCATCCTCGTGGCGAAAATTTGATGCTCTGCTTATACTTATCGGGACATTCCCTTGTTTCACCAAGCTCTTTTTCCCCTAATTAAATGATTAAGTATTCGCAATCCTCGACCGTTCTTCCTCCTTCCTCAAGTTTTCCCCGGCATCCGGCATAGTTTGTTAGGTGATTATTATCTGAAAGTTCAGTGTGCCTTGGTCGTCGGCCGAACCCTCGTGTTTTATTACTGAGTATTATTTTCTATAGATGAGCTACTAGGAGGGGAGCTGGGACAAGCCGATTCGATGTTGCGTTGCTATGGAGCCTCGCATCAGGTATGCACTCCAGTAATCACTGGTGGCTGTCGACGCGCCGGATTTTCGGTAACAGTGAGCCTTGAGTAAGTATGTGTCGACCCCACACGGGGACAATGTGCTGATACTTGGTATCTAGATCAGGTAAGGTTCCGGTACCGATGACCGTCTAATGTTCATTTCCTGTCAGATAATAACTCAAAGCGGCAGTCTGAGGCATATGAAAGTTGGGATATGCCTACCTTCTAAAATGAAGGGTATATCCCTCAAGACGAGCATAGAGATCAGGCGGAAAGTTTGGTCATTTATGGCAATGATTTTTCCGAAGTCGTATTTGTTTCTCCAGACGATCTATCGATAAGTATGGCATGCCTCGACGACCCACACTATAAATCCGAAGTCACTTCTTCTAACATCTCAGTGTCGGACCGGAAAGGTGAATGCTAAAGGCCAATGACGACCAACCGCCGTCCGAGGACCACAATAAAACGCGAAGGTTTAGGTACGCCAACACCGACTTCGACGTGCGTTCATCGTATCTGATTTCCTACATGAAACTCGTGTCGGACACTGTATTTGCGTATGCTGACTGAGTCTGCAAGGCAGAAGGAGATTTTGATCAGGCGACCCAGTACGTGCTACCTTTCCAGGTCCCTACCTGTGGTTCCATACTTATCCGTAACCGTAATCTCTGCAGGGTGGATACTTGAGCTAGTCATCGGTCCCGAATTCTTACGCCGTTTGCTGGGAGCAGAAAACGTCACGCGTAAAGATATATATTGCCTGGCAACGTTCTGGAAGGTGACCTTTGTATTACCCAGCAAAGGGCTTCTCCAGAAGCATACGTACCCCTAAACAAATATCCCAGGAAAGTCATGGCTTGTATTATCTAGTGTGCGTTTTTCATCTCCGCATCCATGCGGTCCCCGTGTTCTAACGCCAGAGTATAGAGACCGCTTCAACATGGCGCCCCGTGAAGTTTGTGCACCAGGAAGATGGATCGATAGCCGCCTACCTTTCATTTTTCGGCGCTTATTATGGTGTTTCGTCGATTGACACGGAGCTATTGGAAGGTAAGCGTTTCCCTGACATGAACCAATATACGGCAAGAAATGAGTATACGACAGTTCATACGACGGAAATCTGATCGTGCAGTAGACCAGCGACTAGGCTCCATTTCACATATTGTGAACATGACAATACGCAAGATAAACCGAGACTCTGCAACGGCGTTCCATGGCCACTGTGTCTGGTCCAGTGAGCGCTGCGACAATGTGCTCCTGACTTGACTTAGTGATCACCAGTCTTGGATTCCGATATTAAATACGTTTCCTGTGCTTAATGCCTCCGTGTCGGATTCCACAGGCAGCTTCAGGTCGCGAACGAAGGTATCAACGAAGACTCGCCCAGATCGTCCGACTCGACTTCACTGATAAATCTTGTTTAGGGCATTTGGCGGTCTGACTTGACTGGGCTGTGTAAGTCGCACAGTAATCGTGCGAAGTGAGTTACCCGATGTGATCATGCAGAACGGGTTCGGGCAAGACGCGCTGGCTTCATGTCAAGGATATTGGTAATAACGTTACTGTTGCCTCCGAGACCGGACGAGATAGGACGGAATGTGAATGGCGAAATCTCCCGGTCCGAGGGCGCGCGTAGGTGCAATACAGAGCTATCAATTAGAATCTCCCAGGACCGTTGGTTCTCCTGACTAGAAGCGCAGGTTTATAGGGTCAGAATGATGCGAGTCGACGGGGGTTGATACGGTACTAGTAACAGGAATAGGGCAGGATAGCCGCACATAGATAGACTGACCACGAATATCAATATTTGAATATCAAAAAAATAAAACATTGTGACCGTACCATTACCATCACGCCGGAACATTGTCCCGACACACCAAGGATGCACCTATCCACGGTTCCTACAAGCACATGGAATCAAATCATGAAAGTGTAGATCCTAGGGTTGATGAAATCTACCCCTCCCTTGGAATTGAAGATGTAGAACAGCGGCTGACCTCAATGCTAACGATTTGCCCACGACCGCGACGATCGAGACTGATCGTAGTTGGCGTTAGACCTTCGGGCCATTGCGTTCCATAGACATCGTGTAATGTTCTGCTTGGCAATTGGGAAGCAGCAGAAGCCTGCAAGTGGCGGCATCCCCATCGAGAACTACATTTCATCAAATCATTAGCATTTATTCCCCGAATATACATTTGGGGACCTCAGACTTGGTAGTAATGGCCCGATACCGAGGTCACAGTGGGTCGTCAGGTGGCTTCTTGTTGAAAATTGTCCGCAGATAAGCGATAGCTTCGAATAGTAAAACGTGCCAGGAAGATTGTGAAAAAAGATTGAAATACGGAAGCAAGAGAGGAAAACAACCACAAATATCTGCTCTTCACCTCTGACAGCTGCTTCAGTTCCAACAAATAATACAGAAGCCAAGAATACCGCTTACATCGGTATGTCTTCTCGTTCCATGTCATGGTACTGTTCTTGGGAGGCGAGGCATGCATCGTTCTAGACACGGAGGAGCTGTTGTCCTGTTGTCCGTGGTTAGTGCTAGAATTGAGGTGCGTTTCGGAATTATACGTACTGTTGAGCTACTCGATAAATTCCATTCTTCACATATTTCAGGCATTAGATCGTAAAGTCCAAGAGCTGGCCTATTCCACGACTTGAGATGAGCCAGCAACCAACCATTCCACAAGAGATCATCGATTTTCACATCATCAGCAAACTATCCCAGGATCTGCCGGCATTGCGAGCTTGCGCCCTGGTCTGTCGTGCATGGCGCATTCCCGCCCAAAATCGTCTCTTTTTCCACGTCGAACTTGGCTGCCCACTAGATTCGGATAAATCGAATTGCGATGACTTTCGTCGCGTCCTGGTATACTCCCCCCATCTCGCGTCCTACGTCCGAGTCTTGGACTTGGCTGATGGAATGGGCAGCCGGAAATGGATGACCAGGTCGAAGCAGCATTTATCCGCGATTCTTCCCCAGCTCGTTAACCTGATTAAAATCGAGGTCAGATTCAATTCGATTGAAACTTCATGGAGCGACATTTCTACCTTACAAGATCCCCTTCGTCGACTCTTCCAGCATCCCCACGTCGAGAGGATTCTCCTACGCGGACTTTCGAAGTTGCCTGACTGGGACGCGCTTTTCGGGATGTTGACAGGCTGTCGTGCCGGCCACGTTAGACTGTATCACGTCACGCTTGATCCGCGCACAAGATCAAGTCGTCGTCGGAACGGTCCCGCAGTTCGACGTCCCAAGTGTACCATTGGTACACTCGACGTAAACCTCACTGCCGACGAAATGGAGGATTTCGCGTTTTGGGCGAATAATCCTCGGTCGTGTATGGATATCTCTGGTCTCCGAAGATTTTGTTATTACGGATTAGAAGTGGGGGAGTTTGCGGCGTGCAATAACGTCCTGAATGCAGCCGCCTTCAGTTCGCTCGATACTTTCGAACTGCGAATCGAGGATCCCTACAGTATGTTCTCTTCCTTCCCAATCTGTCGATCTCTTGTTCATATTTTTCTTGATCATAGCGTACATAACCACGCCAAATTTTGTACCCCTCGCTATAGGTCGGCTGCGCCATTTTCAGATCACCTTGGAGGATACGTTCGAAAGCCGGGCAATCGTTTTGTGCAATTTGGTACAGTGGTGTACTCGACTCTTCGAGAATACAGGGCCGAACACCATCGAGGTGGTGACCCTATCATTTGCGCAGTGGGCTACTGAGCACAGAGATTTAGACCAACAGTTGGCTGAATGGAATGCTCTTGATGCGATGCTGCTGCGTCCGCACATGCACGCTCTTCGTCACGTTACTCTCGTATCCGATAGCGAGTTTGCCCATGATCGGAGAGCGGCACAGGCATTTTTAGGATCTAGAGTGGCTGATATGTTCCCTCTGCTTAGAGCCAGGGGGATATTACGCGTAGTATGAGGTATGTCTGCCTTGATCATCGTCGGAGAAGAACACGCTGATTCTGTCCGATATAGGATCAGGTGCGTGTCGTACACGCTGGAATCTTCGGATTGTATCTGTTTACCGGTGTATCATTCAATTTCGGACAACATCCATATCAGAAACTGTTCTTATGTATAGTAGAATCGAGACGTTACACAAGGGGAAATTTCCTTCAATGTACTGCTTAATTTGGTTTGGGAATAGTCATATTCTTGTATACATGACTTACTGCGTCCCATTGTTTCCTTTCCAGCTCGAGAGAAGGATAATGTGCGAACTGTACGTCTTACAATTGCCCAGATGTCCTTATTGGCGTAAACGGGAGAACAACTTTAGCGCATCACCAGCTTAGCTCTCGTCATTAAAGTACGTCATGTTAATATCCCCGGTCTCGATATTCTACTCAGGACTCGGATAATACTGTGACCGACAAATCCCAAACATTGAACGAGCTCTCAGGGGTTTCGTAGGAATATCAAGGCGGATCTTTTCAAAACTCTTTCCGGAAGGTCGACAGAAACAGGCTCCAATGGGGATATGAGTAATGCGCAATAGGCCATATTGGAGACATAGTATCCTAAAGGTACCTTACTCGACTGATCTCAGCTCGATGTACAGCGATCTTGCGTGTTTGGATCTTGGTTTGAGTAGTAACGTTTGGTGCATTAGGAACGCGGAAATTTGGTTTCTGAGATTATCCCGTATATTATGTAGTTGTTGGTCTATCAGATGGGCGATGAGAGGTACGATTTTTTCTGACCAGAGGAAGAGCGAGAGGAACTTTTTGAGCAAGCCTGGATTTTGGTTTGGCACGTGATGGCGACTGAATGCTTTCCTCTTTCGTCTCTGTTCGGCATTAGCCGACGTCTATTGCTTTGCTGCCGCCACCATCGTTTTCCTGTGCTGCAGCATTCTCAAAGCCCCCGATGTACAATCGCGGCATGTATTGCTGGAAATGACATTTATATTACATATGTGACTGAGGATTCCAATGTGGACAGAGTGAGTCGCAAAATTTGTGCCATTTTCTGAGATACCTTAGCAGTTACTTTTCTGCAGCGAACCAAGACCCATTATCACCTTATGTGGCTTTCTCAGCCTTTTATTATACCGAATCCACCGTGAAGGATGGTGAAATGGACTTTCCATACGGTCACTCCGATACTCAAGATATTTTTATGCCATATCTTCTTGTCATTGTGCGCGAATCGTCGCTCGCTTGGCCATAAATCTCATTATTTTCTCAGATGTCTCTGGCAGCTTTGCTCAACAATTTAAAGACCGCAGGCTGGGTCTTCGCGGATGTAGGTCTCCGAACGGTGATCCAGGCCAGTATCATTATATCTACTGGTGCGCGATATCCATGATTTTGAAAAATCAATATTCATCTCGTGATCCAGGTATATTGCAGAGCGTTGTAGACTCCCTTCTTCGTTCGTATTGAAAATACGCAGGGTCATATCTGACATTACAATGAAGTATAGTGTTTCCCGTTTATCCTTTTCACGTCTGATTGAAATCTGTAAACTATTCCAGTTATCCTATTGGAGTTGTTCTCAGCCCTGCTCTGGTTGTGTCTTGTTACGTCTCCAAGTCATACCGAAGCTTCCAGGGGGACATACCAGTTTCATTCTTCCGCGCTATTTTGAGAGGTTTTTGCGTGCAGCGCCCAGACTACATCTCAGTCGTCAATGTCAAAGTCGTGATTTCTCGAATGCTCCACTACATACAAAGAAGCTTCCGATATATCCTTGTCCAGCACATCCGGGATTGTTCTTGATTTGGCCAGTGTTATGATTGTTACGAAGATGTTGTGAGGCTAGCGTTTGAGGTGTATTTGCCATGGCAAAGAGGACACAGAGAAGCCGGCGATGCATTTCTTTGCTCAAGCATAGCGGTGAAATCTCGGACTTGTTCGCGGCCAAGTCAATCGTCAAGGATGAACGTTTTGCACTATATGTTGAGGAGATTGGCCGAAGTGACTTCCGTTAAGCGGGGGACAGGTGTATTGAGAATATGCGAAGAATTGTGGATTAGATCAGGCTTTCTCGGTGACTACCGTCTCTGTACGTCTCACTCCCGACCATCATCCTGCGAATCGCGGCTGACGGAAGATGTTAGGGCTTTGTATGGGAAGCGCTACAACCTCCGGAATGATATTCATGACCTTCAACCATCCCCATCAGCGCTGGATGACGTGACATCTGTCTCGCCGATGGTACGCAGCATTCACTGCGCACTCCCCGTGATCACATAATGATCCATCAACATCACTGAAGAGGCGCACTCTGAACCCAGCAATCACTCCGCGGAAACCAAAGTAATGGAGAACACCAGTGATACAGAACACGGTCGTCAAACATCTGATGAAACCCTTGCATCTCGATTCATCTATTCAATGCGCGTAGCGATCACGATCTGGGCGTTCCATCGTTTTGCATGGCATGAGGCGGCTATTCAGTATGAACTCCAAAAGCATGCGAGCTATCTTAGCGGCTCGTTGCCCAGTCGTTTCCAGCGTGGTGATGTTGTGCGTGATTGGTCAATGGATGCATTCGAGAAGTGATATGGCTGACGCCGTTCGCTATCTCCCTGCGCGCTTCGTTGAGCCTTCAGGCGTTATAGGCTCGGTGTTCGAAATAACACAACGGTAACCCTCCGGATAGATCGGCAGTGTTCTCGGAATACTCCGTACTCTGAAATCTAGCGAGCGCACGGGGTTCAAAGCTGAACGTATTGGCAATCTTCTCCCCGTATCAAGAAACCGGACGATTTGGGTTCCCTGCGGCGCGAATATTGAAGCAAGGCAACCAACGGCTATCAAACTCTGCCTTATTACCGAAGATGGTGCTAAATAAGCATTCACCCTCGTTGCTACGGCCTATCGAGGGACGGACACTGTAGAGGATTGTTTCATTGCAGGAAGAAATAACCGGACCGATCTCGAGTGTCTGGCATATTTCTGGTATGATTCAGATGCTTTCGGCGACGGAGGATTGTGGTTGAGACGTTATGAGGCAGGCTAACCAAGCCCTGGTTACATTCCGGCGGCAGCGAGGCTACGAAATGCCTGGGCCGACATGGTCCAGAATCGTTGCCCTTCGGTCAGGCATTCGGTCAGGCAGATTCATGCATGAGCAGCGTTATGTCGAAAGCGGGAGCGATAGCAGGTTTGGTCGTCGCCCGAGCTGGACTGCGATCATTGTCTAGTGTCTAGAACAACGCCGCGATATTGTGCGGGGGAAAGAGCCGCAACTCTGATGGATGACCTGCGTAAGACCGACCCTAGGTTCGCGCCTACAATTGCAATCAGTTCGTAACAATTGTCTGGTCGGAGGTGGATATTGGGCGCAGAGACGAGAAAGTGTTGCAGCAAAGTGCAGTGGCATGAGGCAACTCACGTTAGAACGCGAGGCCATCGATTACGGTGTTGCGGCAATTACCAGCATTTGGAAGCTTTTCGTTGCCGCGAACATTCGAACAGATCGTGCGTTCCGAACTTGTCGTCATCGTGAATCCCTCTAGCCGACGGAGAAATACAACGTCCCTGGTTCTTACTGGCCCGACCCGATCACCGCTTTGCACGTTCCCATTCCGGATCTTGGCTACAGTGATGTCAATTAGATGCCGGAGTCATTCCTTAGAGTTCCTTTACTCGTTGCACTCAGTCGACAAGTGCCCGTACGGCGAGCTCCATTCATCCCAGAAGAAATGCCCGATCTAGATACGATGGTTCGAGTGCGTCTTTGCTCCGCCTATTGCAACGCCTACGACGGTCTTCAGCAGGAGGTTCGTCGAGTTATTCACGGGCACGTTATTCTTGACTCATTTGCCGCAGTAGGTTCTCTCTGCATCTAACCTACTTTGGATTCGGTGGCCTTTACTGGTCCACTTTTATTCAGGCTAATGATACAAGCCAAGACCACTCAGTCGAGACAAAAGTAGCCAGTGTTCGTTCTCTTTTGCGCTATTTTTTGTACAACCCTACGTGCATAGGCATCAATTACTAGCGAAACTGAGAATCCCCGAACTTCTCCATCTCACATCCTTGTCGCGGGACAACTTTTGCGCGTCGACATGGTTTCTCTTCTCGGTGCCCGTGACGAATCACGTAGCAGACAACGGCATCAAAAGTATTCCTCATATTACGATGAAGGTGTTCCAAGTTGCCCGTCAAAAACCTCGTGCGAGACTAGTTGGGTACATCTTGTTTGCCATGGTAGCCAGGAATCTTATGCTCCTTGCATATATCGCAGCCTTCGGATGTAATCCAAATACAGCTTCGTAACGCGGAACTGGTCTTCATTTTGACTTGTGAGACTTGACTAGAACCTGTCCAAAGAGGGATGCTGTCCGTTGGTTACCGCAACGTGTATTCAATAATTTATCACTGAGGCGCATTGCCGACTAGCTGTCATCACCCCGTTCGTGGACCCTCAACGGCATCTTGATCACCGCGATACAATAGGTAAGTTAGATCAGCTAGATTCCTTTCATCTCAATTAGACCGGTTATATAGAGAACACCGGCGAACGTCTGAGTAATGAAGAGATCATTAAACACTATCATTACAAACTGTACAAGTTTACATTCTCCTGGTTCCTACAAGATGTTGTAATGGCGGGCTATCAAACACCCACAAGTCCAAAAAGAAGTCCAAAGGTAAAAACAAAATGTACTAGAGATACAAGAATGTTCAAAAAGCTATGATACAAGGGTAGAAGTGTGATAATCAAACGTTGTACTCTGCGATATGTCGCATAATCATCAAGGACGCTAAGCATTCTATATCACGCAAAATTGGGGTGAGTATCGAACCGATATAACGGGAAGATGATCTAAAGTGCTGACCTGTTGCAATGTGGCCGAACGCTTCGTCAATAGTAAGGGTGCAACCTGATGAACCCTCATAGTGCGGTTCTCCCGGTACTTTCAAGCTGTAGTACGCGACCAAGTACCCGCTGGTATTGGTGCACTAAGAGAGAAGAGAGACAGCCTAATCAGCGATCAATCCTCACTGCAGAAGACAAACAGACATACCGTCCACTCCTGGCCCTCTTGTGTCCTATAACTCCAAATATACTCTTGCGAATCGGACGCGACGAACTTTCGGGGCTTATACGCGCTAACAGCCAGAACAATCAGGATCTAGTACAGCAGCTCACAGCACGAAAATACACATAC
Organism: Desarmillaria tabescens; assembly: GCF_030435595.1. Lineage (NCBI taxonomy): Eukaryota > Fungi > Basidiomycota > Agaricomycetes > Agaricales > Physalacriaceae > Desarmillaria > Desarmillaria tabescens. Next base: position 359,634 of record NW_026848334.1, on the reverse strand, counting down.
CCTCCATGATTCGAGATCTTCGGGAGGTACTTCTTCATCGGCACACTCTCCCTCGACGAGAAGCTAACAGTTCCCAACGCATTATTCGGGCCAAAGTCCAATGCAACCACCGCTCGAGGACACGAGCCCTGATACACCATCGCACTGAGGTTGTAGATCATATACGCCGTATGAGCAGAGTCCCGCGCAGTGCACCGATAGCTAAACCGCATGCGATCATGGATATCGATAAACTCCGACCCCGTGAGTCTCCCACTCTTGTCTTCGAGGAATATCGGCATCCCATAGAGCGTCATGGTGAAGGGGGGACAAAGGCTCTGAGGAGAAGGAGGGAGAAGTAAAGGAGCGGATGAGGGGAAAAGATGTAGTACGGATTCACGCATTTCACATTACATATATACCCCCCCACGACGCGCCAGACGCGATATCCGGCGAATTTGACGAGGGGAATTAACGCTAGGCCTAAAAAAGCAGGAGTGATCCGCCGAGGTGAGGGTGTGCAGGCGTTCGATCGTAGAAACCAGATAACGGGGAGGGCAGCCCTGATGGAGCATTTTGGCGAACAGTTGGTCGGTCGGTGGGGATGCATCGTGGCATCGATGAACCGGTTCACATGACAAGGGGTGTTGTGGGTTGTCCCTAATAAAGATTCGTCTTGGTCTTTCAGGACTCTTGTAACTGACAGACAGAGGTAAAAAAGACGTACGATAGGGCTAATAATAATCCATTTCCCAGGTCAGACTGCATCTCAAACGAACTTTTTTACCACACAGCCTGATATGATGTCGGTTCAATATCGCCTTTAATCGTAAGTTCATTCGGAAGCTTCCGACTACGGGTCGCTTGCCGAGGTTCAAGATAGGTTGGAACTTATTGCAGCTGAGTTTGCGTCGTAGTCAGAACGTCATGAGGACTTCGTCGAAGGCACTTGGTCCTCGGTGATATTGGAGACTGCTCAAAAGAACTCCAAAACGTGCAAACCCAATCAACACAGCAGAATGAAAAAGAACTAGGAAGCCCGTCTCGACATCACAGCTCATTGGGCTAGTCCTTGTGAACACGTCTTCGTTTTCCGCTAAAGAACAAATTCTGTGCATTTTTCATCAATCAGAAGCTTCAACCTGATAATCAGCTGGGAATCTGACCCTCGTTCTTCGTAGGAATCTCTTTCAGGGTCAGGTTTGTGGTCCGTCACGTCGATCGTATGAGGTAAATCTTGCCTGCCGCGTGCGGTACCGCTCGTACTATAGACACCCACATGATGAGAGGAAATGACGAAATCCCACGGCGTGTTTCTGTCAATGGCGCTGCCGCGCAGTACGGGTACGGCGATAGCCTCTCTATGAACATTGTCGGCCGTGGCTTCCAAGGATACTTACAGAAAGATGGACATCGTTGCCCGAAAATTGAAGCATTGGTTGTGTGGCGCAGCTCTCGTGTTGATCGGTAGAGGCCAGAATTAAATAAAACAGGGGAATAAACCGCTGTTGCTAGCGCTGTTTGGGCATCATCATGATTGAGCATCGGTTTGAAGAAATCTATGAGTGGCTCACCTTGAATAGTTGATGATGATGGCCACGATACGGGCTAGATGGTCGCATTGACGCTAGTATTCACAGCAGTTAGCATCGCCCTAGGCTGACATGCAGATTGGATTGAAGTACCGCTGCATAACGACGACCAAGCAGGGCTGACTAATGCAGGGACACTTGCGTCGGACTCGGACATAGTTTCGTACCGCGTTCCCGCCGTTTGTGAGGGAAAGTGAGGTACCATCGACGCTCCAGCTAGGGTGTCGTTCGGGAAAAGATACCGGTGGCCCGTGTCGGGAACGCGGAGACGTGCCTGCTTACCATCTTCCGGTCAGGGTTATGCACGCCTGTACTTGCCGGACCCCGCGTATGTATTTTGCGACTCTCTTGAGCATTATCCGACTACACGCAGGGCCTTCTACCGGCTACGTAGTGGGTCGGATACATAAGGGCTGGATGCTCCACACCCTGCCGAGCTGTTCGAGAAATACAGCACAGTAAAAAGTAGCCGGAACTGGAATAGTGCATTGTTGGTAACTGACGCCAAGTATCTTGAGTGGTGAAGCGAATTTCCCATGACTTCAAGACATGAAAATTGTATGGTGTCCATCGGGAATTGGTGACAATTACACAACCTTTCTGGCTCGGGCGTCAGCGAACATCCATAATCACCCGAGTATACGACGAAAAGATGATGAGTCGCGTACCTTGAGATAAGTCCTGGATGCTCTTGTTGCTCCATCGCATCTGTTTTTGGTAAAATTAGGGAGAGGTACGCGTTGCTTATCGGGCCTTGAGGCAACAATCCATCACGTTGTCTTGCTTAGTAGATTCTCCGTAGCGCTGTTGATTCCACCTTGTTCCAACTTTAGCTTGGGTCATTTTTGCTGCTGTTTGAGCCTCTGCTGTTGAGCCGAAAGTGATATTATCAAGATGAAAGATATGTTACAAGATTGGACGGATATCATTTAGATTCTTGCTATAGGATGGTCCTTGACATGCCCTACAACAGGGTACCGTTTCCTAGCGCCAATTCAGTACCATAAAATGGACACCGACAAGGAAACACTCACATAAAAAAGGCATGCCAGTCATCAAGGACCTTCATATCTTTCTCATCCAGCACGCTGTAATTGGGCACCGCATCCTCCACCTTTAGACTCGACATGCCCAGCCCCCTTGATCCATCTTTTCCAGCAAACACACTGTACGACTTTCCGGGGCCGTACACATCGCCCTTCCTCGTGACATCGAATATCGTTCCTGACGGGTCGACGATAAGTTGTCGTTCTTTGTGGCGAGCCGCCTAGGCTCTCTCACCTTTGATAGAGACGTAGATTGGCTTGGACGGGTCCGAGCCGTCATATTGTCGCAGCTCCTCTAGGGTGTAAGGGTCGTCTTTAGGAGGAGGTAGATCGTCCTTTGGTGGCTGCATTATCGTTTTTACTGGCTCTGCTTCAACAGAAGGCGGCGGCGACTCGGTTGCTGTTGGTGGTGATGGTGATGGAAAGAGAAAGCGATGGCCGATATATACGATAGGGACTGCAAGCAGGAGAGCGTATGCGGGGAAATTGGAGAACGTGGAGAACTCGACCATTTCTGTCCAGGCTGCAATGTGAAATTCGCCGGTCTATTTAGTAATGGTATCACGTGAAATGAGATGCTTGCTATTGTTTGTCAAAAGCGCAGGCTCGTTTACCAGCCGGCGTTTCGCCCACGTGGCTGCGCTATCACTTTTGGGCGAAAGCGGCTGGGCAAAACGGAAACGTTTTAGAGGGTCACGCTTTCTGTGACTTGGGACTTAGAAAAGTTTCACATCTTCACCGCTAGTTTTAATGGCTGTCTACTCCCCTCCCTTGTGTTGGGATTTGGCAATCCGGCATCATGCCGAGTTCGCTTATTAAGGAAGAAGTCTGAGGAAAAGCGTGGAAAGTTCTAGTAAAAGTACATTTAGTATAAAAGTAGTAGTCTCGTCCCCATCCGTTTGGTGTGATCACTCGCTACGCTCGGTACAATCGGACCGGTCCACGTGTGGCGGAGTTGAAAAATGGAGGGCTCAGATCACACCGAAACGTCTGGGGCATTTGAGTCGCGATTTCACCCCTCCTCCTATTTTTTCAAATAATGATGCCATCTTGTTGCTTTATTTGGACTCTCTTGTCCCTGTACGAGCGATGTACTTACATGCAGTCAATGTAGTCGCGCATATGCTCCGGAAACAGATTCTTAATAAAACGGCACCCATGCTGGGCTGCCTTTACAGTGTTCATAAAAATATTGGTTTTTGGCAGTTCCTCTGGAGTCATAGCTTGCAGATTCAGATGCGGCTTCGAGGCGTCATAGTCAGATGCATTCTTCATTCTATGAACAGACGTTGAATGCGATTTTTGGACGGTCACTTGTTGTCTTTGCGCGATCTCAATCTGGGAAATGACCGGTCACTAAAGTACTGACTATCAGACAGGTATAAAGCATAAACGACGCGGTGTGTCTCTGCTTGGGCGTGGAATGAAATTGCCCATTACTATTTGAAAAGGAGTACGAGGGGTGAAATCGAGAGCAAATGCCCCAGACGTTTCGGTGAGATCTCTGCCCTCTATTTTGAAACTCCGCTCACGTGGGACGGGCCGATCTGTCCGAGCGCAGCGAGTAGGGTGAGATCTCACCGAAACGAATGGGTACGAGACTATAAAAGTAGGTACTTTAGCGTAGATCCTCATGCGTTTGCAGAGCTCAGCCAAGCGCAATACTATTGGCTTGCTACCGCGCATGTGACACTGGGAACGAACCGATACCCCGTTTTCCAACACCTTGCAATGCATCGTAGAGATACACATTGCATACTCTGTTTACCACTGAACCTCCCACACAGCTTATTTTTTGTGGCCTCGCCTGGAAAACATTATTCGACTGTCTGCTCTTATGATGTCATCATTTAGTCATCATTCTCTTGTCATTCTCTCATGCGGGAGAGACAGTCATCGAAGGGCAAAGTAGAGGGCTCGATAATTATGAATTAACAGGATTTAAAATAATATGTGCACAGGTATACTATGCATACTAACCCTTATTGAGGCAAACCGGAGGCAGAGGAAGTGTAATGGCTGCTGAAAATAAGCTGCAAGACAGAAATCAGTGAAAATTTTCTAAGTCCCATGTCACAGAGAGTGTGACCCTCTAAAACGTCTCAGTATTGACCAGTCCGTTCGCAAGCTCACCTCTCCTGTCAAAATCATGTCAAACCATACCAAACAACCAAACATCCGTATAAGGAATTAGCATCACGAGGTGGCAGCTTGCGAACGTCGACTGGCTAGCGAGTCTATCAAAAGCGTTGTAATGCCGCACTTGCTTCGTCTCTCTTCATTGCTCAGCGAATACCTATGCTAGCTATACTATTTTGAGCTGGTTAACTTTGCCTGTGATGCACAAGAAAATGACACATGCTGTTCCCTTTTCTGTTGACTAATAGAGTGCGGATTTTCAACATTTGCTGCCAGCGGAATAGATTCAATACAGTTCTTATCTATTACGGTTTTTTTTTCTTGCGGCAGTCGTAACCTGTCAGATAAAATAATATCCAGCACATTCATACGAAATGAATTCAGACAACTCAAGCATACCATTTCACGTCTCCGAGCTATAGATTACATGGCGAGCCTCTTGAAGGAGGCGACTTGAGACTCAAAAGAAGTCAGGTTGTCCGGAAACTGACCATTTTCTGGTGCTTTCAAGATAAATTTCCCAGTAGCAAAAGTCTGAGTATCGACACATAAGTATAAGGAAGCGTAAAGGGAGCCTAAGTTAGATGGACGAGATGCCGCAGATTGCCGCTTCGCGTCTCGGCCCGGAAGCCGCAACGCGTCCATCACGTGGGAAATCGAGGATTTTTCCCGTCTTGCTTTTTGCAATCCAACTTGAATCAAACATGCTCCGGCTCAGTTTTGCTCTTCGTCGTCTGCGGACTGCTCGTATTCCTTGCGCAACATATACTACTGCAGCAGAGCCTTCGTCTCTCCACCGCATAGTCCGTGTCGAAAATCTTCCGGAAGGATACAATGTCAGCAGCATCATCAGCTCCGTGAACGCTAATCCCTCGGAGGCAGTCATACCTTCCAAAGACCACATCCTCATTCGATTCCTCGATGAACGATCCGCAAAGCGCTGTGTTGAAGCGAGCCAAGCGGAAAACAAGCTGTCATTAAAGATTGACGATTCCGACTTCACCAGCATTGGACATCCAGACTGTCGCAATGCTCGCAAAATACAACGCGACACGCACAATCAAACTGCGTAAAGTCCCAGAGACCTTCACCGAATCTCAATTCAACGAGATCCTTTCCAAGCACGGAAGGGTCGTCTCTTCGTGCTTTGACAAGTCCGAGGGTGTCATCGAAGCACAGTTCTTGGACCTACACCAGGCGTTCAAAGTGACTTTGTCTTCGAAATACTTTATTTGCGTATGCTGACTTTCTATCAAGGCCCGGGACGACTTTGTTGCAGCGGGAGCTCTGCCGAGGTTTGCAGAAACCGAGCCCTTCATCTATCCAGAATGGTACTCGAAATCAGACGAGCAGCCTAACCAAGAACGCTTCGTAAAGATCGACGGCCTGAAGGACATCGAGACACGGCTAATGAGCTTGCGCTGGACCAACAATTACAAAGAAATCCCCCCAGCAGCTTTTATATCAGCCCGTTACTCCAGCGAAAAAGTGTGTCCTCATTTCAATATGTCGACCCGTCTTTTTTGATGTTTTCTTAGACCATGTCGGTTTATTTCCCAACATCCGCATTGGCTCGACAGTTCAAGAGCATATGTGAGCCCTTGGCAGCAGGAAAATGCACACTCTCCCTGCACTCCTCAGATGAAGCCGTCTCTCGCGGTGTAGTCACCGCAATCGATCAAGGCGCTCGCCGTCTGGTTGCCGTTCCCTTCAACGGGACCTTGACAGACGAGAAACGAACGCGATTCGGGCGGTTCTTCCACAATTTTGGCCGATTAGATGCAAGGTGCCCTATTTCGTACTTATTTTAAGTGGTGGTTGGTCGCTCACAGTTCAAATTTTTGCCAGGAGAATCACACATACGGACGGACAGCTGATCGTTCCCTTCGCCACCGTAGTCGGTGCTTCGAGCTATGTTTATCACGTCTATAAGGGTCTACGAATAAAGCCGCCATCCGGAATCAAAAACGTTCTGCCCACCTTTGTTGGTGCTTATCACTCGGGATGAGTGAACCGTCACATTTTTTATACGCACATTTCCATACAAAATCTATTTCACTTGCGTCTCAGCAGGTTGCATATAGTTTTGACTTGTCAGCGTACCGCCAAGATCAAGCCGAGCATACAAAAACACACAATGAGATCTGAACTCATGTCGGATCGGGGACAAAGCTTCACTCTGTTCTTATTCTGCTTGAACTTCTGGGTTCCCCACCGTCGGTCGACCAAAAACGAAGATGAAGGTAACAAGTTGAGAGCGGACTCAAGGCAGACTCGTTTACGCTCACTTACCTGAGCAGTATCAACAAAGTTGGTTAATCAATGTAGTTTCTTAGTTTTCCAGATCTTTTACACTGCACCCTTAGTACTCACAGTCTGCAGGTGCTCTAATTCGATGTAACCATGGGTCGGCCGCCGTTTGGGCATCTTTGACTGTGAATGACGGCAAGATGTCAATCATTAAATGGCTTGATTTCAGTGACAAGACGGAAAAGCCTAATACGGCAGGCAGTACGCGGCTACGCCATGAAAATTCCAGCAGAATTGCTCAGGATTGGCCAAATTATGGTGGAGCTATCATCACGGTCGGTAGCTCGTTGTTAGTAAATTTACACGCATAACGGAAAATGGTCAAGAAGTTGAAACATGGGATAGAAAGGACGGTATACCATATGGCAACGATGTAAGCATTATTTTTTGTTGGAGCCGGACGTACTCTTTGCTTGTATTCCGCCTAAATCTTGCCGGGCAGACGGGTGCATGTTATATGCCAGCCGTGAGAGATGGATGCGCACCAACACACAGTCCGTTTCGCTCCCGTTAATCCTGTGTGCCAAGGCGTTAGAGCGTGCCGTTCCGTCTCGGCCCGGTACCCGTAGCGCATTCATCACGTGGTGAATCGAAGATTTTTCCTGGTCTCTTTTTGCAATTCAACTTGAATTGAACATGCTCAGGCTTGGTTCTGCCCTTCGTCGTCCTTGTGGAAGGTGTATCCCTTCCGTGTCTTATACTACTACAGCCGAGTATCCGTTCCTCCACCACACAGTCCGTGTAGAAAACCTCCCGGAAGGATACAATGTTGGTAGTATCATCGATACAGTGAAAGCCAATCCGTCGGAGACGATTACACCCTCGAAAAACCATCTTCTTGTCCGTTTTTTTGATGAAAGGACCGCCAAATGCTGTGTTGAGGAGAACAAAGAGGAAAAGCTGTCATTAAAGATTGACGATTCGACTTCGCCAGCGTTGGACGTCCAGACTGTTGCAGTGCTTGCAAAATACAATGCAACGCGCACTGTACAGCTGCGTAAACTTCCGGAGAGCTTCACTGAATCTCAATTCAACGACATTCTCTCCGAGCACGGAGGCGTCGTCTCTTTGCGCTTTGACAAGACCAGGGGTGTCACCGAAGCCCAGTTTTTGGATCTACACCAGGCGTCCAAGGTAGCTTTCACTTGAAAAATATCCCATTCGCGGGTGTTAACTTTCTAAAAAGGCACGAGCTGAATTTGTTAGAGCGGGAGCTGTGCCGAGGTTTGTGGACACCGACCACTTTATTTATCCAGAGTGGTACTCGAAGCAAGATGAACAGCCTAATCAAGAACGCCTAGTAAAAATTGAAGGCCTGGAGGACGTTGAGACCCGGCAAATATGCATGCGCTGGACCAACAATTACAACGATTTCCCTCTAGCGTCTTTCATATCAGCCTGTCATACTAGCGAAAAAGTCGGTCTTTATTTCAATTCGTCGACTGGTCTCTTTAAAATTTAGAAAATCTTAGGAAATGTGGGTCTATTTTCCAACTTCAGCCTTGGCTCGACAATTCATGAGCATATGCGACCCCATGGCAAAGGGGAAATGCACTATGACCTTGCAAACCACAGATCAGGCCGTCTCCCGTGGTATAGTCACTGCCATTGACTTGGGCGCAAGGCGGTTGGTATCTTTTCCCTTCAATGGGAAGTTGTCGGACGAGAAGCGACAAACATTCGGGCGCTTCTTTCACCGCTTTGGCCGATTAGATACAAGGTACCACACTGTGTATCTGTTTATGTGGGCATTTTCTCACACAGTTTCATGTAGGAGAATCACCCATACTGAGGGACAGTTGATCGTTCCTTTCGCCACCGTGGTTGGTGCTTCGAGCTTTATTTATCATGCCCGTCAGGGTCTACGAACAAAGTCACCTGTCGAACTCAATGACGTTCTGCCGACCTTTGTTGGTGCCCATCACTCGAGATGATTGAACGGTCGCATGTTTTTATCCACATTTTCATACAAAATCTATTTACATCCTAGCGGGCTGCATACAGCTTTGACTTGTTATAAAATCATCCAATTCCGTGAAGGTCAAGCCGAGCGATACAAGCTGATCAAAAACGTATGTACCTCGACCTAAAATCCGGCGTCTCGATGAGAATCGAACAATACTCATATCGCATATTGGATCGAGGACAAAATATTGTAATCTTGGGCCGGTTGTTTTTCTGTGGTTGGACCTGCAGACCCGGCCATTTCAAGACCTGGTTTTGCGAGCGTTCGTCGATGTGTGCATGTTATTGCCTTAATTGGGATATGGTGGTCTGGTGCTCGCCGTGCTCATCTCCTGATGCGTTATTTTCATCTTCCCACCATTCCTCCTCGTTCTGCTCAAGCACCGATTCGGAATCTCCTTGGTCCTCCAACTCCGACCCGCTCTTGTGACGGCCAATGAATCCTTCCCGAGAACTCACTGGAGGACTCGGTTCTTGCCGACAGGTACAGCAATTTTAGGTATTCGCGTACCAGTTTCTGCCCCTTGTATAAGCTATTCGGTGCTTGCGAATTCTATTTTCGCACGCTTAGAGTTGTCCCTCGCAAGGTCAGTTCACGTCCTTCTACCGTACGAATTGTGAATAATATTGGCCTAGGCAGCATTGTCCCGACCAAGGTACTCCTATGGGGCTGGAATTCTAACTCTGAAGAAATGTATAATTAAGACATCCTGGGCCTCTGGATTCTCCATGTTTAGACGCTTGTCCGCCAGGAACGGGTCTGGTCACCTTCTCAACCCACGCATCCGATTATCCGTATGACCCTTGGTCGACGACAAATCATCGAACAACTAGCTCGCAGATCAAGTCTGTGCGTGAGTTCCGACATTCGCGTTTCGTGACAAACCGCCCTCTTCTCTATTTTTACAGGCGGTTATGATTACATAACTCCCTGGACTCTAAGTGCTATATAAAGAGGCCGTGTTCTCCCCCATTGCACATCGTCTAATAAGCCATGATCACCTGGCTATTCGTATTATCCTATGCTATATTGGATAAATTACTATTGGCTGCTTCGACACCTGAGATCCAACTGGGCAAAACCAGGCTCGTTGGAAGGGATGTTACAGGGCTACAGCAAGATTTCTTCGGAGGTGTGCCGAAATATCTTCATAACTGTAATCAAGGCTAACACAAAGGCCAGGTATACCCTTTGCGGAACCTCCTGTTGGAGCCTTACGCTTTCAGCGTCGTATTTTGAAGACAGACATTGATGCCGATGTATGTGATGCCCAGAATTTTGGACTGCCGTGTTTACAGCGTGTAGGTTTCTCTCTCCTGGTTTCTGAAACTCTATTTTAATGAAAAAAAGGGTCTTCCTGCTGAGGCGATGTCAGAGGATTGTTTGACCATCAATATCCTTCGGCCGAAGATGACAACCAATGTCCTACTACCTGTAATGTTCTGGTAAAATCGTGTTTTTTATCCACTTTTCCTTGTGTTGATGGTTCCGAAGGACGTATGGTGGCGGTTTCTTTTCAGGTGCTTCGTCATCTTTCAATGGAAGTAATATCGTTGCTCAGAGCGTTGCCAGAGTAAGAGTTCTGCATTATATTCACGCCTACGTAGCTGATTGATTATAGGGCACCCCCGTCGTCTATGTGAACCATAACTACCGGCTAGGGCCACTAGGCTTCCCTCAAGGACCAGAGGCTGAAAGCAGCGGACGACTCAACCTCGGGGCCAAAGATCAGATAGCTGCCCTGGAATGGGTCCAGCAGAACATCGGGTTATTCGGCGGTGACAAGAGCAAGGCAGGTGATTCTCTCAGATACGAATTCGTTTGGAGCTAACTACGACTAGGTGATGGTTTTTGGAGAGAGTGCCGGAGCTATGTTGACGAATTTGCTATTTTTAATGCCATCATTTCCTACCTTGGCTAGAGCCGCTGTAAGCGTGCAGATATTTTTTTCATGAGTATATCGTTAAAGTTCTCTTCAGATTTTCGAGTCTGGTGCTCTATCTTCCATCGTAATTTATAACGCATCTACACGAGAACCTGCCTGGGAGAATTTCGTGGCGGGAACACCAGGCTGCGAGTCTGTGGCTGGCACACAATCTACCTTTGACTGCCTACTTCAGGCGAACACTTCCGCTATATATCAAGGATTTTCAGAGTCCTATGCGCTGGCCATCGAACGTTATCCTTTTGTTCCCTCACTTGATGGGCCTTCAGGTCTTCTTCCGGACCTACCTCCACATCTCTGGGAAAATGGAGAGTTCGCCAGACTTCCGTTCATTTCAGGCACAAACTTAGATGAAGGTATGATTTTGTTTCTTTCTGTGGGCCATGATCAATGTTGGTGCTCATCAGGAGCACGCTTTCTACCGACCAATCGCACGTTTACAAATGAGGACGTCTCCTGGAACGACTTCTCGAGCTTTATCCCGACAATCCATCGGTGGGGTCACTATATGGCACAGGAGAAGAAACCTTTGGGTTACCCTCAGGTTTTAAGAGAGTGGCTTCTATGAGTCGGCTTCGTTTCCTCTTCTCTCTTTCATTCTGAATTTCTGATTCATTCGTCAATCTTTATTTTAGGCGGCGACTTGACCTTCGATGCTCAACGTAGAATTTGGACACAGACTGCAGCGGGAGCCGGCGCGAAAGCATATGGATATCAGTTCACGCAGAATTCGTCGTCGAATCCCCCTTCTATGGAGGTAAATATCATTCCTCCAGAACTTGGTTCGCTTACATACCAATGATTTCCAGTTCCACACGAAGCAGAACTGGACTTTGTCTACGGAAGTCTGGAACCCTCCATTGAGCCGGCATCGTCGATCCTGTTGGGCGAAACGATGGTCGAATACTGGATTTCTTTTGCCACGAGCTTGGACCCTAACGATGGCTTAGGGATATCTCGTGAGTAATTCTCGTGCTGTCTAGCTAGCACTGGTTGATTGTCTCTAAGGCCCAATCTGGCCGCAGTACACACCCGAGAACGAGGCATGTAACCATCTTCTTGTAGATGTAGTTGGTGTTAACCATGGCTTCAGGTGCTCTTACAACTGCATGGTGAAAACATCACTGTCATTCCGGATGACTACCGCAAGGAGCAAATTGAATTCCTAAGAGACAACCCCGACGTCTTCAACCGGTAAAGTAACTGTCTCCATAATTCAGGGAATTTTCAATAGACCAGACAGAGAATACATTGTAATCAATGTACCGTTCGAACCTGCAGAAATTTATAGTAAACTCATGTAGGGCACTTCCTGCTATGTCTCATCGAGGAATTCCTAGGTGCAATTGCAAACGACGATACAAGCTTGGCGTAAGCCATAGCCTACTTTCATCCAGCATGGCGACGAAAGGTTTTTTTGAGGTTAGTCAGCGAGAGACTGAGCGTTAGTCCGAAGAGCTTCCGCAATCTCACCTAGATGTTGACATTGTTGGGAAAACCCGGAGCATATCAATTTTTTCGGGGAGGTCCACTCACTGCAGACGCGACCAAGTGGCTACCCGTCAATGATATTTGGGACCGCATAAACACTACGAATCTCTGTCAGGACTGGCACTGTGGTACACTTCCATCAAGATTTCTTGTGCCATATGGAGTATTCGAGTCGGAGACACTACCTAGTCGCTAACAATGTCGAGCAACGCCTCGCGCTATTACTATTTAGTATCCTCAAAAAATGGTGTACCATTCAGCAAACAGATGCACTCACTGCAAAGGCTGCCAAAGCCATTCACACATGGTCCATCTCTTGGTCCAGTGTAAGCCCGCCCGCCCCAGTGTTCTTACTTACGATGATGTAGTTTCGGACTGTTTTATTGCTTCCGTTTTTTTGACCGTATTTTGCTTCCGCTCGTATATATACTCGCTGTCGCACTTTAGATACCTACTTTTCTTTCTTTCTTCCTTTCTCCCACGTAGACGTCTACTGTCCTCCTCAAATACACGTCGTTCACCGTATTCGTTGATTCTCCGTGAGTTCAGTGTTTCCTGTCCCTGACAGGTTTCCACTCGGGCTTACATCCAGTTGCACCATGTCAGCGGATACGTTAGCAAACTCCAACCGCGAGCTTCCGATTCAGAAGACGGCGCACGGCCTTTTAGCAGATAGCCGGACCATAAGACTTCTCTCGCGGTGAGAGTCAGTGACAAATCCTATGTCAAAAACTTTTCCCGTGCAGACTAGTCAGCTTATTACAAGGGGAAGATAGGGGTTGCTTACACGAAAGATATTGATGTTTTTCTCGTCAAAGGCATGAACGTTGTAACCGATGTTCTTGTAGCTGAGAGATTCGGAGACTTCGACGAGTTGAAGAGGAATTGTCTGTCGGCGGTTGAAAGTGGAGGGAACTCGGAAATGATAGAAGGCAAAAGCACGGGGCAAAGAATAGGTGGAGTCATGTCAACAATCACATCACGCAAAAGACTTCGCCCTTGGGCCTTGTGAAAAAAAATACAAACGTAAAAGGTGATAAGAGAGGAAAATGAATAGCCCACCGCGAGGGTCGAACTCGCAGCCTTCAGATGTGGTTATCCCCGCACACTCCTAAGAGTCTGACGCTCTATCCGATTGAGCTAGGCAGGCCACGAAGATTGTCCTAACCTTAGCATATAACTTATAGTGACAGTCAGCCGATATTCAATTGTTGTGACAACTAGAGATAGAGGTTGAAGTAATAAATAAGTCGCGCGGCAGAGATTCAGCTGGATACTTGCACGATAGCGCATATGCCTCTTTCGAGGTGTGTGTTTATTGGCCATTTCGTAACCATACCGTCCTGCTGAGAGAGCGATCCGGGGAGCGAGCGAACCGTCCAACGATGAGTAAAGCCGCTTTCTGAGAAAAAATGTATTCGTTGGGATACTGAGTGTACGGGTGAGGGCTAATTCATATACTATACAGTCCTCAAAATGGTGTACTAGTCTTCGCCGTTTTTCTCAGCCGCCAGCAGCTCAAATAATACCCTGTCCGGCTCTGAATGCTTTGCGACTTTGCGATGGTCTTCTTTTATTTTGAAATTTGCCTTTGTTTGAGGGACTATACACCATGCCCGTTTACTGGAGAACGTAGGGTCGTGGAGAGTAGTGATGCCCGGGATCGAAGGAACCTTAACCCGATTAGAGCGACCACTAAAGCAACCTACAATGTGTTCCCGAATGACATATTCACCCTTACTGTCCATCCAATTATCTCGTCGCTTCGAGAAAAAATGCGGAAGAGCTGATCCTTGCGCAACGGAGACAGGACTGTAGGAGTGATATTCATCAGTGAAGACCGATGCTTTGCATGTAGGTAAAATGCTCCATGGTACTGACCCGATGTTCTGAGTGAATGTTTCTTGTCACTGATAGGCGTGCTCTGAGGAAGGAAGGGTATTGGACAGAAGACGACTAGAGGAAAGATAGCGAAGTGGTCCTTCTAAAGAAACGGTCGCAAGTCTAGTCTGATATAACATTCTTACCACGACCATCTTATGACTTTGGAGGAGCGGTAGACGAATGCGTGTGCAACATGGCGGTCTCATGGGATAAAGAAGAACATTATGAAGTTAGATTTTCTGGGAAAGTATCAATACCAAATGCGTACGATAACAAGTAACAATGGCCGCACGCAAGTCGCAGTAATGGTTCAAGAACTGCCATAGTTAGCGGCAGGCAGCAACGATGGAACCTTGAAACACCATGAAGTTTGGGGAAAGATTCCTGGCTTAATACACGTCGGATTTGGAAGGGCCTTTCGAAAGGTACAAAACTGATATGCATTCATCCGAGTCCAAACTTGACAAGGAACCTTAACCCTAAGGAAAGTAAGGTTAGGTTTACATTCAAGTCTGGAGGGGGGACCCACCATATATAAAGCGGTCCCATTCTTCTCCAGGCCCTCACACCTTTCCCTCAAACCACCACCACCACTCACACTCACCCTTCCCAGCATCCTCCCTTCTACGCTCGCACTCATTCAAGTAAACCAACGCCTCTCTATCCATCTGTAAGCCTTTCTTCCGCCAGTTGGGTCATAAAAAATTTATACTCACAACGACGAGAAGACGATGCCATCCCGACTACAAAACGTGGCGGCCATGGCTACGCAGCAGGGTAGAAAGGCGCCAGAATTGTATTCATCACCACCGACGGCGTTCTACACACCGTCGAAAGCGCCTTTCGTTATTCCTGTCTATAGCAACACGCAGCTCACCACGACGGTCCCCGTTCACCGTCATGATGCACGTAGTCCCGACGCATCGTATACGAGATCTGTACGCGAATGTATTGCGCCGTCCCCGCCACCCGTCCTTGGTAAACCGCGCCATTGTCACATCCCACTACCGTCGCAAATTGAGAGCGACAGCGCGATAGTGGTACATCCACTGTTGCGACCGAGCCGAGGAGAGATGATGATCGAGCTCGACTTTGCTCACAGTCTGGCGAGCGTACGCGTTTTTAGTCACGATGGCTGCGTGAACGAAGCAGCAACCAACCCGCCTCTTCCGTCGCTGGCCATTGTCCACCCAATGCTTCCTTGGCCAGTAGTCATTCATAGGTCGGGCCATAGAGAGTGGGTTACAGTTGCCGACGTCGTCGAGACGCTGTGGCAGGCTCTTCAGATGCCCATCCCGCTGCCGAAGTCGTCGTCGTCGTCATCATTGTTCGTCGAAAATGAGGAGGATGCGCTCTTTACCAGCGTGTCGGATTGGGAAGAGCGAGAAAAAACAGTGCTCAGGCTGGTGTATTTGAGGGGGAAGACACGGTTCATGGGTCTCCAGGCTGTAGGAAGCGATACGTGGGAGCTCATTGTTGCGTAGGGCGCGCGGGTCGCTATGTGGCCGTCGGGATATTTATTCTGGGCACTCATCTGTAGTACTGAAAAGTTGTATCAGTTACGCCCAACGTACGATGACGACAGACTACCTCAGGAGGAGCTGGCGTTGATACAAATTAACGAGAGGGATAGCGTGTTAAAGGGCGATGATAGTCGACGTCGAGAGCAGTACACTGTTCAGTTGCGTCGGCTTGATGACCCTTAACCCTAGCACCAGTAAGGTTAGGGTTACACTCGTTCCTTCACCCATGCAGGCATCGGTATTACTCCCTCGCATGTCCGAAGTTACCAAAGCGATATATGAATGCTATCTCGGTAGCACAACGACGCCGTGATCAGTCGGCCTTGGAGCAAAGGAAGAAGAGGCAAATCTAATGCCACAGGGTGGGGAGGCGGGAATTAGAAGAGGATGGCCACGATGTGCCTCTTGAAACAACTAGAAACGTGTCCATATATGAAGACGAGAAGCGCCGCTAGCAGTGGGTATCGTCGTGGAGCCGGAACTGATGCTTGCTGAAGAGACCGTGATGCATCGCTCCGACGGATAACCCCGAGTCCAAAGGAATGAATGGGCTGCCGGTTTGTCGGGAAAGGCGTAACTCCTGGTACGATACTATCGTCTGGACCGACAGATGAGCGCTGAATTCGCTATAAAGCCTTGAAAATTCTGTACCCGCTGTTGTTCTGCCCAACACTTCCCCAACGTTCGTTCTCCTTCAACTCTTTCCTTATCCGCATCGCGTCTCTCAAGGAATGAATGGGCTCTTCGTCTTGCACTAGGATACCTGTTAGATATATATTCGTCGATTTCACAGAAAACGCTGACCTTTATTATCATCTTAGCTGCCTAACTTCGACAATAATTCCATCCTATCCCGTAACTGGTCTCGGTCGGGCAAGTGTCAAATTCCCGTTCACGTCGAGTCGCAAGTCGCGAGGATTATCATAGCGCCAGGTAATCGGTTTGATATTGATCTATCGAACAGACGATGAGATTGTGGACGCGCTGAAACAAGAACAAAATGCTCACAGTGCACGGCTTTCCCCCGCTATCTGTTCAGTCCCCGCGTCGCCGTGGTGTATTGGAGCAAGGTTGTTTACAACGGCCGATGATCAATCCTTTATGTTGCGACGCCTGCTACTAGCCTATTACCGGTGAGTGCTATATCAGTTCCCTGTAAAAGGGCATTTAGCGAAAATTCATACAAGAGAATCACTGAGACCAACTCAGCAGTCAATAACAGTCCGTCGCATTCTGTGGTGCGAGCCGTAGACCAGATAGTGATGGTAGTACAGGATCAACAAATCGTGCCGAGAGGCCGGAGGTGCATCCGGACTTTGAAATACTTTAACGGTTTTCTTCAGCAATCAAAAACCCATTGATTCCACTTCTCCGCAACTCCTCTGTATTTGACCTTCAAAATTCATATTCTCTACTTGATATGCCACAATCCTAGGAAAATTAGACCCGAATGTACCCGAACCCACTTTGTCGTGGTCGGCATGAACCGATACCTCGTTTCTACCATAGCCGAGTTTTCGCTCCTCCACATTAGGTGCAACTACATTCTGCCTCTCGCGAATCGGTGGTAGCCAACAAATTTTCCCGAAGTCACAACGACACGGTTGCGCAAGATCACAGTCAAAAGGTTGGGGACATACCAAGCACTTCTGCAATCACAGGCGTACAACTATCAAGAGTCGCCTCCTGCTCCGCGAGCAACGTCAAATCCTTATCTCGCTCCCCTTGACGCGAGTCCCATATGTCAATGTCCATCGCGCAGTAAGTATCCTCGCCACGGTCGTCGCCACTGTCTTCGTCTTCGTCGTCTTCACCCGGAATCTCGAGCTGGGGCACCTCTAAAACATGCATGTTGGTTGGCGGGACACAGGGCATCCAATCGAGTGGTCCATCACTTCTCCCCTCTGCCATACTCCCAAATAAGCGTCTGAACCTTCCGTAGTCAGGGAGCTGATCGAAATCGAGGGAACGGCTGTCATCGAGTAGGTCGCCGAATTCGGCTGGAAAACCTTCAGACAGATCTTTGCCCGAACAACTCGATTTCATCAGTCGGACGATCTCTTGTGAGCGCAGTTGAGACTCCTCGCGCGAACGAGGTTTCCAAGGTAGGTGTCCGCGAAGAAGGAAGAGGGCGATGTAAGCTAAGGACTCGAGGTCATCGCGTGGAGAAAGATCTGGCATGATAGAGATAAGAGTGAATGACATTACTACCAGATATTGCAGCGTAACGTGCACTGACCTATTCCATTGTGAGAGTTCAGACTCGCCCAGTAAAGAGACCCAATGATGGACCGGCGATCCTTTAATGGATCGTACTTGCTAGGCTGACTACGGGAAAAAGGCTTGGAGATTCCAAAGTCGATGATTTTGATTGTCGAATCATCGGATGCGCAGAGGAGGTTCTCAGGCTTGATGTCACGGTGCACAATCCCGAGCGAGTGAATATGCTCTAGTCCCGCCAGCTGCGCCTACGAGTCAGTTATTCCTAACGTCCGAGTTTACGTTTTACGCACCACTTGATCCACGATTCGGATGACGGTCGTCAACATCATGCCAGTCCCAGTCCCGTTCGTCTTCTGCCGCTCCGAAACGCTCAGCCCCAGAATCTCCATAGCCATGTACTCGAAATGCTCCAATTGGCCGTATGCATACACCAAGGGAATAGAGGCTTGTCCTTTCAAAAGCTGGAGTATGCGAGTCTCGTGCCGGAGAATGGGCCGCTTCACTCTCATCGAGACACGCGAAGTCTTGAGAGCCACAGTTTTTTCGGAACCTAGTTCAGTCGCCTTGAAGACGTTGCTCTATCGTTAAGTTGAGCGATGGGACAAATAGGAAATTTTCACTTACTTACATAGCTGCCATGTCCCAACATTCTCTCGCCATAGGGGGCACGCCGGTAGGTCAACCTAGGAGAGCTCATGTTGGTTGTGTGGCAAAAGTCAGGATCTGGTAAATACCATGTGATCTTTCAATGTCCCGGGCCGATCAAAGCTGTCAAAGCAAACCTGCCCATCGGCAACTCTTTAGAAAACCTTGGGCGGACTGGTGTATTTGAGGGGAAAGACACGGATTTATGGGACTGTGTGCCATTGAAGGGGACACCTGAGGACTACCTGTAGAGTCGGGCGCGCAGGTGGTAACGGTCGACGTCGAGAGCAGCACTGTTCAGCCATCGGCTTGGTTACCTTTAACCATGGTGCTTGCTAGGGAGGCACAGGTAGGCGACATCCTTCCAGTGGATGATACGGCGTTGATGGCAAGGGGGTGAATGAGCTTTCGGTCGAAGAAAGAAACCGGTTGTCTAGGAGAACTTAGGACCACACAGATGAGCGCTGACTTCATTCAATGGCCATGAAATTTTCGTACCTGCTGGCGCTTTCAGCAAACGCCTTCCTTTCATCGCCTTTCCTCTGATTCTATCGTTGTCGGCATTGTATGTCAAACGTCACGTCACCACTAGAAGCTTCGTCTCGTACTAGAGTATGTGTCAGATATTCATGTTGGTTTCACTTGCCGCTGACCCCGAGTGCTATACGGTTCCTGCAAAAAGATTGTAGTGAGAAGCTCTTCAAGAGAATTACTGAGATCAACTCACCAGGCGGAGACAATTGGTCATACTCTGCAGAACGAGCCGTAGACCAGACAATGATGGCGGGCGGTAGTAAAGATCAATGTTTAGCGCCAAGTGGCCGATCTGCATTTGAAATATTCGACCGGCATGATCGGCAAAAATCAATCAAAAAGCGGCCCCTTCTCCCTTGCTGGTCTTCCCGCTTGCTTCGACTTTTAGAAAATTATATTCTAGTGCCTTAGATGCTCTAAATTCCAATCATTTATTATGACAAAAACGGCGGGACTGCGGAAGGTGCCGTAAAGATGATGGCCGAGCTACATTCCGCTGTAAGCCCGGTGGGCTCACATCAAACTACTGACAGTATGATTCCTCCTACAGAACCACCGACACCACGCTCGGAGTCACATTGACCCCGCCGCTCTTATATACTGCCGCGGGACCACATCGGATTATCACACATATATATAAATAGATTATATATATAGTAGAGTACACATCTTCTTTTTCTTGCTTCTTCCCCTCATGTTCGCTTTCATACATACCCTCACTTACCCATTATGCCTGACCGCTCATCTCAATCATATACCCCATTCCTGTTCTTAGGCATGGTTCATGAGTTATCCAGTGAGGCTGCCTCTATATGAGCAGCCTTTCACTTTTTTTTTGAACATCAAACGGGGCACTAATTTTGAACAGAGCTTCACTCGCTACTTCGCTAAATCTGAACCCTACAAACTTGAACTGCACCTCGCCCTTGATCGCTATCTTGCTATTTGAACCTGAACTTGAACAGAACTCGTAATTACCTTTTTTCTTTCATTTTTATTGTGTTTAACATGCATATAACCAGCTCTTGTACAAACCAACATGGATCCATCACCCAGAACCACGCATCTCCCTGGCCGTGTACTCCCTTCATCCATCAGGTGTGACAGAACCCAACCAGAACCTTCTTCATCATCTTCATCACCCACTTCCTTGCCATTAACACCACTGCCTGTGTCTCCAAAACCTGCATCTCCTAAACGACCTTGCTCACCAGACACTGATTCCGATGATGAAATCATGAGCTTGAACGTTCCCCAGACGACTAACAATGGCATAGCCAGAGTTATCACAGGTACCTCCTCCAAGAACTGCCTCAAAATCACAGATGGCAAACTCACCCATGCTACTTTCCAATGGTTCCTAACTGCAGCCCAGAACTGGCGAAAGGCCTACCACCCTACTGTTGCCGAGACCGAAATCATGCCCTATCTCACTCCTGGTTTCTGTGATAACCCATGCTTAGACGATTTTTACTACCAGAACTCCAAGCATCACAATAAGCTTACACCTTCAAAATTCATTGAGGTGTTATGGACCCGGTTGTATGGCACATATTGGTATCTCGATGTTTGTCATGTGCTGGATAATCTACAGCAAGGAGAGGGTTCCTTCGCAGACCTGTACGACACCATAGGATCCCAGAACTGCCTCCTTGAAGGCAACCAGAAGTACTTGGAGGATGCACAACTGATTTCTTTACTGAAATCATGGATGCATGAGGATCTTTCTGAATGTTGCACTGGGGACCCTGAGATGTCCAGACTGTTCATCGCTATCACTAGTGGCAAAGCAGACACTAACAAGGACGAGACCGTTGCTTGATGGGCCAAACTTGTCGAGGCCAAGGATGAGAAACACAGGAGGGATCGTGACTGTAACCAAAGGGATGCACTGAATAAACTCAAACGAGCCCATACCAATGCCTTCCAGTCAAACTCCGCAGTCACTGCACCTATTAGCTCGTCCCATGCTTTTCCTCCATTCCCAAGCCATACGTACTCTGCACCTTTCTATAATCCTAACATTGCTGCACTCTCTGCCTCTTCTCAACCTCAGTTCCAGGTCCAACCTACTTTGCAATATACCGGTGGACAAATCCGACTCGCTCCTCGCTTTAATGAACTCGAAAAGTGGCTCATGTTCTTCCTTGCGCACTTCTGTATCAACTGCTGCTTCCCTTTCCAAAACCATCATAAAAGCGACAACATCTGTGACCCATGCCCCACAGCAGGATACAAGATACAAGATGTCAACTTCATCAACCATTGGGTACAGGCCCATCCTAATGGTTTTGAGAACTGCCATGTACCAGATCCAAATGTCACACCCCGACAACCACGCATGATTACAAATAAGGACATTGTGCATGCCATGGCCCATGTCCAGGCCAACAACAGCTCGGTACCTCAGTTCTTCCTTAATTTTGTGCAGACTCATGCTCATTCTTCTGTGGCTTCCTCCTCTAATGCTGTTCCCCTTGGCCAATTGTCTCATGTCACACCCATTCAACCAATTCCTCAGAACTTTGTTGCACCTATTATTCACAGTCACTCCTTCCCTCCCTCAAATGAACTTGCCCCTGCATTCCCTGATATGAAGGCTCCTTCTCGCCCTCCTTTGTGGGCCCCCTCCCATGCTGCACATATGCCCCAGTTTAGTAATTGCACTGTGGTTGGTGTCGATGGTGAAGACAATGGTTACATTGATGTTGATTCTGGCAACTATGATGAGCCTCTTTTCCCACCTGCTCACAATGTCCGCCCTTGGCATTCTTGCTCTTCCCTTTCGTCTAGCCTACTGCATGGCCATCATGTTGCAGATGTTCTCCTTCACCCTGCTCAAGTCGAGCACCTGGAACATGGTCGGTGGGCTGAAACTGAACCTCTGTGGCTACCTTCAGGACAACATGACCACTCTGGTAGCAGAGACGTGAGCTGGAAAGCTCATACCCCTGCTCACTCATGCCGGACTTGATGCCGCTCATGCTTGTTGATCCCTGAGAGGTCACAATCCCGCTCAAGGTCATGTTCGCACTTGAGATCCTGTTCTTGCTCCCTAGACCATGAGGATCGTGTTGACTTTGACCTCGTGAGTGAACACCAGCAATGTTAAGCACTAACTCTAATCTGAGCCAAGGCTGATCTCTATCCTGTCACTTGCATTCGGTGATTCAGTATTAGAGAGGCGTTGATAGATTGCGAGAAGTTAGGCTTCCCTTATAGCAAAAGCAAGGAGCTTGTAAGAGTTAGGAGTATATAACCTTAGCTGAAGCTGGGGTCTAAGGCCACAGCATAGGCTAGCTTAAATACATGTTAAACTTGTACTAAGAATAGTACCTACAAGGGCGTGTGCAGTGAGAAGTGCGCCTTTCAACAAATGAGAAGTGAGGACACTAAAAGAAGTGCACTCCCGACGAATGAGAGTAAAGAGTGCATATCACCTGCATCTGCATGGGACTCTGTCTGAATAGGCTGCATCCCATAGACCTGCCCTTGACTAGCAGTCGACTCCTGTCCAACTACTAAGAAGCATGATGCCATCAAGAGAAGCGTGATGGTGCATGTGGATCATCAGTCATCCAGGATGCGGCAGCTGTGAACTGGGGTGATGGCAACCGGGTAAATGGGTAAGGAGTGTGCCGGCAGAATATCATGGGTCCGTGGGATAAGATAGGTAGGTCTGGGGTTCCAAGGGATAAAGATAAGATAAGATAAGGAAAATAGGGGTAAAGTTGTAATAAGCAAGGACTTAAGGAAGAAGATATGAATGAGCGTCTTGAACCTCACACTGCTGTGTCCCCGGTGAGTCGTGATTCCTTGCCTGTTTGTGCTGTTAGTCTCCCAGCAGAAGATGGGGAGGCTGCCCCATTCTCTGAACCACATCTACTTTGGCATTGCACCATGTCAGACTTCTCCCCATCATCAGAGAATCTCTGCATGTCAGTTACTGCGATGATGGACATTGGCTCACTATTTGTTCTCATCAGGCCAGAAGTAGTGACTAGAGCTGGACTTTGGAAACATTGCTTGCATGAACCGATTACAATTGACATGGCTACACCTTCCACGTCTTCTAAGTCTTCTTTAACTGAGTATGTTCAGATTCAATTGCACAATACAGATAACCTCTATACCGCTTGTACCACTTGCACCATAATTACTCCTGGCCTCTGCACTGACATTATTCTGGGTCTGCCATTTTTATCCTACAATAATATTACAATCAGCTCTGCCTGTAGATCAGCCATTCATGAACCCTCTGGTTTTGACCTGTTACATCCTGTTGCCCCTCCTCCTCCTCCTCCTGCACGTCCTTCTTTGAAAGAGTCTATGTACATGACCTGTAGCCACATCTCTGCATTTCGTACTGAGCTTAAATCACATTGTACTTCTTTACGTGAATCTGTAGATGCCTGTTGCAAACCAGTAAAGCCCTTCAATGTTATTGGCGCTGTCTGAGAGTGGATTGAACAACTTGCACTGGTTGATCAGTGCAGTAAACTTGAGATCGATGTTAAAGAAGCATACAATGATATCTTCCAACCTTTACCCCATGTGGATGAGATGCCTGACAAAGTTACATGCAAAATAGAATTGAAAAATGCAGAGAAAACAATTACTTCTCGCTCCTACGCTTGCCCTTGTAAATTCTGGCAGGCCTGGCAGACCCTGATTAAACAACACTTGGATGCTGGCTGTATTCGTGAATCGTCCTCACCTCATGCGTCCCCAGCTTTCCTTATTCCTAAGCCAGATTCAAGTGTACTCCCTTGCTGGGTGAACGATTATCATGAATTGAATGCTAATATTGTGACTGATAAATACCCGCTCCATTGGATTGATGACATCTTAGCTGATGCTGGTAATGGCAAAATTTGGAGTAAGCTTGACATGACGGATAGCTTCTTCCATACTAGAATGCACCCAGATAGCATCCCATTGACAGCTGTCTCCACTCCATTTGGGCTTTATGAATGGACTGTAATGCTGCAAGGAATGAAAAACTCACCGTCCGTCCATCAACGTCGTGTGAATGATGCACTGCACGATTATATTGGCAAGATCTGTCACATCTACCTTGATGATATTATTATTTGGTCGCAGTCTTTAGAGGAACACCAGGAACATGTTCACCTGATACTGAATGCCTTACAGAAGGAAAGATTATATTGCAATGCTAAGAAGTCTGAGTTCTTTAAATATGAGCTGAAATTCTTGGGTCATAAAACCTTGGTCCATGGCATTGAACCTGATAACTCAAAAGTCGCTAAGATTCTTGACTGGGCAGTCCCTAAAACTGCAGGAGATGTGTGTGCCTTTCTTGGCTTAGTCTGCTACCTGGCTTCTTTTTTGCAAAACTTGGCTGAATTCACATCTGTTTTGACTCCTCTAATGGGGGTAAAGAGCTCTGTGGCGATCAACTGGACTGAGGAACATCAGACTGCATTTGATTCCATTAAGAAGCTTGTAGTTTCCACGGATTGTCTAACTGTTATTGACCACATGAACCCTGGCGATAATAAAATTTTTGTAACAATGGATGCTAGCAACAGGTGCATGGGTGCTGTACTCTCCTGGGGCCCTACTTGGGAAACTGTGCGACTAGTGGCATATGATTCCATGCAGTTGAAAGGTGCCCAGCTGCACTACCCTGTACATGAGAAGGAACTTCTGGGAATTGTTCATGCTCTCAAGAAGTGGAGGGTGGACCTTCTCAGAAATCATTTCTTTGTGTTCACTGACCATAGAACTCTAGAAAATTTCCAGACACAGAAAGCCCTCTCACATTGTCAAGCATGCTGGATGGAAGAGATGGCCCAATTCAACATGACTATCAACTACATCCGGGGAGAGGATAATACTGTCATGGATGCACTCTCTTGTTTGCCAGATAACCCTATCGAGATTGTACCTGATATGGATCCTAGTGAAGTAGACTGCTGGAAGTACTGGCTTGAAAGGACCAGATGGCTGACTGGTCCTGACCTCTGGGTAAACCAGAAGGTCCTGGGTTCAATCCCAGTGTAAGTCACAATTGGGAGGTTTAGTGAGTATTATGTAATGTTGAGTCTCACACTGTTTGGTAAAAAGCCATTCATGCGTAAATGCATTCCTACCCTGGCCTGATCGTGGTTAACACCACATGACTCAACGGCATGGACCAGGAACAACTATGTTGGGCTTGCGCTGATACGCCTGGTATCAGGCTACCCATAGATTTTGCGATTTTACATCAGTTTATGCAATCTACAAGCGGTACAGAGAGCTACAGTGGAGGCTTCGTGCTGGTAGCTAAATACTACATAAAGAATGAAAGCACGGCAGTACAGAACGGACTTAGAAATGACGTCTCGAAGAGTCAATTCTACCAGCCGTCAACATGCCAAGCTAAGCCCCACCTAAACAAGACTATTACAGTCAAATCTCAGGGGACTCGTCTGTATGGAGTATAAAAACCAAGAAGTTGAAGAATGGAATGAACTAGATGCCTCGTCGCCTCAACGAGTAGAAAGAACCTGTCAAGAAAAAATTGCTAAGTCGAGAAACAGATCAGCTTTCGAGATCAACTCAGGCTAGGAAAGGAATAACCTTGGAAGAATGAATAGCCGCATTGGGTACCGAGATGACCGACCTTGATCATGCAGTGATCAACAGAATATAATCTCGGACCTGCAGTCGATCACTGATCAGTGGTTACATCCTCGAGATCCTGCGCATACCACAGTATTCCATACATACGGCACACGGCAAACCTTGCAGATGGAAGAAGGAGCACCCACGGACTAGTAGGGCACTCCTCGGCGACAGAATAACCCAGGTGCAGTCGTGTCGAACTGAATAGAAACTACGGAATGGTGTGCATACTTGTAGGATAGTGACTCACCGTTTGTATTAATTCCAAAGCTCATACCATAATTACTGTAGATACGGGCTCCTATACCTAGAACACGAATTGTATAAATTAGCAGTGACTAGATGCATAACTGGCAGGAAAGCATTCCCCTACGTTTGTGCTAGTAGCCTGTATAGCTACCTAATCAATCACTGGTTTTATTGCATATCCTCGACTGAAGTGAATTAAGTTACCAAAGTCAACCCATAAGGGCGACTACAGTAATCTAGAAGAGTTAAGTAGGAAGTAGAGCCGTCCCCACGTTTGCGCCTTGCTAGTTAATTGAACTGCTCCATGGACAAAGGCCTCGTGCTCTCTCTCTCCGAGATTAGCGATCTAGACGTGCTGAGTCGACTTTAAGTCAAAAGACCTCATCTAGTTGAAGTAAAATAAGCCCTAGAATGCTTTAAGTTTGAACAATCGTCGAGTTCAAGGAACTCCAGAGTCTGTGTACTCTTTGCAAGTCTCGTACTTGAAGTCAGAACCTGTGCGTTCTTTGTAGAGTGATTTCGCACTCTTTGTAGACCTCGGAGTCTTTGGTTGTTTGATTATTTGAAGTGTCCGCTAGAAGCTCTTCTAGACGACGTCAAAACGAGTATAACTTGCTCGACTATACCTTGCAAAACAAGTTCATAAAACCCCGCTATCGTGGACTAGTGTACTTTGTGTAAAACACATCGAAAGAAGAATTGAAGTTGTTTTCAGACAAAACCCCACTAGATTATCTAAATCTAAGTACATCGCGAGTGCTTCTATCATACTCACCCTCGAACTTATATACATTGGTGATAGTGTGTGTGTGTGTGTGTGATTTAGTATCTAGATTGACGATCTAGATGCTTGTTTCATTTGCGCACTGCCCATTACCGAGCACATCAGTGCTCTACGATGTCTCAGGAAATGACTATGTCAGGGCTTGAGATAACTGTGCCACCAAACAAAAAAAAAAAAAAAAAAAAGTACTGGCTTGAATAGTCTGGCCAGGGTCCGGTTCAGTCCAGGTTCAGGCACATTTGCCTGAACCTCGAGGTTCACTCTCCACTCCCTTGAACCTCGGACCTGGACCTGAGGTTCAGGTCCAAGAGGTCCAGTTCAGGTCCAGTTCAGGTTCGGACCAGGTTCAGCAAAATTTTTGCTGTATACAATGAGTATAGAAGGGATGATAGTAGATACAAGTAGAACTTGTCAACTAGCTAAATATCCAAGTCCTCATCATCAAATCAAGGCCCAATATCCATCTAAGCTTCATTCTGGGGAGTCATGCGACCATCGTGATAAGCCTTCTTCAAGTGTTGCATGGTACCAAACTTCTCTGCATCAAGGTTTCATTGATGAGGGTCAGAATCAGTGTGACCTGCATGTGAGAAAGCATGCTCTGATGATGTAGATTAGGGCTCCAACCGTTTCCTGTATGAAACAGTTTATACACTGTTTAAACCATTTAGTTTACCATTTAAGTTTAGGTCGAGAGGCATACGGTAAACAAACAGTAAACTAATGGTAAATGGTTACCTAATCATCCAATTAGGCAGTGCATCAATTATCCACTTCGTTGACTTTGTGCAATGCTACAACCACCACTGACCAATATTATCTCATTCTCCCAATTGTTCAAGGACAATGTCTGCCTCTCGACTAGTGTGTCATTGTGTATTTTCACAAGTATTTCTTCAATATAAAGGCCATCTTCACCATGTCCAACTGCACCCTCAGGCTTCCAAGAACCATGACACCCTCAGTCTCTTCGGTCTGCCCTTGTGCAGCAATTTGCATGCCTTTGCAGTAACCTCCCTCCAGCCACAGTGAAAGAGGCTTTATCCGATGATCCCATCTACCATGTCATGACCAATGTCTATAGAGAGGATGCGTTCTCGACATTCAATCTAGAATGCTGTAGATACACGTATTACCTTGCTTGTC
The DNA here is from genome assembly GCF_030435595.1 of Desarmillaria tabescens. Lineage (NCBI taxonomy): Eukaryota > Fungi > Basidiomycota > Agaricomycetes > Agaricales > Physalacriaceae > Desarmillaria > Desarmillaria tabescens. Next base: position 331,545 of record NW_026848334.1, on the reverse strand, counting down.
AAGGTCTCTCTAGGTCTAAAATCTTTGCTTACACAAGCCATGGTCTTCCTGTGATATGACATCATTCTCCACACAGTAATCAAAATCCTTGTCGCTGACAATTTCACCCTTTCCATCATGCATCGAATGTCTTTTCACAACGGATATCAAATCGCCAACATATTAAATCCTCTAGATCTACTGGTAATGGCAAGATTGGACATAGCTACTGCCCTCAAAAACCTCAATGATATTTGTGCTTATCTTCCATCTGCATTAGAAAGACAAACTCGGCATATCATCTATATCTTTTGCGCTTTATTGCCACTTCCAACATTGGCAGATCTACTTGAAAACCTCAAATCTTGATGATGGGGTGGATATAAACAATTTGTATGGAGATGTACCGACCATAATATTAGACACCATGTGTTGAATAGTGGGACTGAGCCATACGTGTGCTTCAACATTGCAACGGATAATGCGACTACCCCGCCGTGCCCTGCAGGTATGTCTGCATATTTCGTCCCTCACACTGTACACATATCCACTGATCACTGGCACTGAGTAGGAAACGACAACCTTAAGAGTACAAAGCCTAAGCAGAAAATTGTGGACGTTGAAAGAGGTGAGGCGAAGAAAGTTCGTGCTTAAATGTAATCAGTTCAGGTAACTAGCAGGATTCTCTTAAAGGCATGTATGTATGATTATAGCGGTGTATGATTATTTTCAAAGTGTGCCTCACATAAATTGGATTCTACAAATTTGGGATGGGGATGAACACCGCTTAAGCAAGGTATGATAGTCATCGACTGACGACTGCTAGTTAATAAGAGAATTAATGCACATTTGCCGCTATTCTAAAGTGTCATGTGATCTACCCTGTACAATCATTTATACACTGTTTATAAATGGTTTCGCAACCATTTCCATTTAGTTTGGACCTGAGCATAAATGAAAACTAAACGGTTGGAGCCCTAATGTAGATGATCCTGGGACAGCGAGATAGTCACATGTCATAGCAGATAGGACCATTTTCAGCAGTGAAAATAGTTCGAGGTCCAGCAGGTTTGGACCAGATCTGAACCTGGTCTGCAATTTTCACCTCAGTCGAACCCTGAACCTGGACCTAGGTGGCTATGCCAGACCTGGACCTGGACCGAACCTGAACCTGCAGGTCCGGTTCAGGTTCAGACCTGGTCCACAAGGACCTGAACCGGACCCCGGCCAGACTAGGTGTTAAGCACTAACTCTAATCTGAGCCAAGGCTGGTCTCTATCCTGTCACTCGCATTTGGTGATTCAGTATTAGAGAGGCATTGGTAGATTGCAAGAAGTTAGGCTTCCCTTATAGCAAAAGCAAGGAGCTTGTAAGAGTTAGGAGTATATAACCTTAGCTGAAGCTGGGGTCTAAAGCCACAGCGTAGGCTAGCTTAAATACATGTTAAACTCGTACTAAGAATAGTACCTACAAGGGCGTGTGCAGTGAGAAGTGCGCCTTTCAACAAATGAGAAGTGAGGACACTAAAAGAAGTGCACTCCCGATGAATGAGAGTAAAGAGTGCATATCACCTGCATCTGCATGGGACTCTGTCTGAATAGGCTGCATCCCGTAGACCACCCTTGACTAGTGTTCGACTCCTGTCCAACTACTAAGAAGCATGATGCCATCAAGAGAAGCATGATGGTGCATGCAGATCGTCGGTCATCCAGGATGCGGCAGCTGTGAACTGGGGTGACAGGCAACCAAGTAAACGGGTAAGGAGTGTGCTGGTGGAATATCATGGGTCTGAGAGATAAGATAGGTAGGTCTGGGGTTCTGAGGGATAAGGATAAGATAAGATAAGAAAAATAGGGGTAAAGTTGTAATACTAGGCTTGAAGCAGGAAAGGTGACACATAGACCCATGTCCATTGCCTCAGTCCAGTCTTCATCCCTGTTGATAACAACTGACACCTGTGTCTTGAAGCAGATATGAGATGGCTACTCAACAGATGAATTTTGCAAAAAATTTGTTTCCAGTGAACGAATTTTACCAAATGTCCAAGAAGTTAATGGCTTGTGGTATATTGGTGATCATTTATTAATCCCTCACACAGGCAATGTCAGGGAACAGCTTTTTCATCTGGCTCATGATTCACTTGGTCATTTTGGTGCAGACAAAGCCTATGGATCCCTGAGAGATGCTTACTATTGGCCAAATATGTGTCATAATCTTGAATTGTCATACATCCCTTCCTGCGAACCTTGTCAGTGGAACAAGTCTCACACAATGAAGATTCCTGGCCCTCTACACCCACTACCAGTGCCTGACAAATGAGGTGATAGTGTGGCCATTGACTTCATCAGCCCCTTGCCCAAGGATAGTGGTTTCAATTGCATCGCAACCTTCACAGATAGACTTGGGTCAGATGTCCATATCATACCTTGCAAGACTAACATATCTGCAGAAGGCATGGCTCAGCTGTTCTTCGACCACTGGTACTGTGAAAATGGCCTACCCCTGGAAATTGTATCAGACAGGGATAAACTCTTCATCTCGAAATTCTGGCGTGCTTTGCATAGGTTAACTGGTGTCAAATTGGCCATGTCTTCTTCCTTTCACCCTGAAACTGATGGCACATCTGAGAGATCTAATAAGACCATCAACCAATCAATTTGCTACCACGTTGACAGGGCTCAGAAAGGTTGGGTAGCAGCCCTACCCAGGATTCATTTCAACATGATGAATATGATTAATGCGTCTACAGGTACTTCAGGCTTCCTCCTGCATCTGGGTAGATCTCCACGTGTGATACCACCTCTTGTTCCCGCATCATTTTATGTTGACATTCCTCCTGAAGATGTCTGTGCAGCTGAGATTGTTGCTCGAGTGATTACTGAGACACAAGGAGCAGTGGACAACTTGATTGCAGCTAAAGTTAATCAAGCTCATCAGGCTAATCGTCACCATGCACCGGATTTCTCCCCTGCTGTAGGGGATCGTGTTCTGTTGAATACCTACCACTGCAGGAGGGATTATGCACAAGGTCAATCTGGAAGAGTGGCTAAGTTTATGCCGCATTTTGATGGCCCCTACCTGGTGATGCATGCTAACCCTGATCTCTCTTCTTATACATTAGACATTCCCAACTCTCCTGCTCGTTTCAATACATTTCACATCTCAGAATTGTGCAAATTCATACCAAATGACAAGGATCTGTTCCCTGATCGTGACCACCCTCGACCTGGCCTGATTGTGACTGAAGATGGTTTGGAGGAACATATTATTGAAAAGATAATAGATGAACAACGCCGCAGTCGTGGATTCCAGTATCTCATCCGTTGGGTCAGTTTCTCAGAATCGGATGATGAATGGCTCCCTCATTGTGAGTTGGAAGATTGCGAGGCATTAGACATATGGTTGCGGAGTAAGGCTTCCACTGTTCCTTCAGAGAAGACATGTGCTGTTCTCGGCGATGGGGAGAGTGTAAGCCCGGTGGGCTCACATCAAACTACTGACAGTATGATTCCTCCTACAGAGCCACCGACACCACACTCGGAGTCACATTGACCCTGCTGCTCTTATATACCACCACAGGACCACATCAGATTATCACACATATATATAAATAGATTATATATATAGTAGAGTACACATCTTCTTTTTCTTGCTTCTTCCCCTCATGTTCGCTTTCATACGTACCCTCACTTACCCATTATGCCTGACCGCTCATCTCAATCATATACCCCGTTCCTGTTCTTAGGTGTGGTTCATGAGTTATCCAGTGAGGCTGCCTCTATATGAGCAGCCTTTCATCCACTGATGAAAGTGCTATGGGAACGAGGGAAAAAATGAGGAAAGCCATTTGCTCGAGAGGACATACATTAATCGTGATACTGGATGTCAATGTGAGGTCTAACAGCCCTCCCGCCTTCCTTTGACAGCCCACAAAAATAATTCACTTTGCTCTGAATGCTCCGTGACCAATGCATTGATGTTGTTCGAAGAGTTGAACAACAATTGCATTCACCTTCACTGTCTCTCTGCATAACTATAGCATCTTGTAGGAAGATTCATCGATTGGTCCTTCCTGCAAACAAGCTTTTGATTAGTAGGTCTGTGACAAATAACCAGGACAAACATGCTAGTAGCTCCCTGTATACCAGACTCTGCAGAGCATGCAGGAATGATGGTCGTAAGTATACTCTGAAGAAGAAATGGCATTTGACATAGAAAACTGAATGCAATAGTGATGACATACGTATGTAAGAACAAAGAAGCAGAAAGACAGTCAATGCCAAATTGCATTTCTTCATCATTACTACAAAGAGCTTCAAAAGAGGAAGTCCCTTCTGAGAAAAAAACCGGTCGCAAGTCTGGTCTAACATGACACACTGAAGTCTATGACTTTTTGAGGAGTGGTTGTTCGACCAACCAAGTGCCTGCCCAGGCAACATTTTGGTTTCACAGGTTAGGGAAGAGCAATATGAAGATAAGTGTTCTGGGAAAGTACCAATACCAATTTCAAGTTTTGTATGACAGCGATGGCTTGGAACACAAGTCACAGTCCTGGTTCGAGAACTGCCACAGTGAGTGGCCAGCAGCAAGGAAGGAACATTGAAGCATCACAAAGTTCGGAGAAAGACTCCTTGCCTAAGACATCAGATTCGGAAGAAGAGCTTTTGAAAGTACAAAACTGATGTGTACCCGCTTCTGACTAAATTTGATGTACATGGAACCTTAACCCTAAGGAAAGTAAGGTTAGGTTTACATTCAACTTTGTCTGGAGAGGGGACATACCATATATAAAGCACCCCCATCCTTCCTCAGGCCCCCACAACTCTCCCTCAAACCACCACTATCACTTGCTCTCACCCTTCCCAGCACCTTTCCAGCTATGCTCGCATTCATTCAAGCAAACCAAAGCCTCACTATTCATCTGTAAGCCTTTCTTCTGCTGTTCTGCTCCATGAATAATGGTGGTACAAAGATGATGCACGTCTGATGAGAAAACATGGTGGCAATGGCTACACAGCAGGGTAGAGAGCCACCAGAATTGCATTTATCACCCTCAACAGTGTTCCACACCCTGTCAAGGGCACCTCTTGTTATTCCTGTCTATAGCAATATGCAGCTGACCATGATGGTCCCCATTCGCTGCCATTATGCATCCAATCCCGACACGTCATATACCAGATATGTGCGTGAATATATCGTGTCGTCTTCACCACCTACCCTTGGTAAACTGCACCATCATCACATCCCACTGCTGTCACAGGCTGAGGGGGACATCCTGACAGTGGTACATCCACTGTTACGACCAAGCTGTGGAGACAAGATGATCAAGCTCGACTTCACTCACAGTCTGTTGGGTGTGCGTGTTTTTAGTCACGATGGCTGTGTGAATGAAGCAGCAATGAACCTGCCTCTTCCATCACTGGCCATTGTCCATCCAATGCTTCCATGGCCAGTAGTCATTCATAGGTTGAGCCATCAAGAGTGGGTGACAGTTGCCGACATCGTCGAGAACCTGTGGTATGCTCTGCAGATACCCATCCCCCTTCAAACATCATCATTGTCGCTACTCCTCGAAAATCAGGACAACACGCCCTTTACCAGCTGTTGTAGCATGCCAGATGGGGTGGAGCAAGAAGTAGTCCCTAGGCTGGTGTATTTGAGGGGAAAGACACAGTTTACAGGTCTCCGGGCTATAGGAAGCGACACATGAGAGTTACTGGTTGCGTAGGGCATGCAGGTCACTATGTGGCCATTGGGATATTTATTTGGGTTACTAGCTGGATACTTATCCAAACGTACCATAAAAGTTGTATCAGTTATGCTCAATGGACAATGACAAAGGACTACCTCAGGAGGAGCTTGTGGTGACATGTTCTAATGAGAGTGACAGGGCATGGAGGGGCAAAGATCATCGACTCGATGTTAGCAGCAACACTTATTGCATCCGCTTGATGACTCTTAACCCTAGCATCAGTAAGGTTAGGGTTACACTTCCTCCCATTCCTGAGCGCTTGAGTCGTCACCACATGCATCGATATTACTTCCTTGTATGGCTAGTATCACTGTGTTGTGAAGGGCTGTGTCTATACTATCTCACAAGTGCAACAATATCCTAATCAGTCCAGCTTGTGCCAAAGCACAAACCCAATGGCAGCATCATGTCATTCAATTTGCTCAGATTGATCCCATTACAGCTGACAGACCCTGCACTGAAGATTCTCTATAGAAATTTGTCAGCGCACCATGAAAGAGGTGAGAAATACTTATGCAATCAGACACAAAAAGATGATCCCACCACTACTGTAAGTAGGGGAAAAACTGATACCCCAATTGGGACCACAATGTTCTGGCCTTGACCTTGATACTGTGGCAGTATCTTTTGCCACCACCTTTTTCATAGTGAGATTCCAAAGCTAGTGGCTGGTGTTGGATGAGAGAAGACCGCGGTGAGTTGAATGAAATACCAATGGATGTATCCATGTATGGAGGCGAAAAGAGGGTGTGGCAAGGTGATTTTGTCGAGCCTATGCTTACTACAGGGGTAAGTAACATTGTTCCTTCAGATGGAAGCACGTTGATGGCAGGTAGGATGGGCGAGCAGTCTGTTGAAGAAGGAAACTGATTGCTATAGTACAATCTTATGATGTTAAACAGAAGTCGATGAGCACTGCTGACTTCATCATACAATCATCAAATCTATGTACTCATAAAGATTTCCATCCAACATTGTCTTCCCCTTCGTTATCGATATCGCATCGCAAAGGCACCACTGGACGTTTTCTCATTTTGTCTTGAACTAGAATACCTATTAGCCATAGGTGTAAGTTCTCAGAACTCCCGCTCACATTGAGTTGCAAATCACAAAGATTCTTGTGGTTCTGGGTGATTTCAATGCCCTAACTGCCACTGCAATGAAACAATGATGAGATTGCAAATGTGATAAAATGAAGACGAGTTGCTCACAAGGCATCAGTTGTGCATACTGTCTGTTAAATCCTTGTCCAGGCCCACATTGCTGCAGTGTATTGCAGCTAATGGTGAAAGGCAGCAGATCCTTCATGTTGCTTCTCCTGCTGCTGCCAACGGCTGTAAGGGTTGACCAAAGGTTATATGGCTACTGCACAAGGGCTTTTAGTGAGAAGCTCTATGAATAGATTACTAGGATTGACTTACCAGCCATTGTCTGTTGATCCTACTCTGCAGAACAAAGTCATGAGCCAAGCAATGATGGTGGTGACTATGGAAAGCCTAACAGTCGCACTTCAGATAAATGACATTCCAAATAGATCGGTACCTGAGTACCCCTGGGACACAATGGGTCACGGATTTAGGATAATTGGACATTATATCATATATACTAATATACATAATAACTAAAAGTATATTATATATAACCAAAATCATATTTGATTATTCACTGCAAGAAATATTAATATTAATAATATGCATGATGTAGGGTCTGTCTTCCTCTCCTATCTCAAGAAATATAATGCATCAGTACCACTCTCTCTTGCACTTGACCTGATTTTCCAGATGAAAAAAGACTCAGTCATCAGTCCTATCATCATAACTTTTCATATCTATCTGATTATCATATAACTGGTCTGATACAGAATCTCCATAGTGCAGACATATGGCCTGCTTGTTAGCCACTAACTCTGATCGACTTAGATCGTGCTAGGGTCCCTACTCGCACTTCGGTAGGAGATGGTCTAGCAAGTCAAAGGCGACGAAAGTCGATGGTACAGATAGTCACGAAGGACGGAGTTCGATGTTAGGTAGATTAAACCTTAGCCGAAGCTGGGGTTTAGCCAGCTGAGGCTCTTCTTTAAATACAGAATGATATGCTAAAAATAATACTGTGGGAAGCAGTCCATGATGATCGTTCTGGAGTAATCGTGCTGAGTAAGGAAAAAGAAACAGAATAGAAGAAAAGAAAATGAATAAACCGTAACATTACCCCCTCTCTAAGACTCGTTCGTCCCGAATGAGGCCTCTGAGCTCGCCTCCTCGCCTGAGGTTGATTGTCTTGATTCAGAATAGAATGACCAGGTATCATCGTCTTCATCGATGTCCGTGTCCCAGTTTTCCCATATGCATTCGAGGTTTTTGAGATTTATTTCGTCTTCCTCGTCAGAGGATTCGTCTGGGAGTTCGATATTGTCGATTACTTCGGAAGAGGGATAAGAGTCTTGTTGGGTATCGGAGTGTCTTATATTGGTGCACTCGGAAGAGTAAACGGTTTCGATGTCTGTGATGCAGGGGGTGTCGGGCTCGTGGTATTCGATTGGTAAGTTGCGTGGTATCTTGTCATCGATTCCGACAGTTTTCCCCTTGTCATTTACCATCCAGATGACTTTTCGGATGCATGCTTCATAGTCATTTACGAGTTCCTCGGCATTCGCCATTCCCGACCGTTTCACCCAAGAGTTCTCCTCTGATGGGTATCCTTTCCATTTGACCAGGTATTCGGTTATGGTCCGCCGGGATCGTCCTCGTCCTACCGCTCTATCCCTTTCTCCCACGATTTCTTCAATCTCGTACTCTTCTTCATCGTCAATTAGTTCTGGAGGTGGTCTCTCTGGTCGTGGTTGGTCTGGGAATTCCGGTGCTCGATAGGGTGTTAGCAGCGACTCATTGAATCGATTATGGATCTTCCAGCCGACCGGGAGTTTAAGTTCGTAGGTGGAAGCCCCCTTCTTTGCTATGATGGTGAAGGGTCCTACTCGTCGATCTCCGAGTTTTTTGGTCGGGCGTGGTAGGTTTAAGTGGGTGGAATCTAACCACACTTTATCGCCTACCTGGTAGTCGACTGCCGGTTGTTTATGCTTGTCATACGACCGTTTCATCCGCTCCGCTGCTCGTTCTAAGGACTCTTTCGCCTTTTCCTGTACCTCTTGGATCCCTTGGACCAATGTAGATGCGGCTGGTACTATGTCGGGACGTTGGGCAGTTTTGATTACCTGCCCGTCTCTCCCGAAAACGACTTTGTACGGTGAGAAACCTGTTGCAGAGTGTTTTCGATTGTTGTGAGTGAATGCCGCTAATGATAGCCACTCACTCCAGTCGTCCTGCCGATAGTTGACGAACATTTTGAGATATTTTTCAATCTCTTGATTGACTCGTTCGGTCTGCCCGTCAGTCTGAGGGTGATAGGCCGTAGATGGATTGCCGGTAACGTGGATCAAGGCGTAAAACTCCTTCATAAATTTCGACACGAAGATGGCTCCTCGGTCGGATATGACTTTTTCGGGCATGACCCCGTAGGGCACGTAGATTTGGTCTCTCAGGATCTTGGCGAAGTCCAAAGAGGTGAGTTCCTCGGTGCATGCGATGGGAATGATCGTCTTCGAGAATCTGTCAACGATTACTAGGATAGAGTCCGAGCCCTTGGAATTAGGGAGCTTGGTGATCATGTCGACTGAGATGTGGGTCCACGGGCGAGTTGGTATTTCATTTGGGTGAAGAGGCGCCTTCTTGGGTCGACGATCTGCCTTCGTTCGCTGGCAGACCTCGCATCCTTTGACGTACGTCTCTACCTCTTGACGCATGCGCGGCCACCAGTAATCACACAGTATGAGCTCTTTCGTCTTCTCTATCCCAGGGTGTCCTGCGGTAACATGGTCATGCCGAAGAGCAATGATTTTTCCTCGTAAGCCTCTGTCTCTCGGGATATAGATCCGTCCGTCGTACCAAAGGAGGTCTTGTTCTCTAGAGATGCCTCTTTCGTGATTAAGAGAGTTAGAGATTCCTCGATCCCACTTGCGGGGATCGTGAGTGGCCAGTTTAATTTCTTCGAGCATCTCTTCTTCCCGGGGCATCGTTAAGGCCCTAAAATGTTCGGCCTTTAGAACGACTATATCCTTGTTGTCCCCTTTTCCCTGGTCGTGATCCGCCCGTCGTGATAAGAGATCGGCCTTCCGGTTCTGGGCCCCCGGTTTGTGGTGTAGGGTGAATTGGTATTCGGCTAATTCTGTCACCCATCGAGCTTGTCGACGATTAAGCTTTTGAGGTTTGCGAAAGTACTGGAGATTGGAATGATCCGTCCAGATCTCGAAGTCTTCCCGTGCTCCCATAAGGTATTGGCGCCATTCCTCTAAGGCGATCATGATAGCAAGGAGCTCCTTGTCATAGATTTCGTAATTGCGCTCCATAGTTTGTAGTGCTTTAGAAAGGAAGGCGATGGGGCGCCACTTGTCACCCTGAAACTGAGATAGCACCGCTCCTACTGCCCCCTCGCTCGAGTCTGCCTCCACCCTAAACTTTCCTTCGTCAAGGGGAATGGCTAAGACTACGTCTTCGCGGAACAACTCTTTTAGTTTTTCAAAGGCCTCTTGCTGGGCCTTTCCCCACCTCCACTCTACTTTTCCCGTGAGCATAGTCAGCGGTCTGACATGCTTGCTGTAGTCCCGTATGAACCAGCGATAGAAATTGCAGAACCCTAGGAAGGACTGCAGCTCCTGCTTTCTTCGTGGAATCGGCCATTCTAATAGGCCTGCGATCTTGATGGGATCCATTCGGATCTTCCCTTCGCTAATTAAGACTCCCAGATACTCCGTCTCCTGGACCTCGAATTCACACTTCTCTGCCTTCAAGAATAGTCGGTGCTTTCGTAGAATCTGAAGCACCCTTTTCATGATCCGTCGGTGATCCGCCTTCGTTTGTGACGCAATGAGAATGTCGTCCAAGTACACCGACACCTCTCCTGCTGCTATGAGGTCCTTGAAGATGTCATTCATCATCCATTGGAAGGTGGCGGGCGAATTGGTAAGTCCGAAGAACATTACCAGGGGTTCATAGAGGCCCCGGTTCGTTCGGAACGCTGCCTTCCACTCGTCCCCTTGCTTGATGCGAACGTTATTGTACCCCCATCGCACGTCCAACTTGGTGAAATACTTGGCCTTCTTCAAACGATCCATTAGTTCCCCGATTAACGGCAACGGATAACGGTTTTTGATAGTCATCTCGTTGAGTTTTCGGTAGTCCTGGACCGGTCGAAGTTTACCATCTTTCTTCTTTACAAAGAAAAACGGGGAAGCCATCGGAGATTTCGACGGTTGGATACGCCCAGTGGATAGGTTCTCGTCAAGGAACTTATCCAGTTCTTCTTGCTCTGTCGGGTTGAGAGGATAGACTTTGCAGTCTAGATTCGTGTTGGCGTTTGGGATGAGTTCAATGGCGTGGTCCCAAGGCTTTCGGGGCGGTAGCTCATCGAAGTTCTCCTTGTTGAAGACGTCTTTGAACTCCCGATACTCTTCGGGCACAATTTCTTCAAAGGATTTGACCGTCTTCTTTGCATTAGCCTGGGCGGCCAGTTCATTGGCTTTGGTACCCATGGCTCGCACATGGAATGCTTCTTCAAAATCGATTACCAAAATGGTATCTCCTTCTTCATATTCGTCCCAGCAGGACGTAGGGTCGGTGTCGGGTAGGGAAAAGGGAATTTTTCTACACGTGCATCGGGCGAGGGTAACCGACCCGGTGTCCCAGTCGATAAGCGGATTATGACGTTGTAACCAGTCATGTCCAAGGAATAAGGGGGTGGTGCCTAAGTCTACCACGGCTAGTTCGATTCGCTCCATGTGATCTCCAATTCATAATCGCACTTCGGCATATTCCGTGATGTCTCCTCCTTTGTTCCTAGTGCCGTTGGCATTGTACACGGGCACTGGTCGGGCGGCCTTTTTAAGGTTGAGGGCATGTTCTCGGGCCCAGGCGCGGTCAATCGAACTCCCCGTTGCTCTGCTGTCTACTAGGGCTTTCACGGGATGGGTCTCTTGGGTATCAAGTGTCTCCAATTGCATGCTAATGGACACGTTACGTCCCTTTCGTCCTCGTATGTACATGGGTGGTCGTTTTAGGTCCTCCATCCACTCCCATCTGTCCCTGGCTTCTACCGCCGTCTTGGGTTGCTCCTTGAGGTGATCCCACAACTCAATAGTAACTTCCCCCGCTCGACGTGGATGTACCCATTGCTTTAGGGTAGCGAATGCAGCACCCTGGTCCTTGGCGAGCCGTAGTGCCCGTCGAGTCCAGTGCGCACTGAACGGTTCGTAGTAATTGTCGACGACTGGCCTCTGTGCCTCGCGGGGGTCCTTAGGAGAGTCGGGGGTCACGATAGACTTCCCCTTCCTCGTGACGACCGGGATGTCGGACCGAAGATGCGCTTCTTCATCTTCGACTTCCTCCAGCGATACGGGGGGTCTTGTACTCGGGAGCGGCAGTTGGTCGCCGGGCCAGTCGAGAGGGCCCTTCGGCGGCACTTGGTCACCTTTCGTCGAGTTAGTAGGGGAGGGCTCGCTGCCCTGTGTTCGGCCCCGGCCAAGGGTGCTTGTGCATGGCGTTGTAACCTCTACAAGAATCCTGTACTTATCCTCATTCCTAACCCCAGCGGTACTCTCGGAAACCCTAGGCAACCGCACACATATTGGCTCGTCAAGGGGGTCGGCATCGTTTGCGGATGAGGCCACTACTAAATGTAGGTGGTCCCCTTGAGTCCCGGCCTCAGCTGCTTTGTCGCCAGTGACGGGAGGAACAACCTGTGTGGAAGGCCCACCCGTCGGAGTCGTCGGCCGATTCTCCCTGCCGGGGCGACGACCACCACGTCTGGCGTCCATCTTGTCCTGACCGGAGGCGCTCGCTGGGTCCTCCAGAACCTTCCTCGTTCGGTCAGGCGGGGGTGTCAGAGGTGGACCAGCCCCTAGGGGTTCATTGCCCTCCACTGACTGCGTAGGGCGGCGGAAATTCCCTCCTATGCCATTGGCGTTTTGCGATTCTTCATCCTTAGTGCCTTCAACTGGTAACGTGGCGAAAAAGTTGGTATATTGTTCAAACGGGGTACCTACATATGTAGTATAAGTCCGACTAGAAGTACATGAGCTCGCACCAGTGGAAACTAAGTCCTTTGCCGATGCCATCGAATCGCTTATTTCGACGCCGGCTCGTCTTTTGATGACTTGTCCTTCTCCTCCTTGACCTCTTCGATCTTCGTGTCCTTTCCGAGTTCCTCTTTCTCAGCTTCAGCAAGTAGTTGGCGAAGGCGGGCAGCGTTGGGCTTTTTGCGAGGTGGGAGTTTGACGGGAAGCCATTTTGATTTGTCCATTGAGCACTTGTGGTCTCGGCTCCACCCGGTATTACCGCACTTAAAGCACCGCTTGTCGGACCGCAGTTTGTCGATTTCCATTGGCTGTCCGACCCCTCCATAAGTGGTTCCCATGGTGTCCTTCTTGTCGCCACTAGAACCCTGTCCTCCTCCCTTTGATTGATTTTGGTTGCCTCGACTCGAACCGCTAGGGTTCGAGGAGGTCTTATTGGCGAGTCCTTGGGCTACATTGTAATGGTAGTTCGCGTCAATCCTCAGGACTCGAGCCTTCCACTGTGCGTAGGTCGTGGGGCGCTCATTGTCCCCATGCATGACAGTCTTCTGCACTGTCAGCCTTATTGCCGCCTCGACTGCTTCGAACATCTGCTTCTCATCTCCAAATTCTCCGCACTTGTGGGCAAGTCGTTCGAACTTCGCGAAGAACTCGACCGCTGACTTGAAGTCCGACTGCCGGAGCTTCCTCCACTCCGCCTTCCATATGGCGAGCTCGGCCACCTCACGGAACTCCTTCGTGAGATCGTCGGAAAATTCCGCCCAGGTGGGGAATCTCCAATGCCCCTGTTCATCTCGGTATCGGTAGTACTGATCCCTCCACCATTCCTTGGCCTTTTCTCGGAGATACCCTTGCGCGAATGTGATGCGATAGGGGTTCTGCCCTTGATTGTTCATAGTGAAATGAAGGGGGAATACCTGGAAGTACATCTCGCAATGGTGAAGAAACTGGTTGATGTCTGTGGATTCCCCCGTGAAGTACTCGGGTTGAGTAATCAACTTGGGTTTCACGTCATTCCACGGGTTGTTGTCCTTTCCGGCCACCAGCGTCCAGGGTGGTATAGGGTCCAGGGGCGAAGGCATCTGTGGTGGTACCGGCGGGTTTGGCGGTCTAGGGAGCGACCGGAGGCGATAATTGTCTCCAGGCGGCAGGTAATCGCCTGGGTACCCCTGCTTCGGGGGCTGTGATGGTGGTGGTGGCACCGTCGACTGTTTTCCCTTGCCCGACGGGCCTGCTCCTGGGTCGTCCATCTCATCGTCGTCGGGCCCCACGCCTGCCCAGAACTCCTCCGTCTCGAGCGGGTTAGGCATCGGTTGGGGTCGTCAATAGGGCTCACACCCGGTCCGTATCTGGTCCGGATGCGCCTTGTTCCATACGATGGTGGCTCGATGCCACGTCTCCACTTCTAGGATGTTCTTCATGAGGTATACGTCCCCCATGTATTTTGCGTGTTGATAATCCTCTCCTGCCTCGCTAAAGAGCCACTGCGGGTTCTTTTCCATATCCTCCATCATGATCTCGTACAGTCCGTGCCAAGGCAGGATGTTAAAGACTGCCGGGAGGGGGGCTCCCGGATCAGTCAGGATCGTCTTTACCGCTGCCATTACCTCGCTCTCGAGAACGAAGTTCGGCGGTCGACTTGGCATCCTCGGCCTCCTTCCTCTCTCTGGCGAGTCGATCAAGCTCCTGATTCCTCTTCCACCTGCCGATGTCTGAGTCGGGGTCGGTGATTTCGGACTCGTAGGCCTGCCACGCTCTTCGGCGGGCCTCAAGATCGGTTCCGGCTCGCTCGACCATTCCTGCATAACGGAGGGCGGCGGCTCGTTGTCGGTTCTCGACCTCTGCTCTGGTGGCGTCGGGTTCGAGGGGAAGGTCGTAGAAGCCATCGGGCCCGAGGAGGGCGGCAATTTCGGTGCGGCGAGAGCGAAGGTCTGCCGCTCTTCCTTGCTCCATTCTGGCCTCGATTTCTGGGGTGACCCGGGCATTTCGAGGGAGGCGGAGTGTGTCGACGAGGACCGTGTAGAGGAGCGTCCACGGACGCTGGGTATCAGGGACGGGGTCGGCGAATGCTCGACCCGTGATGGACGGTGTAAAAGGGGTGACAGGGGAGAGGTCTCCGGCGCCGGCAATCTCTCCAAGCTCCTCCAGACTGTACTCTGGGTACTCTGCCCAGAGCTGCTGATCTGTCGGTTCAGGCCTGGCGACGGTGGTAGTGGGCGCGAGGGTCTCCGGGCGCTCGGCGATAGGGAAGCTCCTCGGGGACGAGATTCGGGCCACAGGAGCCTCTTCCCTTGGCTCGGCGTAGACCCAGCTGGTGCTTGGATGCCAGCTGACGACGGTTCCTCGCTCCATCAACCTTGGAGGAAGAACGGGTCTTGCTCCATCTGAACGGGGGGTAGTTGCGGTGGAGGCCCCAAGCCCAAGCTCTCTGGCATCACTGTCGTAGTCGTCCTCTTTCCCCTGTAGATATCTTCTCCGCTCTGCTCCGAGGTCGGGATCTCCCCACTTTGCCTCGACCCACTTGGTTGACGTCCTTCCGCTCCAGTTGTTTCCGGTATGGGTAACATCTTCCTCCTCGTTCGGGTAGAGGTCGCCGAGGAGGTCGTCGAGGCGGGTTCTTTCGAACTCGGTGAGCTCGTCCCCTTCGAACTCGGTATCAGCCTCTTCTTCGTCCTCTGCCACAGGCCTGGTGTCTGCTCTTCCGCCTCGGTGGGCGCTTGACTCGCCTTCGACTGGAGACTGGTCGAAGAGGCCTGGTAGGGGCGAGTCTCCTCTGTCGAGGAGTACGCCCCGGGTATCGGTGATGTTGACAGAGTCGGCTGACTCGTCGGTAGCGCTTCTGTAGGAGTCAGTGCTCGACTCTGAGGATCGTGAGCTGGGTCGCGACGATCCGTAGAGGGACTCTCCATACAGGGATTCTGGTGGTGCCGGGGGTAACGTTTGTTGTGAGGCTGCGGGAATGTCAATCACCGGTGGCAGGTAGGCTGGTGCGCTGGGCACGTAATGGAAGGGAAGCTGAGGTCGAACCCTTCTCTGTTGGCGGCAACAGCGGAGTAGGTGATACAAGGAGATGGACAAGAAAAAGAGTATAAAAGTTGCGAAGACGGCGGGAATGGCGTCGGACCAGGGCATCCGTTCGTGCATCTATTCTTTGCAAGGTTCGTCGGTTCTGACTAATCATGCAATGACAGATGGTTTACTAGGAGCTGGACAGCCAAGATAAGGAGGATAATGAGGAGTGCTATGATCAGGTTGAGGTCGGCTTCGTAGTCAAGACCGGTCATCAACGAGATTCCGTCGATATCGGAAGTGCTTGGCAATGCCAGCAATATGATTGCTAGCAAGGAAGCGAGTTGGAAGAGAAGGGTGAAAAGGTTCAGTGTCACAAGAATCCGACCCAGAGCAGCAGGAGAGCTCCTGCGAAGGCTGGAGCCGGAACGTAGACGCAAGAAAGGGAGACCCAAAGGATAGTTACGATAACTAATCCAAGGGGGTCACGAGTTAGGAATCGCAGCACCAAGGCGGCTACAACGATGAATAGAATAAAAGGGAATATGTTGGGCAACGGTGAGTTGTTGGGCAACTTTGGACGAGCTTCGGCTAAATGTTAGCCACTAACTCTGATCGACTTAGATCGTGCTAGGGTCCCTACTCGCACTTCGGTAGGAGATGGTCTAGCAAGTCAAAGGCGACGAAAGTCGATGGTACAGATAGTCACGAAGGACGGAGTTCGATGTTAGGTAGATTAAACCTTAGCCGAAGCTGGGGTTTAGCCAGCTGAGGCTCTTCTTTAAATACAGAATGATATGCTAAAAATAATACTGTGGGAAGCAGTCCGTGATGATCGTTCTGGAGTAATCGTGCTGAGTAAGGAAAAAGAAACAGAATAGAAGAAAAGAAAATGAATAAACTGTAACACTGCTCCCCAGTGTATACTGTACTATTATGACTGGATATTCACATAATGCATAACAACCTCCTGTGAAGTGAATATCTGTGAACTTCGTAACATGTAACAGGCCCTTTTGGTGCCTTAAATTACTAAATATAGCATTATTTTTTCGGTCCAGCTAGTGTTGCCATGGCTCAACTCGACTCAACTCGGCTTGACTTTGGATGACTCGGCTCTGGGACCACTCCGATGATGAGCCTCCAGGCTCTGTACACTCAGAATTCGTGGATTTTACCAGATATTTAATTCTCCAGCCACCACACAAACCTACTGTTTCAATCCCGGCAATATTGCTTAATGCCGCCACTTATCCTTCTCCACTTGTACCCCATATCAATTACGTGCCCCTTTCATTAATTCTGCCAGTCTTCTTTCATTAATTCCACCAGGCACCTGATTGTCGATCTCATGGATTTAGAATCCCATCTGATTGCCTAGCACAGCCGCAATTCCGCAGCACAGCCACAATTCTGCAGCTCAAATAGCAATTCCGTGGCATTAGCTCTAATGCCGTGACCTTTCCTCAGTCTTTACTAAGGCTGTTATACCGCCAAGAGATTGCTGCAAGCATCTACTTCAGTACACTTGCTTCAATGTACTTTGCCGCAGCAACACAGCAGCTCAAAATTCTGGAGATCGGTGGCATTCTTGCTAATCACTTCATCTATATGCGGTAAAGCCATATGGGTGCTGTTACTTTCGAACCACAGTACACAGTAAAACCGTGTGGGTGCTGTTACTTTAGAACATTGGGAACATGTGTTTGGTATCATTTCTTACCAATCTATGTACTATGGACTTACTAAGGACTCGCTTCAAGTATTCTAAATTTATTCCGGACTTGTAGTATAAAAGCTAGTATACACCATGGAAAATAGGTAGTTGCTAGACAGAAGTTACTGGACACTAGCCATCTGGTGTCCACAACTCGCTTTTATCTTTTAATCTGCCAGCATCGTTTCACTTTCACCAGCCAGGATCGTTTTCATCAGTTTTCACCTTCTACGTCACCATTGTTTTACCCAGCTCAGTTCAGGATTGTTACGTCCCCGTGTGGACTCAGATTTGGATCGTTATTGCTGCCAGTAGCATCTGTCACAGAATTTCAGTCAACAGCTTCAGATAGGATCATCAGTCATGGTATTTGGTATCTTGCCGTCAGTTTCAGTATAGGATAGTCTCCGTGTAGACTCAGGATTAGTATCAGTTTCGTTTCGCTGTCGTTAACCTCAGTATAGTTTCAGTTTCAGTCCAGCCCAGTCCCAGCCATCGTTTTGCCATCACTAGTTCCCCCTCATATCATCGCCAGTTCGTCTTATCTTTGTTTTACTGCCAGTTTCTTGTTTCTCGACTACAGTCTTCATCTCTTGCCATCACAGTATTTGTTATCTTGCCAACGGTATTTCTCTTTGACGGCATTTTCTCTAATTCCGTCAACATCACCCATGGCCTTTACTAGTTAAATTTCCATCACTTCATTCATGGTTTGCTGGTATTTCCAGTTATACCAGATTCCATTCCTTCTCGTCTATCGAGACCCTTCCTGGCTTACAGCCAACGTTTTCTAGTACTCGATCGTTAAGGGTACTACTTTGCTGACTGAAAAGTCGCAGTGTATACTTGCGTTCTTGAGGAATTCATAGCACGGAGGTGCACCGAAACACTCGCACAACAACAAAGCCTTTATTGCTGCTACACGCCATTTGCTGTGAACTCCTCTAGAGTTTTGGTTTTTGCCGTTGCCATGGAAGTTTAGGCTCATCACTGAAGTCAAATGAAATCTTTGACTTCAGCTCGACTCGGCTTCAAGCTGCGGAGCTTTGCTGAGTCATTGATCTCCTACCCAAATAGGAAGGTACAAAAAGAAAACTTCAGTAGCAGATAATTTACATGCAAAAATAGTTTCAAAGGTCAGTATAAATGTAAATGTGTGCAGTGGCCACTATTTTCTAGGGCTGCTTGGTGTATACAGATAGCAAAGACCGAAGCTTGTTGGTGTGGGAAAGTAGAGCAGTAAAAATACGGCGGTTTAAGAATTCTTTTCTCACATTACCTAATGCAGATGCCCATCTGCTGCTAGTCAGTAATTCAACACAAAGGGAGGGTGCCAAGTCGCTGTTCCTCTAAAAACAGATTTAATAGTTTCAACTCAATGTCATGTACACATAAATGACTATCTGGGACCACTAGGTCAAGGTAAAAACAGCCCTTCCAAAACTGGACAAAGTCTTCGACTCTGGCCAGCTTCAAGCCATCAAAGTCAAGTCACAGCCGAGTCAAGCCATTTAGGGTCCCAAGTCATTTTGGTGACTTGGCTCAGTCCGACTCTGACTCCGCTGGACAACTCGGTGACTCGGACCTGAGCTGTAGCAACACTAGGTCTAGCTAATGCTGGACTGCCTATTAAGGTAGATGACATCATAATGAAGATGTAACTTTGTGAAGATGTGCATAACACATAACACCCTGTGAAGATCCAGTTGTAATAGTACAGTATGCATCAAATGCTTTCACTATCTTGTGTGTGTCAAATCATGGAAAATATGGGAGTGTTCCAACTATCTAAATAATCATTTGTATCTCATCACTACACTGCATGTGAGTACACACCTTACTATTCACACAATGTATCTTCCCCTCAACATAGCCTTAAATCTCTTCTGTCATACAATGTCTGCACCAAGACCCTCACCTCACACTAATAAATTGGCCTACTTTGTGAACGTGTATGAGTCATGTGATCCTCTGATCTCTTCACATGGTCTCACTGCTGACCAATTGCGTGACTGAGAATAGATGGTCACCACTGACCAATTGTGTGACTGAGCTTCTGAGCTCGGAATCTTGGTCACATAATTGGTCAGCTGTAACAGTCACATCCAATTCTTGAAGTCATTAAGAAACAATAATCATAGGGGCTATTTTCTGGTCATAATAAGATTTGGGCTGGCTTCTGGTAGCTGGGTGAGTCAGGAAACAGTACTAGAATGCTCATAAGCCTAAATAACATAAAAGTGGACCTGCTGATGATGTATGGGGATTTTGGAGAGTGGGTAGCATAGGTAATTTCACAAACATGGCTGCAATATTCACTTTTGGGGTTTTTTAAGGAGATGCATGCATTGGATTGACCAGA
The DNA here is from genome assembly GCF_030435595.1 of Desarmillaria tabescens. Lineage (NCBI taxonomy): Eukaryota > Fungi > Basidiomycota > Agaricomycetes > Agaricales > Physalacriaceae > Desarmillaria > Desarmillaria tabescens. The sequence goes on along the minus strand of NW_026848334.1, from coordinate 311,603 downwards.
GGACTTCACCAATTGATTATCTGACCTTGGAAATCTCAAACCAATTCCTCTATAGCACTTGTAGCACATTTTATTACTAGGATTAGATGAGCACATTAGGAAGAGAGGATTGAGGTGCACATATGGTTTATTTTATTTTCTGAGCTTCAGATGAGACTGGAATTGTCACCAATGAATTCCTTGACCTTGAAAACACTAAAACGACTATAGGAACGATTTATCAGGCTCCAGAAATGGTAGTAATGATAATATTACACTTCAGGAGAAGCACATATAGGAAATCACTTTTCTGTGCCTCGGAACACTTCAGATGTTTTACCATTGTATTTCAAGACCTCAAAAACCTTTGAATAACACCAGAATTCAAAGAAAACCTTCAGAAATACATGTTAAAAAAGGGTAATAGGGGATGGAGGAGATATACCTTGTATTATGCATTTCTAGTGGTTGGGGAAGGTATTACTATTATATAATAGATGATATATATTGTCTAATGATGTGTATAAATTTCCATATCCATCTGAAATGAATTGGAAGAGATATAGGTAAATCATTCTGCAAATGATGAGGAGCACATCCCCAATTTTGATATTCTGGCCATCCCATGGGCTAGAGACTATCAGAATCAGATTCCTTGACACATAAAACAGTAGAATTATAAGTTATTCATGTTTATAACTGTTTTATGTATAGGTGACTACTCCTAAGACCTAAGTACTTTTTCCTTATATGGTTGATTAATCTTGTTCCATTGAATTGGTCATAGTACTAACAGCGCACTTTCCTGGGTCTGATTACTATAAATGATATTTTGAAATTCAAAATAACACAAATATGAAGCGCAACTGTTAGGCTTTCCATAGGTGACAGATCTGCCTTCGGACTTTGAAATATCCGAACAGCATTTCTGGCAATGATAGTCCTTTCTCTCAACTCTCTCATTCCTACTTGCATATTTGATCTTTGAAAAATTGCACTCTCCACACATTCTTTCAGCTTGAATAGCTCCAGCTGTACTAAGGAACTCTTAGACAGTCTAGATACCATGCCGCATCTCATCATTGATCAAGACAAAACCGATTTTTTTTTGTACTAGATCGAACAGGCTCTTGTTCGAACCACTGAAAACCATTTACATGAAAACTTGCTGCAGACCATGAACTTGGACCAAACTTCTGATGGAATGTCCATCATCTCTATTTGTCCATTTTCATTGACAGTATATATCAGATCATATCAAACACTTGCCGTTATTTAGGCAAGGTCTAGTATGAAGACCAAATTCATATGAAGTGTACAGTACAGGAAGATAGCTGTCATACAATGTGATGGATGAGCAGATCTACATTGTCAGATGTAGGGTATGGCACAGCACACATAAGGGAACCTCAATATGAAAGACAACCTTCCACATCCTCCTCTATATCCAATGAACAAGCCTATCTCCTGATGGTGACATGTCCATATCCCAAAACATCTTCCACACCAGCACAGTCCATGCTGACCCATCAACTGATCTATTGCAACACCCCCCATCTCGCGTCCCATTACATACCCTTCTGGAACTCATCTCGCTGCTGCTGGTGAAACTTTAACAGCTTCGCCAGCGAGCGTGTCAGGATCCACTGCAGTGCCTCCAGGTGCTGGTCCTCATTCAGAGATGAACTCAGTGATTGCTTCGATGCAAGTGTGACTTTCCCCTCCCACCAAACCTTGTCGCTATAGCATGTACCTGGAGTGGTTCTCGCAGGAATACCAGGGCAGTTATCGATGCGCAACATGATATCTAGCACACCCCTTGCTGCTCACTTCTGCTAGACTAAGCATGCCTTCAAGTTTGTCAAATGTGCATCAAGGTGGGATTGCAAGACCACTGATAATCCATAGTAGTCATTCAAGAATGGCATCGTGCTCATGGATAGGTATAGACTGGCTATCTGGTTCGAAAATGAAAGAGCTTGAAGTGAAGAACATGGTGGTTCATCATAAAACTAAGGATGGGAGAGGGTATAAGGTGCCATCATGTGAAGATAACACAGTGCTGGCATCTGGGTTATTGAAGCCAGCATGGTAGGCCACTCTGCATTCCACTGTGGAGGCGATGAGAGAAAAAAGGATGACCTGGTGTGACTGTTCAGGGTGTGAGCATGTGTTGATTGTCTCATTGCAGCATGGTTGTTCCGGTAAATCGAGCTGCATCACCATCAACACATGTGATAGGTAATGGAATGATGATGGATATCCTCTAGAATAGCTGTATTGTAAGAACTGAAGGCATTAACAGATGAAGTACTACACACCAAGGCGTGAATGCTGTGTTTGGATTTCCAGGACATCCCAGGAGGCATTACATCCAATGTCAGCCATTCGTCTTAGCTCTCACCCAACATCTATGAACTGTCATAGATTCCAGCTCTCTTCATCAATCAGCATTGGGCTGCTGCGAACCGAGGATGCCACTGAACATCATGTTCACTGCTAGAGCTCCATCTCAACTCTCCAACAGGTGGTCATTGGCACAATGACTCTTCACAGTGGTTTGAGAGATAGTAAATATCTGTTGAGCTTGAAGACTGCCGCACTATGAGATGCATGAGGGAAATGAAATCAATAAGAGGATATTTCATGCAAGGGGGTTGCAAAAACCGAAAAAATCATATCAGGTCGAAAAATTTTTTAAGGCCTTGATGGACCGACCGCCTGACTGCCATGGGAAAAACATACCCACAAGGGAAACATCATGTAATCACTCCATGTCAGAGTCACCTGCCAGTGCGAGCTTTCCACCTATGTAGTCCTCTCATCCTCGATCTAAGCACTGATGATATACAGTTTTTGTCTGCTAGCAATGATGCTTTCCTACTGTACATGACTGACACTTCCAATTTGGGACCTGTCGTTCCAGGCCAACACATTGAATGTGATACTATCCAATCTTGTGAGCATTCCAACACAGATGTATTCAATTTCAACTCACCAATTCTGTCTTGTCATTGGGAGCAAAAGCAGAGAAAGAACTCAAAAACATTTTTACAGCCGGTAATTCAGTACTGACTAATCCTGCCGATATCCGGCACCATGCCATTGGTGCTTCAAGCCTTCAACATCATTTTGACTGCTTTTCCGGCACTCTTTGGGTTATGTGAGGTCATTACCCTGCATATATCAGCTGAAATAAACATCTCTAGCAGTGTCTAGGTTCTCTGGATGATATTTTACAAGAGGGAGGCAAAAAAATTTTAAGGACCTTTTGGACAGACCGACCGACTGACCTGATGTGCTGGCTTGCTGGGCCACAACCCCCTTGATTTCATGCACCTTTTTGCCATTACCTGCAAGCTTCGACAAGTTTTGATGCCATACCAACTATCGCCCGGCTTTGAGTGCAGCCAAGATGATGTCTCATGAAGCTCTGCTGCATTGAAAGTTCTGATAGCCATGATAAATGAAGATGTCAACAAGGCCTCGTCTAACCTCTTACATTGAGAAAACTGTGTCGATAACGCCAACAAGACGCATGTAGCAGTGCATAAGTTTCCTACAGTAGACTTCTGGATGAAATTTATCATTGAAAGACACCAGACAAAAATCGCCTACCTTTCCAGTCTGCTCTTCATGAGATTCTTGACTCATTTCTTCGTGTCGTTTCCATTCCAAAGATCATCCTCTTGCCATGAATAAGATGAAATCAATCCATAAAAGCACATATAATAGGCGTCCTGCATGTGGGAGAGGGGGGGAAAAGAGAGAAGAATGGGACGATGATGGTGGTGGTCACAAACAAAGAAATCATGGGAACGCATCATAATCAGGATGTCGGGCCAACTTCCGGTGGCCTCCCATCATCTCTACATTGCGCACGTCCTGGAGAAATAAACGTTTAAACCTGCAAGCTGTATGAAAAGTAGGTATTTCCCTAAAATTAAGTATTTAGCGCTGAAATTGAATTTTTGATGCCCTTGGAATGCGTCCATTCCAAGATGTTATAGGTCGCACCAACTGAGCCATAGATTACTACTCCATCCTAGCACGATGATCATCTGTACTTACTTCTCTAATCCTCTATCCTCTGTCCGATGCTGACCGCTGAAACACTGAGGCCTAGGTCTGGAACAGTATCATGCCAAGGTGCCTGCTGCCGAGTCCCATAGAGAACTAAGAACCCGAATGAACGCGCGTATGTCATGTTCACTCCAGAGCACAAACTTTGAAACTCTACATGCGAAAGAAAGGACAACACCTCCTTCTGCAAGGATATTCAAATCTTGATTATCTTACCCTTCGTTGACATGAAGCATATGAATGCGTTGGCGAGACGAGCAAGGGAGTGTCCCATTAAACCCCGTGTTCTCGTCACATCGTCACATAGAAGAGAAACACTCCATATCCGGTGTGTGCTTCAAAAATATCAATATAGGTGCTTGTCCAATCATTCGCAGCATACTCGGTGAGCTGGCACCATAGGTTTTTTCTTTCCTTTTGATACCTCTCTGTGCTCCTTCTAGAGACAATGTGTGAGAGAGCACGCACTCAAAGGCATCAAATATAACCTTGATCAACTCTACAGGTGATCTAGGAATGTTACCAACGAACTCGACGGTCACAGAAATGCGAAACACGATTCCAATGGTAAACAGGCCCCCTGGTGGCGGATAGGGCCTGTAGTGAATCATAGGGAACGGTTCTTGAAACATTAATTTAACCTGGGGGCGTGTAAAAGAAGAATTAAAATGAGATAGCTCTTTGAAACTTCGACAACTCTGATCTTCATATTTTTACTTCGTTTTGTTTTTCTTCCATTGATGCTACTCTCACTGTTAAACTACGATCTAGTAACATCGTCCGACTTAAGACATCCTGATCCTGTGTGCTGCCACGCGTTTTAGTTAATTAATACTCCAGATGGAACTTTTCATTATTTATGCATATAGCTTCATGCCCGTAGAAATGTTATTACACTTCCACACAGGGTTCAACGGTAAATATACATGAAAAGCGGATGAAACTAGTACACAGCACGCGGTAGCATGCATCATACGTTCTTGTGCTCATAGTTGAGTATAATTCTGCAACCCGAAGCGAGCAACCACAATATCATCTCGGTGAGGTCCAGGTATCATTAACAAAACAAGGCATAGAGTGGGGGGCATCGACACGAATGAGAATAATACGTCAGTTCCAACCCTGTCATGTCACAACAATATGGGCCAAAAAAAGTCTGTATTCAGGGACTTATACATAGCCATGCATTGCGAGGGACAAACGAACCTGCCTTGTGAGGCACGGCACCACATCGTGAGGGAATCTCACACAAGAAGGCATTAAGTAGAAGAAACAGAAATGAAAGGCAACTCGTAAACACACCTCAGGCATAGGTATACTCCCTTAGATGTACGACGTATACACCGTTATCTTGATACTCTCCACATAATTTGTCGAGTAGGGTATTCCCGCTCTCGGGTACACAGAGATCGTATCCCCCGGTTTGATTTTGGCCATCCATTCCTTGATGGAAGATGGGGCATCCTGATAGTCCCACACATTGACATGAGTCCGACTCTGGAGGTCAGCGGTGACATTATCCTGAATTCGCATGAATATGCCAGGGCTGGACTCTACCCCAGCTTCAAACCAAGTATATGAATCAGAATATAAGCCTCCGGCATGCCCTTTGAGTATCCATTCTGTTTGGGCAATCACTCTCTAATAAGTTACAGCAGTTTGCAAGGTCTCGCACCTTTCTTGCCATGGGACAACGTCGTGAAGATGATGCGCCGAACCGGGTTCTCCGGGCTACCAGCAATCGGTGGTGTAGAGATATAGGGTTCACGAGGGGAGTCATCTCGGACGTTGACATGCTCATGTCGTTCAAACGAATTCACAATCCACAATTCGGCAAAATCAAGGATAGCCCGGATGATACCCGGTGCTTGCGAAGTACTAAGCCGCTTTTCCAACAGGCGCGCTATTTTCTCAATGTCCTGTTGCAACTTGGGGCCACCATCGAGTATCGACAGATTCTGTCGCGTCTCCGGGTACCACAGCTCTCCGGCTGCCCACTCCAGGTCCTCAAAATTTTGAGGTAAGCATTGATCGAATGAAGCACCCTTTTCGAGCAGATATCGGATAAGATCCGAAGAGCGTTGGTTCAGAGCGAAATCAAGGGGTGTTTTCCCCTTAGAACGAGGACTGATATCGCAGCCCGCATCGACAAGAACTTTGACACTGTCAATACGGCCGTACCTTATGGCCGTATGTAAGACAGTATCACCACTGATACTGGACCTAGTATTCACATCGACTCCATGACCAAGTAGAGCTTTAAGAATGTCTACACGACCGTGGTCGGCGGCTCCAATGATGATGTCGCTATGACCGTCCTCTGGTACATGTTCCGGGAATGACTGGGGGTGGGGCTCAGGGGGAAATACAGTAGCCGAACCGCAATCCAAAAGTTGCTTAACCACTTCAACGTGTCCATACTTGGTCGCGAGGAAGATGGGGGACACAACTTCATAATTGCAATGATAATGCTGAGCACGATTATTCACATCGACGTGAAATTCTTGTAATAGCATTTTTACGGTGTCTAGCTTGCCCGTGGAAATGCTAATCATCAAGGGTGTGCCAAAGTAGAATAACGGGTGCTCTTTGAACTCGGGAAGTTTGTGCAGGAGGTCCCGTACCAATGATGCTGGCCCTTCAGACACAAGAGGATAGACCATATAATCCAGCTCTTCGACGGAGGGTGGTATTTGACAGGTCTCGCCACGGATAGTTCTGCAGCAGTCCTTCGTCAGTCACTAGCCAAGATGGACCAGCACAATAACGCGGATAGACGAAACCGCCAGCGTCTTCACATAGATCATATTCCTGCGATCGATATTCTCTATAATACTTTAAGACCTCTGTGCCGAGATATATGATTTTGCTAGAGGAGAAGCTAAGGCTCTGCCACTCCAACTTGGAGGAACCATCCTTCGTGACATCTCTCAGGTCCGTACCAAAATAAGAGAGTTGTCTGCGCGAACGCTGAGCGAGTAGGTCCTTCTCCAAGTTATCGAAGAGAGTAAGGAACACGTCAAAGTCAGGAGGCTCTTCCGACTCCGAGTCAGGCCGTGTTTCATACATTTTGACAGTATGTACATCCCAGTTCGAAACGACATAGACAAGGAGAGGATGTTCTTCTAAACGCTTGAGAAGGTCTTGCTCTGTTCTACACGGCCCATTCTGGAAATCCTCATAGTGAAGATATGCGGAAATGAGGTCGGTGGTATGCCGGTGCAGGAAGGAGAACGATGGAATATGATAGTTTGAATGATGCGCCGTTCGTTTGAGATAATCCGAAAATAAAAAATCCTAGCAAGAACAATCAGCTTGATGTCTATCATGGTGATGACATTCCGCACCTGCACAGAGGCATGGGATAATACCACAATATCTGTCTCAGCGTCGTAGCGGACCAGACTTGAGCACATCTCCAAAAGATGCTCGCCGCTCAGAGGCTTCAAGTCCCTGTTCGGCGAGTCTCTTCCTGTTTCTACCATGACAGCCTCCACAAGTTCCGCAAGACGCAGCTGTCGATGCGATCCAACCAACCACCAAAGCGTACGCTGGACTATTTTCACAGCGCGCTGGCCCTCTCCTTTGACACTTTGAAGGATCCTTTCATACATTGAATTCAAGTCAGCAGGAAGATTTTGGAGTATCTCGTCGATGTCACTTTCGAATTTCGCTTTTGCCAAGGATTGCAGCTGACAGTCGACCAACCGGAACCTACTTGAAAGTCAATAATTTTCAAAAAGCAGGGGTGACAGTACTTACATGCCCTTGGACTTCTCCAGAAGAGTCGACGTGATACGTGTACGAACCGGTTCACGAACCCGTGCAAGCGGAAGATAAGAGGTGTTCATCCTGTCCTCGATGAATCTTTGTATATCATCCTGGACTCTCTGAGTTTCGTCCCGGAGAGAGATAGTAGGGACGTGGCTCAGAACGTCCAAGATGTCCTGCTCCCCTCTGCTAGTAACAAAGATGGAAAAATTGGAACGTGCGGACGCAAGCTCGCGAATTGCCGCTATATATTCTCTCCGATTTTCCGGCGCGCACTCATCAAGAGCATCGAGGACGATGAACACGCGCTTCCAAGGTGCACTCACCTTTCTCAGCAACTGAATGAGATAGCTGACCGATTTGGGCGGATCTGTATGGTGCTGATGCATGGACATCTCCAACTCGCCGAAGTCCTTGACAAAGTTCTCCGGTTTGTAACACTCGAGAATCCGCGCGAGTAGTGTGCGCAGCAGTACGACTACATCGGTGCTTCGGACATCCTGGAAGTCCGCGAAAGCAAACAAAACGATCTCTTCGCCGCTGGTGACCTTTTCTCTCAAATGGTCGATGACAAACGACCTGTATACACGAGTCAATGAGATTCCAAGGCAGTCGTGTAGATGCAAGCCTTACGCGAGGATGGTTTTGCCGTTACCCGCTGAAGAACTCCGAGTCAGGATGACGTGTCAGTCGACTAATGAACAGACTCACGTATACCGTTCAACCACAGAAAAGAACCAGACGAATACCACAAGACGAATTGGTCATGCTCACGCAGCCATTCGCATGTTTCGAGCTGACGCCGTTCGCGCACTCCTTGCAGCTTCGCCTCGGAATTTAGAGGCTCCAGCCATTTCACAATGTTCTGGAGACGTTCGGCTATGAGATTCTTCGGTAAGAGCGTGCGCACTAGAAATAGTTTGTGAGATTACCTAGTTCCTTGGCTGCCTTCTTGGCATCAGCTTCCTGCTGGCGCTTCTTCATATCGTCAATATCTTTCCTGGAAAGCATGTCAAATTAGCAAGCGACGAATGAACGAAAGTTCACCTACGCCATCTTGACCAGAAGAGGCTGCAAATTCCCAGAATTTTGCTTTATATCATCGCGCAGTGCCTTGATTTTCTTCTCGCCCGACCACGTCCACTTGACGCGTCTCTTGATGTTGAACTCGAACTTTGGGTCACCGTACACTTTTAAAACGGAATCCAACTTAACCAAGGTAGTTTTGTAATTCCGCAGCGATGCAGACAGTTGCTCCTGCTCCTTGTCATCCCCTCCGTTTACACACTTCTGTATCTCCTGTAACCTCTCCCGGGCTACTCTGAGCTCTTCCATCAGCTCCGAACACGCCTTTGGTGCATTCTTGATTCCTTGGAAGAAGTCGTAGGCTTGGATGCATCGTTCGATGAGGTCCGGAATACCCGTTAGAAGGGAGACAGGGTCCATTGTTCGAAGGCAGTGCGTATGTGGTGGAAGGAGACAAGAGACGCTACGCTGTGTATCTGTTACTATCGGTTGCTGTGTGCATGGGAAGATGACTAGGAAGCGGGGATGATGGAAGCTCTATATCAGATACAGAGGAACCAATCACAATGAGTAGCACATGCAGCTACTGGATCAGGCCAAAAGCGCCTACGAGTGATAGTATAAGTGGACAGCAAACCTGGATTGATTCTAGGTCCATCGCATCCACGGATGGACGCGTCGTTGAAGACAGACGTTGCCAATAAAACGATAGCTCAGTGGCACTAGGACTCGGGCATGTTAGGTATGATTGCACCAGTGCATGTCTGTGTTATGGTTCTCTTAATATCACCTCCAGGATGACGCAACTGCCGTCCTTCACACCACCGCGTGCATGAGTCCAAGCCCTCCCCCGTGCCCTCAACATAGCCAGAGATAGAGACAAGCTATCTCGCCCGTGATACAGGTCTAATTTCAGGCTAAAGACCACAATGAAGACGTCGATAAGGCAATGTTCCTACAAGCCTGCGAAGATATTCAATCCCTTTTGGATGAAATCTTTCCCATCCCCTTGGCGTCTAAATACGCCACAAGTGGTGGATGATGTCCCTGGTTTCCTCCGTTTGACGCATCTTTCCTCATCCAACATTCCCTTGAACGCAGCACACATTTCGATAATCTATTCCTGCGGCCTGGATAGGGTCTGGTGGCTTTCTCCGATAGTGCTCTTCAGGCGAACCTGCTGGAACGGCGAGGCTTCAATGAAGGCAATAGGATACCACAGTGGGATCGAGGATTCTGTCGATTGCAATTGCATTGCGGAGATTGGCGTCTACGATGTCGAGAGATATTACGCGAACTAGTAGGCGCTGTTGAGCCGAGAGCTAGTTTGGGAAGCATATAATGGCCGCTCTTACGAAATTTGTTGTCTTTTGAGGAGACGTAGGTGAACCGGGCGATCACCATCAATTGACTCCCACATCCTAGTCCCAGACGTATACAGCCACAACCTGTACAGCCATTTGGTCCAAGGGGACGAGATGATGAGGACGGGCGTCCTGGAACAGACACTGTCAGCTTTGTGCGATAGCGACGGTTTCACATGATATGGTTTAAGAACTGGATGTTGAATAGGTCGGTAGTTTGAACCACAGGAGGTCATAGCTCGGGGAAAAAATGTCGAAATTTCGAGCAAGAGCCTCATAAAAGGTAAAAGTGGCGGCAAAATAAGTAAGAAACCCTAACCCTAAGGAAAGTAAGGTTAGCTTTACATCCAAGGTCTGAGGGGCGGACATACCGTATATAAAGCAGTCCTATTCTTCCCCAGACCTTCACAACTGTCCTTCAAACCGCTACCATCGCTTGCTCTCAGCCTTGCGCACTTCCTCCTCATACGTTCGCACTCATTCGAGCAAACCAGCGCCTCTCCGTCCGTCCGTAAGCCTTTCGTCTGCGATTTGTGCCATGAATGACGGTGCCATGAAGATGATGCGTGATCGGCGGGAAAACGTAGCAAAGATGACAATGCAGCGGGATAGAGAGTCGCAAGAATTCCATTTATCATCATCGATGGCGTTCTACAACCCGTCAAAGGCGCCTCTCATTATTCCTGTCTGTGGCGACGAGCAGCTGACAAAAACGGTCCCAATTCCCCGCCATTATGCACCCAGTCCCGATGCGCCATATACGGGATCTGTACGCGAATATATTGCATCGTCCTCGCATCTTGGTAAACCGCGCCATTATCATATTCCGCCGCCATCTCAAACAAAGAGCGATAACCGGATAGTGGTACAACCACTGTTAGAGCATACCCGCGGAGAGATGCAAATGAAGCTCAATTTTGCGCATAATCTGCCGGGCGTACGCGTTCATGGTCATGAGGGCTGAGTGAACGAGACAACCACCAACTCGACCCTTCCGTCGCTGACTATCATCCACGAAAAGCTTCCACGGCCAGTCGTCATTCAGAGGTCGGGTAAACAAGAGTGGGTTATGGTCGCTGATGCTATCGGGAGGCTATGGTATGCTCTGCAGATACCCATCCCTCTGCAAGCAGAGCCTTCGTTGTTGCTCCTCGAAAATCAGGATGATGCGCCTTTGGACAGCCATCGAAGGATCCGGGGCTGCGAAAAATGGGAAGTGGTTCAACGGTCCAGACTTCAGATTTGTGTATTTGATGGGGAAGATGCGCGTCGTGGGGCTCCTTGCGATAGAATGCGACACCTTGGATGCTCGTTGAGTAGGGCGCGCAGTCGTGCCTTGTGGGTCTCGGGGTAGGTACTCGATGTAGCTGTAGACTAGACCGTATGCACTATGAGTATGTATTAGTGACGCGCAACAGACAAAGACAACGGACTACCTCTGGAAGAGCTGCCTTTGACATGGTTTTGTACGTAAATGCCAGCGTATGAAAGGGCGGTAGTCGTGGACGTCGAATTCATGGCATCCCTTAACCCTAGGCAAAGATTAGGACACATCTCTACACCGGATAAAATATACGGTACCCAACACGCTCCGACCCCGGATTAAACCCTCTCGCCGTCGCTAACCATACCATCGAGCACGGAGGCAGGCAAAAGGCTCCCGCACGCCACCCATGCAGACACCGGTCCCCTCCCAATGCTCCCCGAGTCGCCACTGCACCCATTGCCCTGTCAGTGCACGTCGTTGCTTTTCCAGAGTGCGAGCACGGGAGTAGTTCCGCCACAAGTCAGCTAGATTTGACACGCTAGCAGCTTGCAGTATGTTGTACCCTGCGAAGCGAAGCAGTGATGGTGGTGGGAAAGATCAACAGTACTCGCCGAGAGGCCGATCCTCATTTAGACTCCGAAATCTTCTTCCGGTATTGTCGCCAGCAAACTTCCGGCATAAACCCTCCCCGTCCTTCTCCCCCCAAAAATTGTGACTCAAATACTATACATCCTCGGCGTACGGCTCCTTTATGTGCTCTAGTCCCGTACTCGAATTCGCTTAGGATAAGTTTCGTAGAAGCTAAGATCGTCCGAGAAGTCTCCGCTGCAGTCTGCAGATGTAAGCACTTTGAGTACGGATCCGGCCTATGCCCTTATCATCGCTTGCGTGTCATGCAACTCATACGAGACAATCTGGTAACGCCATATTCGCAAGTTATACTTTTATCCGTCGCCGTATGTTTACTTGATTCTCTTTCTTCTTTCCCGAGGCTCATCTATCTGAAGGGCATCGCTTCAACTCTCGTCCTTGTTAGAGTTGCCTTGGGACAGGCATGCTTGGAAGGACCTTGATGATCAGTATAATTCAGTTTACATTCCATCAGATCCGTAACGTCCGACCTTCAATGTAAACTATCTCCATTTAGGTCCGAAGTGGCGTTACCAGCCTCAGCAGGCTCCATTAGATCGAACATGTTGAGGTGCTTCCTTACTTGGTTGAACGGTTTCTCTTCGTCCGTCCTGCATGGAAACACGTTATCCCGTATGGCATATATTATGCCGCAGCCGAGTTCCTCGGTTCCTCCACCGAAACAGTCATAGTCGAAAATATGAAGAAGCAATATCGGTGGCGGTTTGTCAGTCTACAGCGTGAAAGCCAATCCTGCGGGAGACGATCGATAACCTTCTAAAGATTATCAACTCCGCGTAAAATTTCTTAATGAAAGAATTCGAGTACGCTGTAATCGAGGACCAAGCAAGTCAGTAACGATTGAACGATTCAAGTTTCAACTGTCCGTCTGGAATCCAGGTCGTGATAGCTCTGAAAGATACAAGCCGACGCGCGACAGGTGCGTTTGGGTAAGCTTTCAGGAAAGTTTTGCCGAATCTCAGTTCAACGAGGCCCTCTCCAAGCAGGGAGGAATCGGTTTCGCCTTTTGGATCTACACCAGGTAGTCCCTTGAATATTTCATTTGCGCACGCTAACTTGGCATGATCTAGATTTGTCAGAGCAGGAGCTGGGCTAGATACCGGCCCCTTCATTTAATCAGGATGGTACTCGGAGCGAAACTACCCAACACTCCTCGTAAAAACAGAAAGCCTAGGGAATCCTCGGACATACCAAATGTGCATCGACTACATCGCGCCGGCGTCTTTCTTGCCCGCTCTAAATCAGTCTTCAATTCGTCGAACCAGGGCCGATCTTTTTTACCTCTTCCAGCTTAGCAAGTCCCGGCTTCCTTTCAACATCAGCGTTGGTTCGACCCGTGGCGAAGGGGAAACGCAAGTTATCATTGCGCAGACCGTCTCTCTCGTGGTAACCTTGACGTGAGCTGGCGTCTCCTCCCTTCAGCAAGATGGAAAACAAAAACAGCTGGGCTTCCTTTCCCACAAAGTAGCCCCTGTTGTTGCATCATTTCGCTCTGTCGTGTGCTCACTTCTTTCGTACAGGAGTCCCACATACTGAAGAATAGCTAATCGTTCATGTTTATCCAATGCATCGAGGTCTGCAATTAAAATCATATCGTTCAGTTCCGAGAGGAGCACTGAAAAGCACGCGTCCTTATTTTACGTCTCATTCAGAACCCAACAAGTAACCTGCTGGTGAAATCGGCCCACTCAGAGGCTTCGTCTCGCATTCAAGCTCTTCCTAAATGGAAGTGTCGTGTTGCAAAAGTGAACGATTGCTCGGGGAAGCAACCATCGCTTTGCAGAAAATCCCCAGCGAGGGTGTTGCCGGGTCGGACAGATGGAAGTCGTCATTTGAGCTCGTTCGGATCTTACGTCGGCTACAAGACAGGTTCATGATCATCTACTTTCTACATTACATTGGGTATAACTACATTATCTGATCGAGACACGTGAAGTCTTTCCCGAGATACTCTCAATTTTTCGTATGACATCCAAATGCGACGAAAGATATTTATTTTCGCTTCCAACTTACCCCGGAGTGATTGACCTTCACCCATGTCGGATGCTGACAGACTACTTTAGATTCCTCCACGATGAATATCTTAACGAGAAATGTGTCGAGTCTTCCACCCGTGGTAGGTTCTGCTTATTATTTGCACAGGCCTCACAGGTAGGCCGTAGGGATGCACACTTTCATTGCCGTTGTGCCTTGATCAAACTTTGTAAACTGTGAGTCTATCTGGAGTCTATTCTTCTGTTTTCTTCCAGCTCACGGCTATACTCATTCTCAGAAATTCATGCACCGTAATGTTTTCTTCGTGGTGCTTGTCGTCATCTATACCCTAGCAACAGTTTACGTCGGACACTGGTACGGTCGAGATTCATAATACGCAAGCCAGAACATTTGTACGTGTGCATGTATGGCCCTCGCCTCTCTAAATATGTTCTCTACTAGAGCTACCTATTCTGTAACATCGAGCATTAATGTCCTGATATCCGACTGTATCATGGTGCGACATCATCTCAATAACTATCTGTAACTCGTACTGAAATTAAAGATTAGATCTGGTGATGTGCATCTGTCAACTACTCCAGACGAAGCTCTGTCAAGAAACGACCCATGGTCTGGTTTGTTCTGTTAGAAAGGAGAAGTTTCCCTTTCTGTCCAGACGGCGCCTTTACTAGATGCCCAATACATACCGATTGCATACCAAATAAAAGCACTTGGAGCAGACTTAGAAAGTAATACAAAGACCAATGACAGCTCTGATTTACTTGTCTAGCACGTAGCGGAAAAAATAATTTTTCCTAATGATTATCTGTTACGATCTTATACGATCTAGACGATCAATATTATACCATATTATCGTCTTGCCAAAAGTCTTCACACAAGGATACTGGCCTCGTATTCTTGACTGGACGAAGATGTAGTACGACTTCACAAGATACCGATCACAGGCTTGTACCGACGACATTAACGTTGTAAAGCCTTATAGTCATTTCCTGGATTTAAGGACCCACTTCTACGATCTGCGGGGTACGGCTATCAAGGTCTGCCTCCTGCTCTGCGAACAACATCAAGTCCTTACCTCGCTCTGCTTGACGCGATTCCCACATGCTAATGTCCATTCCGAAGTAAGTATCCTCGCCAAGGTCGTCGCTACCGCCGCCGCCGCTGTCTTCGTCTTCGCCAGGAATCTCGAGCTGGGGCTCATCCAAAACGCACGCGTTAGTTTGCGGGACACAAGGCGTCCAATCGAGGTGTCCATCACTCCTCCCTTCCGTTATACTTCCAAATAAGCCCCTGAACCTTCCGTAGTCAGGAAGCTGATCGAAATCGAGAGAACGGTTTTCGTCGAGTAGGGCTCTCCAGTCGAACGTGCTCGGATCGGCGAGGCTTTAATGAAGGTAACAGGATGCCACAGTGGAATGAAAGATTCTCTGGATTGTAATTACATTGCAGAGGCTGGCATCTACGGCGTGGGAAATACTACGTGAAGCAGTAGTCGCTGTTGATGCCGAGAGCGGGTTGGGGAAGCTTATGACGAAAGTTTGTTGTCTTTCGAGGTGTCGTGGGCGATCCGGGTGATCAACGTTCAACTCCAATAGACTCCCTCATTCATACTCCTAGACACATACAACCAGTTAGTCCAGAGGGACGCGGATGATATGACGAAGGGCCTTCTGAAACAGAACAAGCTTTGTACGATAGCGATGGTTTCGCATGAAGATATGGCTTAAGAACCAAATGGTGAATAGCTTGGTAGTTTGAAGCACCACAGAAGATGATAACCTGAGAAAAAATGTCGGAATTTTCGGCAAGAGTCTCTGAAAAGGTACAAAAAAGTGGCGGCAAAATGAGTGAGAAGCCTAACCCTAAGGAAAGGAAGGTTAGTTTTAGACATTCGAGGACTGACGGGGGAACATACCATATATAAAGCAGTCCTGTCCTTCCCCAGGCTCTCATATCTCTCCATCAAACCACAAGCATCGCTTGCTCTCAGCCTTGCGCACCTCTCTCCTTGTACGTTTGCACTCATCCAAGTAAAATAAAGCCTCTCTGTTCATCTGTAAGCCTTTCTTCCGCTGTTTGTTCCACGAATGATGGCGCCATGAAGACGATGCTTGCTCAGCTGGGAAAACATGGCAAAGATGACAATGCCACGGGGTAGAGAGTCGTCAGAATTGCATTTATCACCATCGACGGCGTTCTACAATCCGTCGAGGGCGTCTCTCGTATTCCTATCTATCGTGACCGCAACGATCCCTGCTCGCCACTATCATATGCCCAGTTCAGACGCATCACATACGGGATTTCCACGCGAATATATCGCGCCATCTCTGCCATCCGCTCTTGGTGAACCGCACCATCGTCACATCCCGTTGCCGTCCTAAGTAGAGCGACAACCCGACAGTGGTACATCCACTCTTAACGCCAAGCCGGGGAGAAATGATGAAGATGAAGCTCGATTTGGCGTCGATGGTACGCGTTCTTGGTCGCGAGGACTACGTGGGTGAGGCGGCAACCAACCTGGCCCTTCCGTCGCTGATGCCGTTGAGAGGCTATGGTATGCTCCGCAGATAGCCATCCCTCTGCAGGCGGAGACTTCATTGTTGCTCCTCAAAAATCAGAACGATGCGCCTTTTGACAGCCATCAAAGGATGCGGGGCTGCGAAAAATGGTAAATGGTTCAACGGATCCAGACTTGCGTATTTGAGGGGAAGACATGGTTTTTGAGGCACCTCGTGATAGAATGCGAGACCTTGGATGTTTGTTGAGTAGGGTGCGCAGGTCGCACTTATGTGGGTCTCAGGGTAGGTGCTCGATGTAGCTGTAGACTCGAGATTATGCACTACAAGCGTATATCAGCTACGCCCACCAGACAAAGACGAAGGACTACCTCTGGAAGAACTGTCCTTGATGCGGTTTTTTGTGTAAGCGCCAGCGCATGAAAGGGCAGTGGTCGTCGATGTCAAGGGCGACACTTACCCTCACTTACCCTTAACCCTAGGAAAAGTAAGGTAAGGGTCACGACTGTGCGTGAGAGAAAAATACCTACCCATCTTCTCGTTACTGATCAATCTCTTTCACTGTGGCGATCCATCTCGTCGAACATGGAGGCAAGCAAAATGTTTCTGCGTGTCACCCATGTAGACACCGGTCCTATTTCCCAAATGCCTTGAGTCGCCGCTGCACCCAGCACCTTGTCATTTACATCATTGTTTTCTGGAATGCGAGGACGATGAAAGACTAGTCCGTTCTTGCGACAATACGAGGCCACAAATTCAGTATCCCAACCATACACGTAATGCCACGTCATCAGAGATCCCATTAGAGCTAGCGTATGCCGCACGGATATTTTCCCTTATCTACGGAGAATTAGCAGAGAAAAGGATGTAAGATGGAGAAAACGTGCCGAATGAGATAGCGAGCAGAAAACGTCTGAATTGTATCACAATCGAGAAGTGATCCGCACCATGCTTGGCATCCAGATGTGTACTGCGCAGTCGTATACATCGTTGAAAAATCGGGCATCTTGGAGCGTGTTCGGAAAGCAACTTGAGCAAGCTACAAATCCACCACTATCAGAGCTCGATTAATTCAATAACAACACCCATGACTCATGTTAGTCTACTGCGACATGATGATGGTCACCAAAGCTGTCTCGCGAGGTGCCCTTCGTCTACTAGCGACGACTTGTCCTGATCGTAGTTCTGTAACCGTGGCAGTATCTCTCGCCATCAGTATGCTTATCGTCACGGCGATGTTGGTCCTGAAGGTTCAAAATGTTCAAAGGCTAAGCGCCAAGTACGGTGGTGGTGGTGGGGATAA
The DNA here is from genome assembly GCF_030435595.1 of Desarmillaria tabescens. Lineage (NCBI taxonomy): Eukaryota > Fungi > Basidiomycota > Agaricomycetes > Agaricales > Physalacriaceae > Desarmillaria > Desarmillaria tabescens. Next base: position 293,648 of record NW_026848334.1, on the reverse strand, counting down.
GTGGAAGATAACTATGAAAGGCTTTCTTCGAGCAAACGTGACTGTGCATGGAGACAAAAAGAAAACGATACTGAAATGTGCAGTCGAACCGGCGCTTGCTAAAGAGGCATGGGAAGACAATATCGCTCCAGTGGATGATACAAGTTGATTGCAGGGAGAACAAGCGGGAAGCAAGTTGGCGAAGGGAGCCAGGGCCAGGAAAAGTGTAGCATATGGTATGCGACTGTAACGTTGCGCAGATAAATGAGTCCCGACTTCATCATACAGCCTTGAAGCGTTACGTACCCATTACCGTTCTGCCTAGCATCTCCTTTCCATCAGTATCTCTTCCTTCTTGATATTGCATCACCCGACACCACTGGGCACTTCATCGTATCCTAGAATACGTGTCAGAGATATATAGGTTCACGGAAGGGTACTGACATTGATAATCGTATTGGTTGCCTGATTTTGGGCATATTTTCGGTCGTAGTCCTATCCTGTTCCTCAAGCCTTGGCACTAGCAAGTCCATAATCTCCGCCTACATCGAGTCGCAAGTTGCAAGACAATCCTGGTACCAGATGACTTTGCTGTACAAACGAATGATGAGGTATTATCGACGCGCTGAGAAGATATTTGCTCACAGAACGCCGGTTTCCTTCATTGTCCATTGAACGATTCGTTCAGCTACGCGTCACCATGCCATACCATACGAGGAGTACGAGTGCCTGGCCCTCCATATTGCTCCATCGCCTGCTGCCACCATTACTGAGTGTCTTGTCCTGAAAATGGACCGTAAAAGAGTAATTTAGCCACAAATTAGCTAGGATTGACGCACCAGCAGCTTGTAGTATGTGGTACCCGGCAGAGCGAAGCGGGAGTGGTGGTGATATGCAAAGGGAACGGTTCATGCCGAGAGGCCAATCCTCATTCGGACTCTGAAGACTTGTCCCGGCATTGTCGGCAGCAACCTAACTGTGCCTCAGTGCTCCCCTCCCACAATTTAAGCCTCCAGAAATTGTGACTCGATATACGTCCTCAGGCCTCAGCATTTGGCCTCTTTATGTACTCTAGTCCCTCCGTACTCGAGTTCATTCAGGCTAATAGGTACAGTTGAGGCAGGCACGAGTCTACAGTCCTCAAGTTTCGCTGCAGATGTAGGGTCAGTAGAGTGCGGATCGAGCTTATGACCCTGTCACAACGGAATCCGGATTGTGAGAGAGGACCACATACGTACATGTACCAAGTCACATCGACTGATTCATCTCAGAGTTCGTGCTGGCTGACTGGCGGGATACAGGTGTACAAGCCATGAATAATGGGAACGGATCACATGAAAGCGTGTATGATAGGGTCCATCTTCACCCTCTCGAGCACCTCATACACAACCTTCCACATCCCTGACGCTTCTCCGACACCCCCATCTCCGGCTACTCCCCTATCTCCAACGAACGAGCCTATCCCCTAATGGCATCGCGTCCATATCCCAAAACATTTTCCACACCAGCGCAGCCCACGCCGACCAATTAACCAATCTGTCGCAACCCCCACACCTCGCGTCCTATCCCATGCCCTTCCGGAACTCATCTTGCCTGACCAGAGAGCGCGTCGGGATCCGCTGCAGTGCCTTCTGGTACTTCCTCCTTCCACCCGAACCTTGTCGCTATTGCACACACCCGGAGTGGTTCTTGCAGGAATACCGGGGCAATTATCGATGCGCGTACAATATCCAGCACACCTCTCGCTCCCCACGTTTCCGCTAGACTAAGCACGCGTTCAAGTTCGTCAAATGTATGCCAAGGTGAGATGGCAAGACCACTGATGATCTGTAGTTGTCGTTCGAGAATGGCATCATGCTCGCAGATAGGTATAGACTGACTATCTGGTTCGTAAATGAAAGAGCTTGAAGCGAAGAACGTAGCAGTTCATCGTAAGACTAACGATGGGAGACGGTATAGGGTACCGTCAAACGAAGATAAGACAGCGTCGGCGTCTGGGTTACTGAAGGTAGGATGATAGGCTGATCTGTGGTCCATCGTGAAGGCGATGAAAGAAGGAAGGACGGCCTGGGATGATTGAGCAGGGTGAGCTTGTGTTGATCGTCTCATTGCCACATGGTCGTTGGTAAACCGAGCTGTGTCAACGTCAACCCATGTAGTAGGACAATGGAATGATCATGCCAGGTATCCTCTAGAACAGCTGTACTGTAAGAAATGAAGGCATGAATGGACGAAATACCACACACCAAGGCATGAACACTGCCGTTGAATTTCCAGGACGGCTGGGGGGGGGGCATCGCACCCGATGTCAGACAATGTACAGGCCGATGTCGGTCGTTTGTCCTAGCTCTCCCACAACGTCTATGAGCTATCATAGACTCCAATTATCTTCATCACTCAGCATTGGGCCACCGGGAACCAAGGATGCCACTGAACGTCGTGTTCACTTCCATTCTCCATCTCGGACAAGTGGTCATTGGTGCGATGACTCTTCACAGATGTCCAACAGGGAGAAAACAACTGTTGAGCTTGGAGACTGCCTGCACCATGACACGCATGAGGGAAAGGAAACCGATAACAGGATATTTCACGCACCTTTTCACCATTACCTGCGAGCTCTGACAAGTTTCGATGCCAGATCGACTATCATTCGGCTTTGAGTGCAGTAAAGACGATCGATGATGCATATGTCTCATGAAGCTCGGCCGCAGTGAGACTTCTGATGGCTGTGATGAGCAACGAAGATGTTGACGAATGTTTGACTAGACTCTTACCTCGAGAAAGCCGCGTTGATGATGCCAACAAGACGAATATAGCACTGCAGAGAATTATCTGCCGTAGAATTCTTCAGGAAATTTATCATCAAAAAACACCACAAAAGTCGCCTACCTTTCCAGTCTGCTCTTCATCAGTTCATTCTGGACTCATTTCTTCACGTTGTTCCGTTCCAAGGATCATCCTCTTGCCATGAATAAGATGAACTTGATCCATAAAAGTGCATAGAATAGGAATTCTGCACGTGGGAGAGTGGGGGAAAAGAGAAAAATGGGACGATGGTGGTGGTCACAAACAAAAAAATCGTGGGAACGCGTCATAATCAGGACGTCGGGCCGACTTCCGGTGACCTCCCGTCATCTCTACATTGCGCACGTCCTGGAGAAATAAACGTTCAAACCTGCAAGCCGTACGAAAAGTAGGCATTTCCCTAAAAATAGGTGTTTAGCGCAGAAATTGACGCCCTCGGAGCGCATCCATTGCGGCACATTATAGGCTGCACCAACTGCGCCATAGCTTACTACTACTCCATCTTAGCACGACAATCATCTGTACGTCTCTAATCCTCTATCCTCCATCCGATGCTGACCGCTGAAGTGCTGAGGCCTGAAGCTTTGAAGGAACAGTGGCATGTCAAGGCGTGCTGCCGAGTCCCATAGACAACTAAGAACCGGAATGGATGCTCGTATGTCATGTTCACTCCAGAGCAGGAAACTCTATGTGCAAAAGAATAACACCCCTTTCTGCAAGGATAGGCAAATTCGGGTTATCTTTACCTTTGTCAATATGAAGCATACGAAGGCGTTGGTGAGATTAGGAAGGGCATATCAAACTCCATATCCTCGTCACATAGTAGAGAAACGCTCTCCATATCCGGTGTGGGCTTCAAAAATATCAATATAGGTGCTCGTCCAATCGTTCTCAGCATACTCGGTGAGCTGGCACCATAGTTTTTCCTTTCTTTTTAATGCCTCTCTGTGCTCCTTCCAGAGAGAATGTGCAAAGGAGCATGCACTCGAAGGCGTCAAATATAGCCTTGGTCAATTCCACGGGTGATCCAAGAATGTCGCCAACAAACTCGACGGTGACAGAAACGCAAAACGCGATTCCAACGGTAAATGGGGCCCCTAGTGGCGGATAAGGCCTGTAGTGAATCATAGGGAACGGATATTGAAATATTGGTTTAACCTGGGGGCACGTAAAAGAAGGATTAAAATGAGATAGCTCTTGAAACTTCGACAACTCTGGTCTTCATATTTTTACTTCAATCCTTTCTCCCTCCAACGCCAATGTCACCATTAAACCACGAGTGAGTAACGTCGTCTAACCAAAGACATCCTCATCCTGTGCTAATTAATACCCCAGATCGAACTTTCCATATCGTTTCACACCTTTAGAAACATTACCACATTTCTCACGCAGGGTTCAATGGTAAATATACACGAGAAAGTTGGTGACAGCACGCAGTACCATGCGCAATATATTCTTGTGCTCATAATCGAGTATAATTGTGCGATCTGAAGTGAACCGTCAGAATATCATTTGGGTGAGGTCGGGCTATCGTTAACGAAACGAGGCGTAGAGTAGGACATCGACACGAACGAGAATAATACGTTGGTTCCAACCATGTCGTATTACAATAATATGGACCAAAAAAATCTTCATTCAGGGACCTATACATAGCCATGCATTGTGATGAACCAATGAATCTGCCTTACGAGGCACGGCACCACATCATGAGGGAATCTCAGACAAGTATCAAGTAGAAGAAACAGAAAGGAAAGGGGACCCATAAACACATATCAGGCATAGGTATACTACTTGCTTAGATGTAGGACGTATACACCGTTATCTTGATACTCTCCACATAATTGGCCCAGCCGGGCATTCCCACTCTCGGGTAAACAGAGATCGTATCCCCCGGTTTGATTTTGGCCATCCATTCCTTGATGGAAGATAGGGCATCCTGATAGTCCCACACATTGACATGAGTCCGAATCTGTTTATCAGCATGGACATTATCCTGAATTCGCATGAACATGCTAGGGCTGGACTCTACCCCGGCTTCAAACCAAGTATATGAACCAGAATATAAGCCTCCGGCATGCTCTGTGTGCCATCCTGTTCGGACAATCAGTCTCTGAGAAGTTACAACAGTTTGTGAGGTCTCGCACCTTGCTCACCATGGGATAATGTCGTGAAGACGATGCATCGAACCGGGTTCTCTGGGCTACCCGCAATCGGTGTTGTAGAGATATAAGGTTTACGAGGGGAGCCGTCCCAGATGTCGACAGGCTCATGTCGTTCAACAGAATTCACAATCCACAATTCGGCAAAATCAAGGATAGCCCGGACGATATGCTGTTTTGGTGAAGAAAGCCGTTTTTCCAAGAGGCGCACTATTTTCTCGATATCCTGCTGCGACTTGGGGCCACCTCCAGACAGTGTCATCGGATACTGTCGCATCTCTGGGTACCATGGCTCTCCAACTGCCCACCCCAGGTCCTCAAAATTCTGAGGTAAGCATTGATCAAATGAAGCACCCTTTTCAAACAGATATCGGACAATTTCCGAAGACTGTTGGTTCAGAGCGAGATCAAGGGGAGTCTTCCCCTTAGAACAAGGACTGATATCGCAGCCTGCATCGATGAGGACTTTGACACTGTCAATACGGCCATATCTAACGGCCACATGCAAGGCGGTATTGCCACTGATACTGGACCTAGTATTCACATCGACTCCGTGATCGAGTAAAACTTTAAGAATGTCTACGCGACCGTGATCAGCGGCTCCAATGATGATGTCGCAATGGCCGTCCTCTGGTTCATGTTCCGGGAACGACTGGGGCCAAGGCTCAGGGGGAAATACAGTGTCCGAGCCGCAATCCAAAAGTTGCTTAACCACTTCAACGTGTCCATACTTGGTGGCAAGGAAGATGGGTGACACAACTTCATAATTGCAATCATGATGCCGAGCACAAGTATTCACGTCGACCTGAAATTCTTGTAAAAGAATTTTCACGGTGTCTAGCTTGCCGGTAGAAATGCTAATCATCAAGGGTGTTCCAAAGTAGAATAACGGGCGCTCTTTGAACTGGGGAAGTTTGTGTAGGAGGTCCCGTACCAACGACGCTGGCCCCTCAGACACGAGAGGATAGACCATATAATCCAGCTCTTCAATGGAGGTGGTATTTGACAGGTCTCGCCATGGATGGTTTTGCAGAAGTCCTTCGTCAGTCGCTACCCAAGATGGCCCAGCGCAATGACGCGGACGGACGAAACTGCCAATGTCTTCACATAGATCGTATCTCTGCGCTCTATATTCTCTGAAATATTTCATACTCTCTCTGCCGAAATAGAAAATTTTTCTTTCAAAATAATAATCGTCGTTGTCATCAAGGCTCTGCCACACCAACTTGGAGGAACCGTCCTTCGTGGCACCTCTCAGGTCTGTGCCAAAATAGGAGACTTGTCTGCGCGAACGCTGAGCGAGTTGGTTCTTCTCCGAGTCATTGAAGAGGGTAATGAGCTTGTTAAAGTCAGGAGGCTCATCCGACTCAGGGCCTGTTTCATACGTTTTGAGAATGTGCACATCCCAGTTTGAAACGACGTAGACAAGGAAAGGATGTTGTTCCAAGCGCTCGAGAAATTGTTGCTCTGTTGTACATGGCCCATTCTGGAAATCCTCATAGTGAAGATACGCCAAAATGAGGCTAGTGGTATGTCGGCGCAGGAATGAGAATGATGGAATATGGAAGTTTGAATGATGCGCTGTTCGTTTAAGATGGTCTGAAAATAAAAAATCCTAGCGAGAACAATCAGCCTGATGTCTATCGCAGTGATGACATTCCGCACCTGCACAGAGGCATGGGATAATACCAGAATATCCGTCTTGACGTCGTAGCGGATCAGGCTTGAGCACATCTCCAAAAGATGTTCACCGCTCAAAGGCTTCAGGTCCGTGTTCGGTGAGCCTCTTCCTGTTTCTACCATGACAGCCTCCATGAGTTCCGTAAGACGCAGCTGTCGATGCGATCCCACCAACCACCAAAGCATACGCTGGACTATTTGCACGGCTCCCTGGCCCTCTCCTTCGACGCTTTGAAGGATCCTTTCATACATCGAATTTAAGTCGGTAGGAAGATTTCGGAGTATATTATCGATGTCCTTTTCGAATTTCGCTTTTGCTAAGGATTCCAGTTGACAGTCGACCAGGCGGAACCTACTGAAAGTCAATAACTTTCAGAAAGCAGGGGTGATAGCACTTACATGCCCTTGGACTTCTCCAGAAGAGTCGATGTGATGCGTGTACGAACCGATTCATGAAAATGCGTAAGCGAGAGATAAGAAGTGTTCATCTTGTCCTCGATGAATCTCTGTATATCATCCTGAACTTTCTGAGTTTCGTCCACGAGAGAGATAGTTGGGGCACCGCTCAGAACATCCAAGATGTCCTGCTCCCCTCTGCTAGTCACAAAGATGGAAAATTTGGAACTTGCAGACGCCAGGTCATGAATTGCCGCTATATATTCTCTCCGATTTTCCTGCACGCACTCATCAAGAGCATCGAGGACGACGAAGATGCGCTTCCAAGGCGCACTCGCGTTTTTCAGCAACTGAATAAGATAATTGACAGATTTGGGCGGATCTGCATGGTACTGATGCATGGACGTCTCCAACTCGCCGAAGTCCTTGACAAAGTCCTCTGGTTTGTAGCGCTCGAGAATCTGCGCAAGTAGTGTGCGCAGCAATACGACTATATCGGTGCTTCGCACATCCTGGAAGTCTGCGAAAGCAAACAAAACAATCTCTTCGTGGGTGACATGATCCTTCAAATGGTCGATGGTAAAAGATCTGTATCGCGAGTGAATGGGATGCAAAGCAGTTGCAAATAGAAACCTTACGCAAGAACCGTTTTGCCATTGCCCGCTGAAGAACTCCGAGTCAGGATACATAGCGTGATAGGACACGATAATGAAAAGACTCACGTATACCATTCAGCCACAGAAATGTAGAACCAGACGAATACCACGAGACAAATCGGCCATGCTCACGCAACCATTCGCATGTTTCGGACTGGCGCCGTTCGCGCACTTTTCGCAGTTTCGCCTCGGAATTTAGAGGCTCCAGCCATTTCACCACCTTCTGGAGACGTTCGGCTACGAGATTTTTTGATCAGAGCGTGCGCGCTAGAAGTGGTTTGTGAGATTACTTAGTTCCTTGGATGCCTTCCTTAGTTCCTCGGCTGCCTTCTTGGTATCAGCTTCCTGCTGGCGCTTCTTCATATCGTCAATATCTTTCCTGAAAAGCATTACAAATTAGCAAGTAGCAAATGAACGAAAGAACACCTACTTTATTGTGACCAGCAGAGGCTGCAAAAGTCCAGAATTTTGCTTTAGATCATCGCGAAGTGCCTTGATTTTCTTCTCGCCTGACCACACCCACTTGGCACGTCTCTTGATGTTAAACTTGAACTTTGGGTCACCGTACACTTTCAAAGTGGCATCCAACTTATCCAAAGTAGTCACGTAATTCTCCACCGACGTGGACAGTTTCACCTTCTCCTTGTCCTCCACTCTGCTACCATATTCCTGCAGCTCCTCTAACCTGGTACGTGCTACTTTGAGTTCCTCCATCAGCTCCGAGCACGCCTTTGGCGCGTTCTTGATTCCTTGGAATAAGTCGTAGCCTTGGATGCATCGCTCGATGAGGTCCGGAATACCCGTTAGGAGGGAGAGGGGATCCATTGTTCGGAAAAAAGCGTAGCAGTGCGAATGTGGTGGGAGGAGACAAAAGGCGCTACACTGTATATCTGTCACCATCGGTTGCCGCATGTATGGGAAAGTGACTAGGAAGCGGGGATGATGGAAGCTTCATATCTGATACCGGGGACCCCATCACAGTGAGTAGCACATACAGCTACCGGTCTGGCAAAAACTCGCAGAAGCGCTTACGAGTAGTACTATAAGTGGACAGCAAACCTGAGTTGATTCTTAGGTCCAAAGCGTCCACGGATGAATGCGTCGTTGAAGATAGAGGTTGCCAATAAAACGATGGCTCGGTGGCACTAGGACTGGGTCATGCGTAGGTATGATTGTATCAATGTGTGTCTCTGGTATGTTTCTTAATATCACCTCCCGGACGACGTAACTGCCGTCCATCATACGACCGCGTGCATGACTCCAAGCCCTCCCCCCTGCCCTAGACACAGCTAGAGATAGAGGCATACTATCTTGCCCACAATATAGGTCAAATTTCTGGCCAAAGTAAAGGGATGAATGAACATAGTGAAGACGTCGATAAGGCAATGTTGTTACAAGTCTGCGAACGAACCAACAGCGGATATTCAATCTCGTTTGGATGAATCCTTTTCCACCCCCTTGGCGTCGAAACACACATCATCGATCATCGGGAGAACTGTGTGGTCATGTGGAATCCTACAAATTGGGCCGGACGATTGCATAGCAGGGTCCAGCATACATTCACCGTGTCATTCCTTATCCAAAAGTTCCTCGAACAGAGCGCATGTTTTGGTAATCCATCCCTACAGGCCAGGGTCCCGTGGCATTCTCCGATAGTGCTCTCCAGGTGAACGTGCTCGGATCGGCGAGGCTTCAATGAAGATAATGGGATACCACAGTGGAATGAATGAAGATTTGGTCGATTGTAATTGCATTGCAGAGGCTAGCATCTATGATGTGAGGAAATACTACGCGAACCAGTAGTCGCTGTTGAGCCGAGAGCGGGTTGGGGAAGCTTATAATGGAAGTTCGTTGTCTCTCGAGGTCGTAGGTGAACCGATCGATCTCCCCAATCGACTCTCCATCCATAATCCAAGACCCACAACCTGTATAACCAGTTAGTCTGAGGGGATGCGGATGATATGAGGACACACCTTCTGGAGCAGTCACTAACAGCTTTGTACAATAGCAGCGCCTTCGCATGAAGATATAGCTTAAGAACCGGATGGTGAATAGCTTGGTAGTTTGGAGCACCAAAGGTGATAGCTTGAGAAAAATGTCGGAATTTTGGGCAAGAGTCTCTGAAAAGGTACAAAAAAGTCGCCGAGTGCGCAACCCTAACCCTAAGTGAAGTAAGGTTAGGTTTACATTCAGGGTCTGAGAGGGGGCATACCGTATATTAAGCAGGCCCAACCTTCCCCAGGCTCTCATATCTTTCCCTCATTCACCGATCTCACTCTTCCCCGCCTCCTTCCCCCTGCATCTGCACCAAGTAAACCAACGACTCTCTATTCATCCGTAAGCCTTTCTTCTGCTATTTGTTCCACGGATGACGGTACCATGCGACGAGGATGACAACGCAGCAGGGTACAGTCACCAAACTTGCATTTATCACCATCGACGGCGTTCTACGCCCCGTCGAGCACGCCTCTCGTTATTCCTGTCGATGTCGACGAGCAACTGACCCCGACAATCCATGTTTGCCGGCATTATACACCTAGTACCGACGCATCATATACGGGATCCGTACACGAATGTCACGCTGTCCCCGCCGCCTGCCCTGAGAAAACCGCGCCATCGTCACATCCCATTGCCATCCCAAACAGAGAGCGGTAACCCGATAGTGTTACATTCACTGTTACGGCCAAGCCATGGAGAAATGTTGATGGAGCTCGTATTTGCTGCTCAGAGTCTATCGGGGTACGCGGTCTTGGTCATGAGGGCTGCATGAATGAGGCAGCAACCAACCCACCTCTTCCGTCACTGGTCATCGTCCACCCAAAGCTTCCATAGACAGTAGTCATCCAGAGGTCGGGCGACCAAGAGTGGGTTACAGTTGCCGGCTTTGTCGAGATGTTATGGTATGCTCTGCAGATACCCGTTCCCCTGCAGGCATCGTTATCGTTGTTACTCTTCAAAAATCAGGATGATGCGCCTGTTGACAGACATAGAAAGATGCAGGGCTGCGAAGAGAGAGAAGTGGTTCAGCAATCTAGAGAGGGGAGAGATGCGGTTTATGGGGCTCGGCGCCATTGGAGACGACATCTGGGAACTGCTTGTTGAATAGGGCGCGAAGGCCGCGCCTATGTAGATGTTTGTGTAACCGCTAGCGCGCGAAGGGCGGTGGCCGTGGACATTGAGCTCAGCTGTAGCAGGCAGACTAGGGTTAGGGTCACAACTCTGGGTTGAATAAAAAAACCTACTCGTCCCAATCGTGGTCCCGTCACCGTGGCAGTATCTTTCGCCATCAGTATGCTTAACAGCCATGTTGGTACTGAAGGTCCAAACGTTAAGCGCTAAGGTGCGATGGTGGAGATACCCATGAAAGATGCCTCGAAGCGAATGTGACCGTGTATGGGGACGAAAAGAAAACGACTCTGAAATGTGTAGTGGAACCGGCGCTTGCTCAGGAAGACAACATTGTTCCGGCGGATGGCACCGCAGGGATCGCGGAGAGAATAAGCGACAGTCGGTTGAGGAAGGATACCATCCGGGGAAAAAAAACGTAACATAGGGTATGACGCTGTTACAGTGAATAGATAAATGAACACTGACTTCGCTATACAGCCTTGAAAGTCACGTACCCGTTTCTGATTTCGCCTGATATTTCCCCTTCCACTATTATATCTTCCTTTGACTGCCGCATTGTTGAATCGATCTTGCGTCTCCGAGATCACCAGTAGCCACTTCGTCTTACACTAGAATGCCTGTCAGATATATAAATGTTCACGGAAAGAGTACTGACGCTATTTTGGCTGCCTGACTTAGGACATTAATTTGGACGTAGTGGGCCAATCCTATTCCTCAGGCCTCGGTATTGTCAAATGCAGAGTCGAAATTCGCGCCTATCTCGAGTCGTAAATTGCATGATTATTACAGTGCCGGGTAACCAGTTCGACCGTGACCTAGCTGTACCAAACGAATGATGAGAGATTATTAGTGTGCCGAAACGAATTGCTCGCAGAACACCGGTTTCCTTCAGCCATTTGTAGAGCTCCGCGTCAATATGGTGTGTCGTGGCCCTCCATACTGCTCTATTGTTCCGCCGTTACCAGTGCCTTATCCTGAAGATGGTCTGTCAAAGAGTAATTCTGCAAAAAATTAGCTATGAGCGTACCAATGGCTTGTAGTATGTTGTACCTGGCAAAGCGAAACGGGAGGCCAGGCAGTGATGGTCGGTGCCGAGAGGCTGATCCGTATGCGGACTTTGAAGTCTTCTACCGGCATTATCGGCAACAACAGAACCGCCTCCCAGTGGACTTCGGTCTTTCCCTAGACCTGAGATACGATTCACTGTACATCACGCTTCGAATCTTGAACAGCAAGGTAGGAGGCATACCTACTGTTTAGTCGCAATATTATACTGCCTCATTCCCTGCCCGAAGGTCCGTTACGCAGTATTTCATATATGGTATAAGTATTGAAAGTAGATTCAGCGAAGATCAACAAAAGCAATCTACAAAACGAAGTATCATCGTTCAACCGGGCCGCAAGCGGACGTGTTATGAACGCGATCTAAAGCTCCGTGGAATTTATACGAAAGTCCAGGGTATGTTAGCGTCCAAAGATGCCGCCAGAAACGCGAAGTGTTGGGAGAGAAGGGAAAGGAGCCCGTCCATCTACTACCTCTCGAAGATGTAGATACCATTCAAAACCTATTTTCCATACTCAGCACACGGACCAATATCAGAAGAAAATGAACCCTCACCCAAGCGGCGGCATCGCCGAATTCCGAACCCTGCGACAATACATAGCTTCGAGCGTCGGAGAAACCAGTGACGTCCTGACAACATTTTTCTTGACCGCCAGCTTGATCAACGTCCCAAACACCGGTCGTAAAGAATCCTATAATATGAATTAGTATACTGGACGCCCATTACACTTAACAAAAACTCACCGCCCAGGTTGGTATTGATGATAAGCATCAAATCCTTAAAGTGGTCAGACGTATTACAGGTCGAGGAGTCAACTTGGAGGGTAGGATTACCCCAAGAGCTTGGAGTCGGTAGGCCGTAGTTGACGTCTACGTCAAAGTGTAAAGCCCACATAGTAACGGCCGAAGAAAAAAACTCGACATACCCACTGGACCATGGTCGGTGTTCCACCACCACATCTTGATACCATCCGTAGTGAGCTCGAGTGCATAACTGGCTCCATTGACATCGTTCGCGGCTTTACCGAAACTGGTCTTGCTGTTGACAGAAACACCGCAAGACTGGTAGTTCGCATTCGCATTGCAGTTGGTACCGCCCTCCGAAGGATCGACGTTCAGCTTCGCCCCGTTGACGTTGTTCGCATCCATCCAGCAGCCATCACCACTGTGAACGGACATCGTGTTTTGAGTATACGAGTTCACGCCCTCGACCAAGTCGATCTCGCCTAGAGAACGAAGGATTCATAAAAGCGAGCAAGTGAAAAAGGCGGATGCTTACCAGTTTCAGGCCAGGTTCCGCCACCCGTGAACTATAGCAATGATGAGTATCAAAAACACAGAGAATGGACAGAGCGTACCCAAATAGCGGGCCAAACGCCACACATACTAGGCATCTGGTGAACGTCGATGATGAACAACAGGTTCTGTGACGGGTTGAACGTCTCCTTCGACGACATTCGAACAGCATTTCGCAGAGCCACGTCTTCCGCCTGGTCAACGCCAATCCGAACCTTCCCATTAGACTGGGTATACACCAGCCCACTGCTCTTCCCGTCGACATAGTTAGCGACGCCCTGGTTGTCAGATGCCTTTTCGTCACTACAAGCGCACGTCAGAAATGATCAGCAATCCGAGGAGCCGAGGGCGCACAAGTTGAAATAATCAATAAGGTCATCTCCCGTGAGATACTTGTACATCTTCCATCCGTCACTCGACGTTCCGTCTCGTTTATGTTGGTGTCGGTGACTGAAGCTGTGAGATGACCCGCTCAGCCCTGCATACGCAGCGCCAACCAGCGAGAAGGCAGCGAATGCAGAAGTAACGCGCATCGCGAAGAAGTCCGCAGATCAACGAGTGTAGTGAAAAAATGAGTGTAGGGCGCAGAGCCAGGAAGGTGAAAGGGATATCGTGGGTTGAAAGGAAGGGTTGCTCCCCGATCGCAAGCCTTATGTACACCAAGATCGGTTGCGGGGGGTTGTTTGGATTTTCTAATACCCTAGTTAAGAAGTGACCTGTCAAAAAACGCTCCACAATCACGAAATACTAACCATTTGGGTCGAGCGTCGAGGCTGGTTCGTAACATTCAAGTTTCGGGGGGACTCGCCTGGACGACCGCCATAACAGCCGAAAGGTTGAGCAATTTGCAAAGAGCACGGCATTATTCTGGACCCGAAGCTAGAAGACGAGTTGGCCAAGCTTTACTACGTACGAAGAATGTTCTGCTGGAGCACGTCTTCTCGCTGATCCCATAATGATGATCGTGCACGAAATGAACGAGTGGGAGGACATCGGTGCGCAGTCAGAGGCTTTGATATCACGTCATAGTAGGTCCTTGGGTATCGCATAAGCATTGCTTACGCGCCACTGGAATGATCATTAATGTTGCCAATGGCCAGTGCACACCGCATCGAAACGTCGCGAACGTCGTTGCGATGGCAATTGACAGCTTAAGCGCTCAATGTCATGAGGTACATTCACACACTTCTGACAAAAGCTCCGCATGCCTGGTATTACGAGGCTAACAATGTAAACACACGGTACGACGTGAGAATGCCGGAATGTATCATTCTGTCACACCCGTTGAGCACAAGATAAAAAATGTATCTGCAAAGACGAACGAACCTATAAAGCAAAGCGCCAGCCCACATGCTTATCACGCCCACCATCCTTCTCGGCCCAATATACTCTCCATCCACATCTCCCGAGTTTTCTCCTTCGAGAAGGCCCGTTCCTCCATTCTATCTTCACGCAGAATGAACTTCGTACGCGTGTTATCATCGCACGACGTCACCAACTCCCTGAACACCTTCACCATCTTTTTATCAGCCACCTCTGCTCGTGGAATGATAGGACCAAGCTGCACGATAACACAACGAAGGGTCTGCGGCAACACGGCTGAATCGCTTTCCAAACCCATCTGCAACTCCTCAGCAAACGCCGGAGCGCTGGAGACGCCGGATATTCGTAGATGTGTCAAGGAAGGAAATAGCACATCAAAGCCCACATCTAGAAGCCCGAGTGGGTTCCTGTTACCGACAAAGTGGACGCGACGAAGCTGAGGCATCTTCGCCGCTAAAGGGTACGAGTAAAACCCACTTATCGTGAGATCGCGAAGTCTGGGAAATGAGACGCGATATACACTGGCGATGAGCGACGTTGATACGGGACTATTGGACATGTACAAGGACAATGTTTCGAGGGCACATGATGTAATTTGCAACAGTGAGATATAGTCCGAGGGATTTTGAGGCGTTTGAGATATGAAGAGATGTCGAACGTTATGTGTAGGAGGCAGTAGAGGTAGTTCCCGATTCAGACGTGTGAACTGTGGGGCGGAAGAGAGGGATATCGAAGTGAAGCGTAAAGGTAGCGAGATATCGTGAAAATACTTCGAGACTTGACGTAGGACAGGAAAAGTCTGCCCTCCGTCGCTGCAGGCTAGCTGGCATATCAGGAATACGAGCTCGTTGGGACAGGAGAGGAGTGACATGGATGTTGTAGGCAAAGCGAGGGCAAAGGGATATTCCCGATTCCGAGGAAAATGCAAATATTGCCTCGAAATTGCGCGACCGGTCACGTGCATCGGATTCGCAATATGGTGACAGATGAGTCTTGCCGGCCCTGATATTGCGCATGTAGATAGCAAAATTAGCGCACGCTGATCCTCCTTCGACGATGAATGAATGAGTGCCTCGTATCTGCAACAAACCATTATTTAGATTCCGTGAGCGGGAAAGGCGGGCCGGTAGAAAACGTACAGAAATTCGAGAAGAAACGGGAAGAGAGATGGGGCTGCGTAGAACCCATGTCGAGGGCATGCCAAGATACCGCAAGGGGAGACGCGCAAGCTTCGGAACACGACGCGTGTCACGGCAAGGAGGATGCGTAAGCCAGGAAGTCGCGGAAGAGGCAGGCAGAAGCCATAAAAGACCTAAACATAGGATGATCAGACAGTATATAAAGCCAGTAGTCGAGAGCGAATAAAACTCGGAGAAAGCTTTACCGCCTTACCTGTCCATTTTCCAAACACCGTTATATGCTCTCAGGTACTCAATGCGGGGAACCTAGACACCCATATGCATCCGCCGGAGAGGTTGTTGATTACGCCCATGATTTAGCGTTTGACGTTTGACAACGAAACATATATCTTTGATTCCTTACGCGTACACGTTGTAGTCCAATGTTAACGATGTCTAGGATTCGGGAGGGGTGCACGTCGAAGCACAGTTGACAGATAATAGCTATCTTCGCTAATGCTATTCTAATAAAAGAAAAGGTGATATGAATTGGCACGATGCAGATCAGAAAGGAGACGTACCCCAGTGTTCCCCTCGAACTTCCTTCTAAATCTCAAGGCAGCGTAGAGCGCAAGACAACTCCAAAATCCCAAGTGTAACTAGAGCGCTGAAAATAAAACATGCTATGAATCTATTCTCGGCCTGAAGGACGATAAGATTTCCGCGGGATTCAGTCACATCATGGTGGTGAGAAAGACTTTGGATTGGTGGACCATAGGGCTGATAGAAGAGTAGGTAGGAACGTGGCTCTGGGCCGTGACAATGGGCTATTTTTGGCTCCCAACGATCTTTCTCCTTTGATTCCTACAAAAAGGTGTCTGGAACTATTGTGCCAAAATCTCCCACAAGTCCGTTCCTCTGTCTAAATTCCTTCCATTTTACAAATTCGTAACTGATTCTGGTCTTGATTTAAGATGCTCGCCTACGCTAGAGGAGAGTCCGGCGGCGGCGTCTTGAGTGCCGCTGAAAACGAATATTACCGAAGTTTGAATACCACCACCGGAGCCATGGTGGAAGCTCCTACTGAACAAATGGCTTAACACAATGTGACAACTGTCTTTCGCCTGCATTGGCTACTTGTAGAGCGGTCTGTTTCTCTTCTTCAATCCTCTCGCTTTTTCTAATGTATGCTTGTAGTAACGGCTAGCAGATGGCTATTCATCAAGCCCTACGGTCGCGTCCCAGATATTAAAATGGTGCCTATGGTGTTTGTTCGGCGCCACACCACAATACCTGTGCCCAGAGCCTTTGGAAGTTTCCGATACCGGGCTCGAGATTTTCTCGTCATGACAAGGACGCCAGAGCATAGCTTGGAACTCTGGGAATGGAGGGACTTGGAAGATGGAACAAGATCCGCTCTGCTCGTCCAACTCCGCGATTATGTCCTCCAGCTGCGAAGTATCCCTCGTCCTGTCGGATCATCAACGGCGATTTGTTCTGTTCTTGGTGGGCTTGTCTACGATTTACGGCTCTGTACTGATGGTCCTTACGGTCCATACGTCGCGAGGATCAAATGAATCTCCAGCTCCGCTTAGGTGTTCGTCTAGAGTGTAGTCGACCTGAGGTCATAGAATCACATCGGCGTCGCCATCCTATTCTCTTATATCGCACCCCAGGAATATCATGGTTGATGGAGATAGAGTGACGGGGATAATTGATTGGGAGTCGGCAGGATGGTATCCCGCCCATTGGGAGTACTTGACGGCAATGTTTGGCCATGATTTTGAGCCTTGGGAAAGGGATATCCTGAAGATCATCCACACCGTAAATGTAGAAATTTAGGACATCCTGACTATAGTACCTATACCTAACTTTTCGGAAAGTGAATGAGACTTGCTGAAATTTCGTCCGATATCAAAAGTTCCAAGACGGCGTGAAATTTATCTCAAATCAAAGAAAGCAGGAATGGATCACGAGATTCCGGTGTTCGAACCGAAGCTAATTGTTTCCAGCTACCCTGAATCAATGCCGAAAGCATCTGTTTCGGTACATACTTCGGCAAGACCAGTACTGAAAATGTGAGTGCTACCGAAATCCCGTCTGGAATACTTTATTTCGGTATCCGTGTTAGGCAAAGCCGAAACTAAGGTTTGGGGCGTCCTGGGCCGGAACGGGGTCATGAATCCTAATTTGGGTATACTGGATGTCGGCACGGGAATCAAAGGTCTGGGCATGCATTCCGGGCCCCCGCAAACCTTAGGTTTACCATCTGCCGAAACTTTGCCCTGAACGGAGGCTTTCGTCACTAGTTCAGGGAATTCCTGAATCTTTGCTTTCAGAGCTCGATTACGGCAGCCTGGATTGAAATTCGATATCTTACATTCCGGGGATGATTCAATGCCTTCTTGAACCTTTGGTATGGCTACCAGTATCAGTAAGTCCTGTTTTTCACATGAAATCTTAGGTATAGGCAAGTAAATCCGACTCTCTCAAATTTCCGCATTCCCGGAGTGATCCCTCCGTTCGAGTTTGAAATCAGTCGACCAAGGGTATAGTTGGGGTATTGCAAAGTGGAAAGCACTTGATATTTAACATGCGGGTTTCGGTTTTCTTATATCCGCCAACCGGTACTTTACCGAGGGTATATGGAAGTCCGGGACAATTAGACGATTAGAAGTTACATCGTCATGAGACTTATCTCTCTCGCATCACATATTTCTCTCGCTATCTTGATAAGCAATCTCCTGGGACGGGACAATAAGATTTGGAATGAGATTTGTATAAGCATCTTTAGCACCTCCGTCCTTGTTGCTCATTGTTGCCAGGCGTGCTGTAAGTGTCCCGGCTGATCTAGACAGAATTTCTTACAAACCCACTATAGATGGCTGTTCACTTAGGCGTTGCTCTACATTACGTCCAGAACGACATAGTCAATCCTCATCCATACTTTCATTGGGTACTCGTAGCCACTGAAGCCATGTCCTGGCTTTCCCCATTCTCCCCGACCCACACATTCGAGATCATCCGTAACACTGATACCAAAAGGCGCTGGGAAACAAGGTTCAGAGCGTCCAACCTGGGTAACTCGACATCCTTGGCTGGTATCGTGGAGTTTGCGCAGACCGATCTGGACATGGACTCCATCAGGAGGGTGATCGAGACCCACCCTGCGATGGACGAAGGGTGGAGAATTCAGGGACCAACTGGGTGGTCTTGCGCAACTTGGGTCTTGCATGTCATGCTCACCTTGGAAGAGATGGCGATATTTGATCTTCCGGAAAACCTCACGCCGGATATGCTGTATGATAGCATTTTGGGAGAGGGCTATAGAATCATCATGGGGAAGCTGCCAAGTAAACCCACACCTGTCGTCCAGCTTAGTGCTCACTCGTTGGTGAGGATCCGGCTTTGAATTGTGTATAATTGCTGTCGCTGACAATTGAATCCCAGTGAATCACGCAGGGTGCTCTCTTGATATTAGATAGCCATGATGATGGGTTAGCATCACCATTTCTTTGGAGTAGGGGAGCGAGAATTCTCCGGTTGAGACGCTGAGAATACCTGTGCTCAATTGTGGGTCTAGAGCCAAGTTGAGATTATAATACACATTGATACAACATTTTCGGTGAAACCGAG
Organism: Desarmillaria tabescens; assembly: GCF_030435595.1. Taxonomy (NCBI): domain Eukaryota; kingdom Fungi; phylum Basidiomycota; class Agaricomycetes; order Agaricales; family Physalacriaceae; genus Desarmillaria; species Desarmillaria tabescens. The sequence continues at coordinate 274,408 of NW_026848334.1, read as the reverse complement.
TATAAGAATTATGATTCTGCTTCCGTACTTCCATCGGGCCCGTAGTGGACCACACTTTGCTTGACGGAGACTTGCACGGGATGGGCGAACGATGTGCCCTATAATACTGGACTTTCAGCAAGTATTTAGGGAGATGAAGTCAAATGGCTCACGGGGTTAAGGATGTTCACGCGTCGCGGGTTTCTCGCGTTGAACACGTCGAGGTCCACGACGCCATCAGAGGTGGAGCGATCTCGGCTGTTCCGAAGTTCGTACCGGGTGATGAGGGTTGCTAGGAGGGAGCTTGAGTACACTGGTGAGAGTGTGAGTCTTGGGTTGAAGGTTTGGCGTTTGGTACGCACGTTTAGATATGACGAAGTATAGGCCTAGGAAGACGAGGTTGTTGTTCATCGTAAGCCACTGGAATCGGGCAGGAAGTCAGCATGAAAAGAGACATGATATGAGTTATTTCTGGGCTTACGCAGATCATCGATGCGATGGTGGCAGCGCTGATAACAATGAGCGTCAGAGTCCTTAGATGCAAGGATGGATCACATACCACGTAACGGCACCACATTCTAATGTGTATAGAATGAGTGAGTCTATTATATGGTCGAAGCTGTCGCCGAACGTTAAAACTCATAGGCCGACAGGAAGTATTCTCTTACCTCAATGAAACTTTGCGGTTGGTGTGGAGTAATTTTAGTAGTGAGCCGGTAATGAGGATATCCACAGCGGATGAGAGTGCGAGTCCGGCGGAGAATACCCACTGAGTGTGTGCCAGTGAATGAGAGAGGGAGAGAAGATGAAAGGGATTTGTCGTACGCCAAATTTATTCCTGAATCCAGAATATGTTCCAATGGATAGCCTGGAGAGTAAGGATGATTAGTCCAGGAGAGGGCTGATAAGTGATGGAAAACATGCATTGCTCCAGCGGTGACTGAGATGGCTGTTTGAGCTGTTTGAGCGGAGAAAATTGGAAGGACACGCACCACAAGCACAGGCTGTAGGAATCGGAATGAGATTGGTGCAGAGGAAAGATCTTCAAAGGACATACTTAGCCGGAGGAAAGCGAGAATGACCTAGGAGATGCAAAGATGTTAGAAGCCCATCTTCATAAACGATTAACGGTTTATAATTACAATCAATGCTGCAAGTATCCAGTTGTTTCTGCTTACTGTAGGAGCTGGCTGAGTCTTGGTATATTACGAATTGGAAAGATGCGCACGCCGATATATTCGCTCAGCGAAGAACCTATGCAAGTGAGAATCCGATTCCGAACCGTATTGGACGGGACATACAGATGGACAAATATGGTAGAGATGGCCTTTTGTCGGTAACATCAGGACAGTCACCGTAAGATCTGAGGTACGACGTACTGTAAGGATGATTGTAACCTTTGACGGCGGAATGAGTTGGTGCTAAGTGTCGCAGGTGAGAGGCCTACCGATATCGCTCTAGGGCAAAGTCAGGAAGGGCGATAATAGAAGGGAACAAGAACATACGGGGGGATTTGGTCTATCCAAGCTGTGTTGCCAAAGTGAACGATCAAATAGTTCCATATCCCGGCCCAAACAGTCCCGCTGTGAGCGACGTCGAGGAGCCTTACATTGCTGTGTGAGCTCACATGTAGGTTTGCGAGTAGAGGGGACCGACCATAGAATAGTAACCTGTACAGTAGCGTTGCAGACACGATGAATTTGATGAAAACAAGGAAGCCCTCACCAGAGCTTTGATGCGGGGTTTGTCCTGGGGGAAGAGTTTGAAGTAAAGGAGAGACTGGACGGACAACATGCCGGTAAGACTGTTGGACTCACTGGGTGAGAGATGAGACATCGGGGAAGAAAGTACTTACACCGCAGAAAACAAACCACCAAGAAGCAGAGAGCCTATGGTATACGAGAGATTGACCATGATGAGCGGAAGCAAGGCAACAGCAGTGCACAACAGCTCGTGTGATACAGCTCATATATAATTCGGACCTAGGGTAATAGGAGTACGGACGTTAATACAAAGCAGGATACGATCGATGATCGACCGTCGTAGAGGCGTAACCACAATTACAAGCCACAGTCCGAAACATCGGTTACAAATACCAATTTTCTGAGCGTCCCTGCCCTTCTCTGACAGTGAAGTGATGAATAACGCCTCTTGCGAAGGAGGGATACCCGTAAGTACAAACTCGGGTGCACGTTTTTGGTCCCATGTTTATGTCCCCTGACCGTTTGTAGGCCGTCTTCCAGGGGGGACTTGGCGCCGCTGAGAAATTGAAGTTTCGAACCTCGATCACAGGCTGGAGCCTGCTGCACGGGATCTAATAGATATCTGATTTTGGATTAAAATGCTGTCATTATTTGCGCGCCCTGTGGAAAAAATGTGGAATGACCAACCTTTGAAACTTTTTGGTGTATAGATGAACCAGATCCAGCACCTGTTAAGCCCGCTAAAGCACAGATGTAATAGCTGTTAAAAACGTTTTTTAACAGCTATAACAACTGCAAGGGAGAGGGATATCTACGGTACTTGAATAATTATTGAATAAAGCTGTCCTGCGTGCTCGTAATTATCAAGTCCTCTGGCATGTTTTATCAGCAGGTACGCATGACATAACTGAGCATGCGGACATCATTCCCCCCGAGCATGCGCTCACCGAATTACCTCCGTCATCAGCCGCCCATCAAATTTGCTGTGCCGAGCCTTCTGTTCATCACCCCGCACGATGAGCTCAACCATATAGTGTATATACCTCAAATTTCAGCCCAAAATAATAGAAAAATGCGTAATATATAGATTAATTTTGTCCATTATGTTTTTTGACCTAAATAACATCAAGTGGCCTCATGAGATAGGGAAAACTATCAGAAATACGTGGTAAAAAGAGTAATAGGGGGATAGAGGAGACATACCTGGTATTTTACATTTCTAGTGGTTGGGGCGGGTACTCCTGTTAAATAACAGATGATATACATTGTATAATCATGTGTACAAAACTCCATGGCTATCCGAAATTTATTGAAGGAGATATGAGCAGATCATTCTGCAAAACAGGAGGAGCACATCCCCAATTTCGATGTTCCAGTCATCCTATGGTCCTGGGATTATCAGAATCGGATTCCTTGACCCAAAAAACACTAGGAACATCTATCATCCATGGGGGTCATTTTACCCAGATAACATATACAGGCATATGTAGCTATAAGACAAAATGTAAGAACCTCTTGTACTTCGGAGTTTTGACATATTACCCCCATGGATGATAGATGTTCCTAGTGTTTTTTGGGTCAAGGAATCCGATTCTGATAATCCCAGGACCATAGGATGACTGGAACATCGAAATTGGGGATGTGCTCCTCCTGTTTTGCAGAATGATCTGCTCATATCTCCTTCAATAAATTTCGGATAGCCATGGAGTTTTGTACACATGATTATACAATGTATATCATCTGTTATTTAACAGGAGTACCCGCCCCAACCACTAGAAATGTAAAATACCAGGTATGTCTCCTCTATCCCCCTATTACTCTTTTTACCACGTATTTCTGATAGTTTTCCCTATCTCATGAGGCCACTTGATGTTATTTAGGTCAAAAAACATAATGGACAAAATTAATCTATATATTACGCATTTTTCTATTATTTTGGGCTGAAATTTGAGGTATATACACTATATGGTTGAGCTCATCGTGCGGGGTGATGAACAGAAGGCTCGGCACAGCAAATTTGATGGGCGGCTGATGACGGAGGTAATTCGGTGAGCGCATGCTCGGGGGGAATGATGTCCGCATGCTCAGTTATGTCATGCGTACCTGCTGATAAAACATGCCAGAGGACTTGATAATTACGAGCACGCAGGACAGCTTTATTCAATAATTATTCAAGTACCGTAGATATCCCTCTCCCTTGCAGTTGTTATAGCTGTTAAAAAACGTTTTTAACAGCTATTACATCTGTGCTTTAGCGGGCTTAACAGGTGAGATCCAGATACCGGACCTGCGGACTGTGAATCGGAGTTCAAAAAACGCGACTTATCACAGTGTGACGGTACGCGCCTCTCCCGATGACGACCAGGACAGTGAGCCCGACAGATTACAATCCTCGACCCACGAAGCGTCAGCGTCGCGACAGCATATCACAGGGCGCCACTGCTGTCGACGGCAATGACCTTGCTCCCTTGAAGGCGATCGCCATGGCTCCTAAGCCGTCATGTCTCACACCATTACCCCCCTCTCTCCTACTCATTTCGCTTCCAGGCATTCTGATACATCCACCGACGCATCGGTATCATGCCCAATCTCTATGCCTTTCTCTTCTTGCTCTTCGAAGGTGTTTGAACCTACCGAATTTGACTCCAGAGGTGGAATGCAGAGCATGGACTGCTATGGTGGAGGTTGGTATGCTTGTAATAGCCGGGGGCTTCAGTCAAAATGATGACCATTTGTGGGCAAAAGCCATCGAAATTGAGGTATGTGATATGTTTCTTGGTGTCGAACTAGGCTGACGGTTTGGGTATTAGGTGGAGAAGGCTGCGAATAAAGCAGTGAGTACTATGTTGTATATCTATTTCGTGTACTGAATTGTATGCTTGTAGCTAAATATCGCACAAAAAGTGAGTTTCCTTCTCGGATAATGTCATTATTTGACTGAACGCATGACGCCAGCACCCGACCCTTCGACTGTATCGTCCCCATGTAACTTGCTTAACAGCACGACTGCTGCACTGGCAACGCAAGTCCAAATTCGCCCTCACTCTCCTTCGACGTCTGCTCAATTCGTTCTTACCCTCTGATCCACCCCATGCGATTTACGCCGCTCATCTTACCCTCATCTCACATCTTACAACATCGAACTCGTCTTCCTCGATATCTAGTCCGAAAGAGACGAAGGCACCCCTATCTGCTATACAAGCCCTGGCAGACCTCGCCGACAACAACAGGCACTCTAGCGTCAAACTATATGCTCTCGTCCTGAAGCTGAGGACGCTGGTGTCGTCAAATCTGTGGGAGAGCGTCGACGATGCCCTACGCTCGGCAGAGGAGGCTCTGGGAATAGATTGTCTTTCGGTGCAGGGCTCAGCTGTCGCAGAAAAGCAGGTCCTCAACTCGATATCCAACACACCTCGGTCGCAGGAAGGAACTATAGCCGGTTCACCGAAACAACCTTCTACTCCTACTCCATCGATGCCAAAGTTCGCTGACAAACTGGCTGAAATCATGGCTATCCATACCTTGATTATCGGCGTCGTCTTCCACACTTTCGTCGGTAACTTTGCAAGAGCAAGTACGCGTCTAACCCTCCTTCATATGCTCATGGACTCCGGGGTCTTGATAACGTCAGGCAGCGGCGTCGTCGTCGAGATAACCTTTTCAAATCCACCGTCACCTCCTCTTCTCATTCAAACGACTCATCCGCGTGTCCTTTTCATTCTTGCCTATCTCGTCAGCGCCATCTCGAGGAAAGATCCCGTCGGCCGAAAACCCAAGCGAAAGATCTTTGCCGTCGAAGGTCTGGCGGTATGGGAGAAAGAGATGCGCAAGGAGCTTGTTGTTCCCCCCTGGGCTAGCGTTGATGATGTAGAGCAGATGAACCTGACGATGGCCCGGCTGAAGTGTGACTTGCTTTGCGAGCTTATCTCGGTTCATATCATGCGGTCTGAAATCCCGTTCGCTGAGAAGCATCTCGCTGCTTTGACGGCGCACGCTCGTACGAAGGGGCTGTTTGACGCTCTCGCCGCCCGCATCATGTTGCACCATGCACATCTTGCCCATACAAAGGGTGATATGCAGTTAGCTGGCAATTATTATCGAGCAGCGGCTTACCTTGCGGAGGATGGCCCCGCTAGAGACCATTACGTGTGGACGTCTGCCCGTGCCGGTGAAATCGCTTTGAGAATCGGTGTATGGGCTCGAGGTGAACAGGACGAAGATAGCTGGGAGGCTATCACGGAGGATGGATTGTCCGTCATCGACGACTGCCAAACTCAGGGTGGCACTCTGAGGAGTATAGGTACTCTTATCGAGGCGTGTCTGTCCTCGGAAATCCTCAAGGCCAAGTATGTTCTTATTCTAATACCTTTATCTTCGTGTACTGACCATTCTATGCTCTCAGGAATTTGCTCAGGTCGGCGATGGGTGGTACGACAGACTCGAAGGACAATCATTTACGTGCATTAACCTTGGCACTGCTCACGCCACATTTCATGCATACCGCTATGGAACACGCTATGACCATGCTAGTGACGTGCGAGCAGTTGGCGTCGGGAATGGGCGCAGGTTCTGTGAAGGGCGCCAAAAACACAACAGGAGCCGATACTGTCGGAAATGGTCCGCTAAGGTTATGGATTGCAGAGCGAAATTTGGGTTGGTCTTTCCTTCTGTTTCTTTCTTGGACTGTGTGACTAATCTGGACTACAGAGATCCACCGAAGAAGGGGTGATATGGCTCGAGCCGAAAAACAAGAAGCCGCTATCGAGGCGCTCAGGAATGTTGTTCATTACTAGTTTACTCATGCATTATAGACTTTCGATCATGCATTATTTATTACCGACACACTCATATGTATCATGTACTGTATTATCATCTTGCTCGCTTGCTATTGATACTGTTTTCTCTAGGTGTCATACATGACATCGCAATCTTGAAAGACCCTTCCTTACTTGGGAACATGAGCTACCACTATCAGCGATGAAGTAGAGTTAGTGACGCGTGACGGCTCAAGAAGACAGAATGCGACGTCAAATGTGAATATAAGCAAGTGAGCCTCCGTTTAGGATAATGGTTTTGACATTTAAGTTTTCGCGCTCAGTCGCGACAAGGAAACGTCGACCAAGCTAAACGCCACCAAGGTCCTTAACGACGAGGAATTTCAAATCTCAGGCCCCTCGATGCCTGAAGACTTCTCGCATTCAAGTTGCTGCGATGTAGAAAAGTGACAAAGCCCATTCTAGCTCTCTCTCTCAAGTAGGTTCTGGCCCCAAGTTCATAAAACCCTTCGGAAGTCAGCAGGTCCCGCAAAATCCTCATGATCACGATCATGAAATTCTAGGTGGCGTCTTCCCCTCTTGTCAAGAAAGTCATTCAGCGAGGTGCAGTTTCACATACTTATGGCAGCCCGCCCTAGTACTACCCTGAAAATGCCGTTGGATTTCATTCAATGGCTGCGGATACCCCGTGGGTCCTTTGGGGTATTCTTTGCCGACTCCGAACGCCTCAATCAGTCGGCTGCCCTGGAAATCGATGAGTGTCTTTGTATCATCCGCCCATCCATCCAATATTGAATATCCGAGCTTATGTTAACTGTAGACTGTAAGGCACCCTCATCGTCCCGTACAGACGCATTACCCGTTCACGGCGAAGCATAGCTCGTCTTCGTGGGCTCCAAAACACCGAAGAATTGCTTACAATGCTATGATGGCCAAATCACCGTGCATCCAGGGGCTCCAAGGTACGCTGATTCCCATCCGTCTAGGAAGAAGACCTACTGATGTTTAACTTTAGATCCCGTATTGTCCCTCGAGGACGAATCAGATATCGCCTAGAAGGTACGTCATGGTCCGACTCGGTGTTCTCGCATCGCGATTTAAAGGTGCATCAGTGATGGGTCCGTGTCACGAGCCGTCTTGCTAATCAATGGCTCGCACTTCAATTGGACTCTAGAAGATACTATCAACATACATGGGCTCTGACGAGAATACACCTACTCATGGCTCTGCGAATTCGAATCAAATGTAAATGGGATCGAAGACCGGAACATCTATACCCGCACAGGAACATTCGGGGTGACCGGTGAGGCTGCACATAAAATGACCCTGCAATCACGCAGGCAGTTTTCTTCTCAACCAACATCTACACTTCTTATGTTAACGGTGTGTGTCCGCGACCTGCTGTACGTCCACTGTGCAGAAACGATGTCGAGGTAGCTGATTTCATTTTCTTTTCATATTAGCATTTCCAAAACGTCTTCACCGACTCCGGCGGCTTCGCCGCAACCTATTATACCCCAGGAATTGATCGATATCATTATCGATAATTTGTATAACCATCCCCGCTCGCTGAGAGCCTGTGCTCTCGTTTCATCATCCTGGTCAGGGCGCAGCCAGCAAAACCTCTTCTCTCGAATCACCCTCGCTGGCCGACCATGGCCTGACCAACCAAAAGGCCGAACAGCGGCGGAGCTATTTCTACGCCTGATAGAATCGGCTCCTCATGTCCCGGGCTTCGTTCGGCACCTCGAAATCATCGAGGGTGATGTCTTCAAGTCCGACCGGTGGCTCGCCCGGTCGATACCAGTCCTTGATCACATTCTACCCGCGCTCACAAACCTGCGAACTCTCCATATCAACTTTAGCGGACTCCTATGGCGCCATATCCCAGGTATTCACACTTCGTTTCTGTCCGCTTCCAGGCTCCCGGACCTCCACAAAGTAACGATATCAAGCCTCACCAGCGTTCCCAGCTTAGACAAACTATTCACCTTGTTCCAGGGTTCGAATATCGCAGATATCAGCTTGGTGAACGTCACCACCTGTGCCCTGACCAACGGTTCACAGACATATACCCCAAAATCCCTTCGAATACCACTCGAAAACCTCTCCCTCTCTCTTGATGGCGACCAAGTCTGGGGACTTACGTCGTGGCTCGCTGATCCATCATGTATCTTGCAACTCTCCGGTTTACGGAAACTGCACGTCAACATATTATATTCACGGGAGATGAAAGCCGTTTCCAGATTACTGGAAACGCTGCACATGCCTTCCCTGGAGACAATAGAGATCCAATTGGAGGCCCTTGGTAAGCAAGCGTTGCTATTTTAACCCTCCCTATTCTTATCCATCCAAAAACCTCACAGATTCCACTGATTCCATCCACCCGGAAAACCTCCCTGATATCAGCCGTTTTCGGCACGTCCGTTTAACGCTGACACAAGAATGCCTTGGATGCGAGTCGGAGGAGTGGATATCAGCCTCACTTGCCGCTATCTGCTGGACACAGATACTGGAGAACTTCAGGGAGAACGTTATTGAGACTGTTACGCTTATGCTACCCAAGATCCACCCGGAGAAGTTTCCAGAAGCCGAACGGATGCATTGGATTGCTCTAGACGCGGCTCTGATGCGTGCTGACATGTCGCATTTGCGCGGGGTGTACCTCGAAGATGAGATCAGTCAAGAAATGGGGTATCGGAATGCGGTTATCAAGAACATACTTCCTAATCTCTATGGAAAAGGCCTTTTAGTATTCTAGGTGAAGACCCTCCTTTATTTTCCGACGGAATACCACTGATTGGTCTTCTCAACTTTGGAAAGGCATTACATACCATGGTCGGAATCTTTTCATCTCGGCTTTTCACAGCACTTGTATATCCTTATCTATAATACCGTTTAGATTTGCTCCGATCCAGGTGTCTTCGTACGTAGTTTGAGCAGCCATATTTATTCAATATACCGCGTCCGGCTGCTTCACACTTTCGCGCCCTCTATTACACATTCACAGCAGAGGCCGGGTCATTTTAGCTCGTAAAAATTGAAGCCTTTGTCAGTCCTGAAAGGGTCGTCCGTAAAACGGCATGAAAAATCCCCCTCCCCCTAATAGAACAATGGACTTAGGATAACTTTTCGTTTTACGACACTCAAACCGAGAATGTAAAAACTAAAGCTGGAAATCGAAACCTTTTAAAATCCCGGTTTAGGCCATCGAAAAAACACCAGCCTCTGCAATGATTGAATGGCGAGGCAAGCAATTAAGCCAAAATAAATCATCCATATCCACGGACTTGGCAACGTATTAACATTATACACACTTCACATAGAAAACAACTCCGTATGCAGCCCCACCCCACCCAACTCCCCACTCCTCGTCATCCCAAGCCTCGCAACGGCATTAGACGCCTCCCTTATTAAACTCTCAGGCCCACAGACACACACCCCAACGCCCCCACCCAGACCTACCCAACTTAACTTCTTCTCTTCCTCATCATCAGGCGGAGGAGGTGTAACCAAATCCCCAAGCACCTTCCCAAATCCAGGACGCTCAAAGATCACGTCCGAGTTGGGAATAGATGGTACTGCATCGGGGTTACACAGACACGTAACGTATATCGAGACGTGCACGTCTAGTGTCGAACCGGGACGCCCAGCGACGTTGGTGATATCCATGAGCATAGGTGCGAACCAATCGATCGAGCCTGATGACGACATAATAAGAAATAATGAATAAAAGAGTAGAATGAAGGACCCTACCAAAAGACCGTATACACCACACAAACTCGATCCTCTTAGTCCGCTCCCCACGAGGCCTCCCAAGCTTGACACACTTCCCAACGATATCATCAAGCAAACCAATCGTGAACGTCGCTCCGCTCCCCCCAGCGAACAACAGCACGCTCTCGTACTGTCCCAAATCAATACTACACCCTCCATAGGGTCCATCCAGCATAACCTGCACCGGAACGTCTGCCCCAGTAGTCCCAGCCTTGTCTTCATGCTCCAAGCACTTTGTCTTATTCTCCGCACTCTCATTGGCAGTGAACACATTAAGCGCCCTCGTCCAATCACCCGACACCCTCGCTCCCAGTATGATCCCAGGCGAGGAGATACACGAGACCCTACTAGGCGCCGAGAGGATAGTCAGCGGGTGAGACTCGAATACGCGTCCTGAGAAAAAGACCCGTAAGCAGATGTGCTGCCCTGCTTCCCAGCCGAAATCACAGTCTGGGATACGAATCTAAACCGGGGGAATGAGCTGGCTGGAGGACGACAAAGAAGAGATTAGCTACGTACGATGGTCATCTGGTTGTCAACAGCAGTGACAGTAGCATCCTTGATTCGATACCGGAACAGACGCATGAGCATATCCAGGCCATAAAACGCCAACGGAGGGAATATCCACGGAGACGCATACGTCGTATGGTAGCATATCGTGATGAAGAACGCCACGAACCCAAGGACACTACAATCACCAACGTTAACACCCACCTAGCCACAGAGAATAAAACTCACTGAACAACAAAAAAGATCTCATAACAAACCCTCCTCGCAGGCCTAACACTCGTCAGCACAATCACACACAGCACCCCAAGCGCAGCAATCCCGCTCGTCTCCTTCTGCTCCCCCAGAATCGTCAGGTTCCACTCCAAGTGGTTCCTAATCCAGAGCGACCCATGCACGACCGCACCGAGGAACATGAACCGCCCAGACCAGCGGTGCACGTAGTTGAGCTTCTCGTACCCGTGCCCGGGGCCCAGGAGCAACGAGAGCAAGGAATTCTTCGTGGCGAACAGAAAGACCACAGGTAACTGCGCGAGAGCGAGGAACCCGGCTCGGTTGGGGTTGTCTTTCAGTTGAGCGTCGACGATGATGCATACCAGCACGATGGCAAGGTAGGCAAGGATTACGAAGACTATATCGTCCATGTGAGACGGTCTCGCATATGTATACGTGTATAACACTCACTCTGTCCAACATTCAGTGCAAGGAACGGAGGTGTCCACAACGTGACGCTCCCAATGGTCCCGAAGATGCATTCTAGGTGCTTCTTTGCTGGTATCGAGCGGCGCGGTGTAGCCTGCTGGAGGGGCACATATATCCCTTTGGCGCTAAAGTCCTCGCTAACGCCTTGAAACCACAACCAAGTCCTTCTGTTGCGTATCGAGCGAACAAGGTAGGGCAAGGAGTACAGAATCGCAGCACCGACACATGACGCCCAGATAGCGGTGAACCTGCGCTGCCACTTCGGATCTTCTACGTATGAACTTGATACTTTGTCAGTCACAGAACGCGGAAGCGGTATAAAGGACGTACTTGTATTGCTGGAACTCTGTTGGGATCGTTGGGGCAGTTCCAGCGCTCATCTTAGGCGATGTTGAAGGGTAGTGCGTGAGAGACTACTCGATGAGTACGACCACATTCACGGAAAGAAACGTCCATCAATCCGACGCTCGCACCGCAGTGCAAAAAGTTTTTTCGTTCATATTGATCCTTGTTTGGCGTTGGCGTCTGAACCTGTCCCGCCTTCTGCGATGAAACGATCAATTTTGTTTCTCCAAAAAAGTTGATTATTCATACAGCAATTAACAAAGACAAAGCATATTAGTGTCGCATTAATGGGCGCTTCCGAGCCCATGGGTACCAAACCTCCCAAACAATGTCTCGCCTACTCCCATGCCGATAATGATGGAGAGAATGAATCCCACCTGGAAGGTCCTGAAAGTCCAGGATCAGAAACTGCACACACGTCGAAGAGAAAATACCCACATGGCTGCCAACATGAATGTGAAAGACAAAGCAGACTGCAGCGCATGCATGGCACCCCTTGCCAGATCGTTCCTAAGAACAAACGGCGGTGCAGAGCGCAGTACGACAGACTTGAGGGTACCCGGCTCGGACTTGAGCGCCTCGACTTCGGAAGAGGAGTCGCGGTTCTTCCGTGCATAGAGTACCTGGGCCCTGGAAAGCTTTGTTAGCATAGGTGAATGGAACTAGATTGACTCGCAAACCTTCTTGCCCAGTGTCCTTCCATGACCCTCCTCATCGCCGCAAGCCAGCGGTCAATCAACGCCAACATGAAAAAGCCAATACATGCTCCAACCATCGCACCAGCACTCTTGGGGACCCAGCCCTCGAACAGCAGGATATCTCCCGGTGTGAAATGCAGGTACGGCACCATCATACCCGACATAAGCGTCGTGTCTCCCGACGTATCCATCCCTGTCATAGAATCCATACTAGACGTAGAATGCGCCAGAACAAGTGGTAGGAAGAGCGTCAGGAGGGAGAGCATCTTTAGCAACATCATGGACCAGTGGATAATGGGATCAAGTCCAAATTCACGGCTTGTGCAGGAACGTACAAACACACATAAACATGCAGGTTCCGGTGGTGCGAAAGGAGAGGAATATGAAGTCCGGAAGGATGCTGCATTCAATCTCTGGTATCGGGTCCTGTAGTCGACACTAATCTAGACACATCGTTTCCGAACAGAACGAACGACGAACGACAGACAGTGCTCGAAAACCAGATTGTAGGGGCTGCTGGACAACAGGATTCCCGAGTCATTCTCCGAGTAATAAACAACCGAAACGAGACCCGCGGATCTGAGTGCACCGGATGTCGTTGCCAGTGGCCAACGTGGAATAGCTCCTTTTGCCGGTCACGCGGTGACGGCTGACGAGAGCGAGATGACGAGAGTCCAGCGAGAGGGGAGGCCCAATCAGCGACGGCCAGCGAGAGATGCATGAGGTCTACATCGATCCTGGTATGGAATACGACTATCTGAGCCGGATCTGTGATGATCTTATTAGCAATGATAGACGACAGCGAGGACGGTGTACGACGCACCTGGGAAGGGTCACCAGACAAATACACCTCCTCATCGTGGTATCAAGACCTTAGGCGACGAGTCGCCCCAAACCCCTCCGGTCGACTTCATACCACATCCTACGGGATTCCAAGGTGTATATGGAGGACAATACGACCTATACAGTCACGGAATACAGATAGAAACAGATTCGCTATCCATGGCGAGGAGGAAAAGTCGCAGAGGAAGGCTGCGACAGCGGCTGGGAGGATGATGGTGGTTGAGAGGAGGAAAGCAAACAGAACAAATCCGGGCCCCACGAGTCCTTTTTGCGGTGGCGTGGGAATTCGATCATGAGCCTTTTGTTTCATTGGCTGAACATCACGTGGGACCAGCAGGGTTAAGTATTCGATTTCAACTTGATACTTACCTGTCCGGTCTTTCTCATATACGACTTGGATACGAGATTCCCTACTCTTTTATCTTCCAGTCTTTCAATGGGGGTGAAGGTGAGGAGGCAGAAGGACCAGTGAGTATTTTTGGTTCACATAAGTATGTCATTATCAAGTCGTATTGCGCGACATTGCATCGATGTTGGTATCGCTATCTAATATCAAGTGCGAAGAGTCTATAATCAGCAAACATTGCAATTTTTCCATGGGATAATGAATAAGTTTCTCTTACTACCAAGCTGAGAAGATCGTTTATTCATTTCACCGCCATACTTCTATCACTGTATAATCTACCATCTCCTCAGCTTTGTCGATAATTCCAGCTAACGTATGAAAACACCTTTCCCCAAGCTGTGAAACACATAACCTGCTGTCATATTTCACAGGATTGACTTTTTCCTCCCCATACAATCCCCAATTCACTGTCTCCTCCAAAGCACCCTGGACACTACTATCACTCAACAGCGCATGTAACCTCAAACACGCGTCCCTCATTCTCCCACGGAGCCTATCCCTGAGATCGCAGTCCGGCAAACTCAAGAGGAGATCCCTATGATACTCATACAACCAATAATGATACTCCTGATACCCAGGATTCCATTCAAAGAAGACTTCAACAGGAACTTCGACCATCCCCTCGCAATTAAGTGCGCAGAAGTACACAACCGTCGATGCGTAATCATCAAAGTCGACGAGACGGAAGTTGTTCGCATCAAAGATCTTGAGAGCGATGGCAGTAGAATAGTTCATGATGAACTCAAGACTGTCTTCTCCTAATTCAGTTTTCCGGTACGGGGAAGCCTCGTCTATCTTCGCACGGATAGCATCTTGATATCGCTGACGACATCGATACCCGATAACAACCGAGCATAGGAGGGCGTTTACTAATTACCAAAATATCAAGCCCCGCTGAAGCTCGTTACGACAAGGGAAACACTTACGACACATAAAAGCATGGAAGCCTCCGAACTTTCCACGGGCATCATTCCTGATTGACGGTGCCCTCAGTGTAGGATGCCATCTACGGTCGCTCCAATTCTTATCCAGCTGGGCATTAGAGAACGCCAGTGAGGTAAGTCGATGCCTATGAGGAGCAGCGAGAGTGTCAGGTACGATCACAGATGAAGCCCGGCATACGAGGAGGGCGCGGAATGGCAGACTCTGAGCGCGAAGGTGGGGTTGCATGAGACCTGGACAGATCCAGTAGCGAAAACCGACCGTATGCATGTGTATGAAGGGAGAAGAGAAAGACTACTCGTCAGTCAAGATCGTTTATCAATCTGGAGCCGTGACTCAGACTGTGGCTGTTCAAGTTTTTGTCAATGTTAAGCGCTCGGCAGGGTATAAGGCGCTAGAGCTGCTATCAGATCTGGTATTTGACCACGAAAGACAGGAAGGCGTAAATGAAGGACGAGTTGTGGTGGCTGTAGAAATTGAAGACGGGATCCGGGCCGATAAGCCGACGTGCCCAAAATTTCAATTTGAGACCACCGCTTTTCCTACTACTATGATGCCGATGGCAACAAAATAAACTCCCCTCCCCCTTCATATTAAAGCTTAGTCTCGTGGGTACCCTCAGCGTGCAGACTGTCATGATCCCATCCTCTACGGATGATTCAACCCTGACAGATAGCCGCCCTTGTCATGTCGTATTCATAATGGCGGATTGGCGCCCAGTCGCCACATTTTTGAAGGGCATCATGCAACTTATTCTGTTCACATTCTGGAGGAGTGGTTAACTTCGAACATGACGCATGTCGCAGCTCACAGCTCTGGTCACCAACACCAACATAAACGAGGCAAAACAGATGGAAGATCTAGTCCAAACCGCTCACGAGAGATGACGTTATCGATTATTTTAACTAGTGCTCTCTAATATCTCGAGATTTCTTCTGAATTCTCACGTGATTTCATAGTGCAGGACGAAAAAGCATCCGAAAACCAGGACTGTTACATCTATGTCGATGGAAAGAGCAGTGGGCTGGTTGGACGCCCAGTTTAATGGACACGGCGGTTCGGATTGACCCTTGACCAGGTGGAGGACGTGTCTCTGCAAAATTACGTTCAATCCGTGACAGAATCTGCTGTTCATCGGATGCCCGGTCTGTGTTGCGTTTGACGCGCTATTTGGGTATGCCCTGTCCATTTCTTCAACGTGTGATCGATATTTATCATCACTCATCTGTAGTTCACGGGCAGCTTGACGCGGACTGAAACTCGGAAGCGGCCATCTTTTGCTCTTTATGAATTCTTCGTGCTCTAGGCGAGACCGACTTGGTCGAGGGCGTGAACTCGTATACCCAAGACACAATGTCCGTTCACGGCGCTGACGATTTCTGGATGAACGAGAGCGACGTTCACGGGGAAAGGCTGAAGGTCGATCCTTCGGAGGGCGCAATACAAACGTCGAATTGCAGCATTACAGTGTCTGGCCGACGATTTTAGTCGATAAAATACTTGGGAACGCAATCTCTATGAATTGATACGAGAGAGTCGGAACTCCCAGGTTGCCTTGCACGCGAGCCGATATCTTTGGCATCTTGTCAATTTATTGCACCTGGCCATCTTGATACCTTGGAATTCTTCATCGTGGCTGTCATGGGAAATTTTCTCCACGTGGGCTACGTTAACGGTCACTCTACACGGCGTAAATTGTCATTACATATATTTCTCTTGAAACTAACAAACCTCTGACAGGGTGGGGAGGTCAGGTCGGACAAACGCTATACTCTATTCTGATCCACTTCGAGCCTCGAAAGCATGCATCGGTGCACGATCTATGCATAATAAAAAGCCCCATGATTGGTCTGTCGCCTCCAGTGCGTTACCAAAATGAATTTTGGGGGGCTAGGATAAGAACTTGAGAAGAACTTCGGAAGGAACGTCATTTCGCGATTTTCTTGATTGACGTTATTCCCGTCGGACAATCATCAGTAGTACTGGTTGCTGCATGCTATGGCACCCCTTGGAACCACTTAAATCCACGCGAACGGCCCGAGGCCGTGAAAGACTCGGTGCTAATTAAGTTTGCTCCGGGCACGTAGAATTTTGCGAGCGCACTTGCGAGCATGCGTTTGCGTTCGCGAGCATGCGTTTGTCACGCTTGCATTTGCGCGTGCGAGCATGACAAAGAACTTCTTGAGATTTCTTGTATGAAAATAGCACCAGAATTTAGTCAATGCTTTTAGATGCGGAGAGATATAATACCTTTTGACAAAGACAAGAAAGTTGAACGTTATATTGAGGTGATGCTCTCTCAAAGTTCAAAACCAAAACTCAAGAGCCAAAAAATCAAGCTATGAAGCGATTCTTTGACCCGATATATCCAGTAAATCAATAATCTATCTTAAAAGTGGTCGATAGAGGAGTCTAATCCCAAGAAAATTTGCGTAAGGCATGGATGGACTTGGAGGAAGGAAGTTGAAGAAGCTAAGTTAAATGTTGGTTGCTGGTCAGAGAGGGTCAAATTCAATAGCAGATATATCATAGGAATATCAAACGAGCACAGATGTGATGACTAGATGCCGATCGCTCAGAAATATCAGAAGTGACCAACAGTTAAGACGGTTCAACTCTAGCCGAACGCAAATGTTACACGTTGTCACAACTCCGTCACACTTGCGAGCCAATTGCGAGCCGCCGTTGCTCGCTTGCGTTTAATTTCCAACCGCATGCGTTATTTTCGAGAACGCATGCGTGCATCTACTTAAGGCTTGCGTTCGACTTTGGGATGCATGCGTGACATCTTTGTGAGATGCGTAAGCAAGTTTGGTTCATTTGAGAACCTGTTCATCCCACCAAGTTCAAAAAAGGGTAAGATTTCTTAGTCATTTCGAAGTGAAATGTCGCTGTGATGGAGAGATCTCTTTTTGTAACTAGCACCTATACATTTATAGCATTTTCGTATTATTCAACGGCTTTCCTGAGTCATAGTAAGTGACATTGACCTGGTGGGGCATATCCAGGAACTCGGAACAGTAAGTAAATGATCAAGATAAGACACAGTTTACTAGTGTCTTTAAGACAGCACTAAGTATTCATAGGCCATGCAAACAAACGTATCCATATGCGTGCAAATGCATGCAAGTTAAGTGCAAGCGAACGCAATTGAACTTGAGTTGAACGCAAATGAACCGCAGTTGAACGCAACTCGCAAGTGTCGCTCGCAAAATTCTCCTGGCCCGTTTGCTCCCGTTAGTGTTGATAAACAGTCCCCTTTTAGATATAAACCACTGCCTTTCGCGCTCTGTTCCCCACGGTGCCTGCGCTTTGGCTTTCCCTCGGACGATGTATTACCGACCAAATGTTCTTTTCCTTCGCTGCTGTTGCGTCCGTTGATGACTACGCGCGCACATAAACTCTCGCTTTCTTTAATTCCGGCAGATATTAAGATTCAATGAAGCAGATTCCTTCCGGTACTAATACTTGAATTCTTCCTCTGACCATATATGATATTACATCCCCTCCAAGAATAATAATACTTCTATCTCAATTCCGGATGCTCAGCAGTATATGGGATAGCTCTGTCTAGCTTCCGCCAAAGTAGCTCTCCGTCTGAACCGCCAAGTGGAGGGTTCATGCCATTCTCGTTCCATAGATCCCTCTGGAAAACGCGTCGAGATGAGTCTGGGAAAGTAGAGTAACACACGTTCTCGGCAACTCACGTCCATTTCTGTGATCTGTATTTCCCATCTGATTCCTCGCCCTTTCGTAAATGGCTCGATGGCTTTCTCGTATCGCTGCATGAAGTCTCTTTTGCGTTCGCGTCTGTAGGGTCTCCTCAGTATTTATCCTTGTCGCATTGTACAAAAACGACTTGCGATGGCAGATGTCGGGCAATGTGATGGATGGATATCCTCACAAAGTCAGTGGAGGACTTTCCGCTGACATAGAAGTTCTCCTCTGAAACCTCGATGAAGTTGACTACGACGTAGAAGCGTGGAAGACCAGCTTTGACGTATACTTCGGTCACAGCCTCGGCGATAGACCGTTTGTCGCAGGAACAGTAGAGCCCTTGGGGGACATAGAAACGATGGAAAGGCATAGATATGATAGAAACGGACACAGCGGTTCTTGTACGCTCATTTCGGAGTCCTTTTGTACTTGGACGGTTAATCACAGCCCTTCGGGTCTTGGCACAAGGTCTATTGCATATCTGAGATCGGATTCAACTGAAAATTCGGGTCACTAACGGCTTTCTGAAGTCCGTTTGAAATATACATGGCCCGATAAGCTCCAGTCGCGATGCTTTCACACTTTGGTATGGTCGGTGAGAGGAAGCCCGAGGCACATTTGTCGTAGCTCTTGAGGTGAATCAATAGTGGGTGATCAAGGATCGTGGCCTTAGCTTCTACCCTAAGGAGTCTGAGTATTTGGCGAGACTCTGGTCACCGGTGCGTTTTGAACTTTTTCAGCCTAGAAGCTGCTGATTTCTGTAAGTAGTTCAGCAAGTTCCGATGGCCGTACATCGTTGCGTTGAGTTTTCTCTGGGCGCGTGATGTCGAAGAATGATAGTTGCCTACCTCCCAGTTACTCAATGATGCACGCGTTATGCGTCCAAACTTGGAAACACCGCTCGAGTACCCCTATCCAGTTATGATAACATTCAAAATATCTCTTTGGGAAAGCCGCATAAGCCGGGATCGGTCCCGACAAGTATGAAGTACTCGATGGACGCGGCCCGGAAAGATATAAACAGAGCTGTAGCCTTCTAAGGAACATTATATTATGATTACAGGTAGCGATGTACAGGGCCCGGCTAGCCAGGCCAAGCCAAGCCCTCCAAAGCTGGGTCCTGGTGTCGGGCTTGAAGAGGGCTTAGGCTCACGCTTCGGATTCAGAAAGCCCAAGCCCAAGCCTCCTGGCTTAGGCCCGAGCTTTTGAGGATGTTGTAGCACTACAACTAGGCCTCATAAATGACTACATGGTAATTTTGTCGAAGCTCCATAGTCCCTCAGAAATATGCGGTTGCAAAATGACAATCAATATTTCCGTGACTAAGTAGTGCTCGATAATCCCCGAGGCTTCTGGGAAAGCTGCTATTCTCAAAGAAGAGGTAATAAAGGAAGTCAATATAGTAAGTAAAGCAGCAGATTTACAACATGAACCACTACCCCCTGAAAGACAAGACTACTATGGTCAATAATACACTCGACAACAAAAAGTTTATTATTTGAACTCAAAACATGGTTATCACTTCCTACTACCCAAGCCCTGGCCTGAGCCCGAGCCCGGTAGGGCTTGGGCTCAGGGCTCGGGCTTACAATATCGAAAGCCAGGCCCGCCTTAAGCCAAGCCCAAGCCCTAAAAGCCAGCCCGAGCCGGGCCCTGTACATCGCTAATTGCAGGATATAACTCCGCGGTCAGTGGCACAGTGCCGGTCACTGACAGATTCCCACAAGATTCATGGCTGCAGTTCACCCATTTGGCATCAGTGTGCCCCTTCATATGCATGATAACTCGGACATTCAGGGCAACGTGGAGCCTCGCGGGTTTCATGAAAGTAGATAAACTTGGTCTCCCGGAGATGAAGCCTAGAAGACCGACTTAATTTGAAGTGAACTCTATTGTCATCTACTAATTGGTGGGAAAGGTTGATAAAGCCCAATAATTGCTGTTATATATAAATTTCCCAGCTCGCATGCTTACTGATTTCAGAGATAATGTTGTGAACTTGAATTGAACTTCCCGCGAAAAGGGGCGATATTTGTCTATGCTTGCACTCAAGGCTATTGGCCTGCCTCAGTTTATGCTTGCGTCCCACTCTCCAAATTGACTGCTCGACCTGCAACAGGTCTGATCATTTCAAGGATTCGACGCTCATCTTCAATACCAACCTGGGCGGTGTGTTTGATTGGTTTAACGAAAACTTAGTACACTGATTCAGGTCGTAGGATTCCTTGTGACGACCGGTGTTTGGGGTGTTGTCAAGCGCGGCGGTCAAAAATGTTGCCAGGACGTCACTTGTTTTTCTTACACTCGATGTTGTGTGTTGTCTCAGGGCTTGGAATTTGGCGACACCGTCGCTTGGGTGATAACTCGTCTTCCTCTGATGTTGGCCTGTGCTGTGTACTGAGCATGGAGAATAGGTTTTGAATTGCGAATTGTAATCTACATTTTTTTTAAGAATCAATAGATGAACGGGGTCCCCTCCTTTCCCCTCAGCACTTGGCGTTTCTGGTTCTATCATTGGACCCTAGCATACAAGACTTTCGCCATGTATGAAATACTCCGTGACGGACATTCGGGCAGGAAATCATATTGGGGGTCCGGGACTAATTCTGCTTGAATTCTCCTGCTCGCGGACAGCCAGCCCTCAATATTCACAGCGTAATGTATGAACCCCTGACATCATACTTTTTCTCGCTCCATCCATTTTCACTCAGGGGTCACCGAGAAAATACCCCAAGGTAGATTTCCTGAGCTGGTATTAACCGTGTACCTTATCAACGTTCTAGATGTCGAGCCAGAACCTCTGCCCGCAATGCGGCTACAATTCACAAAAGTGTCTCATCAAGTTCCACCCCGTCAAACTGGCAGGTTCGCGTATGTCTGAACTACTGAAATCAAATTGCCCCCCTCTCGATACCGAACGTCTTCAGCTGGAGGAATTTATTGGTGAAAATCGTGGATTCGTAGCCAGTTTGCAGGAACGGGTCAGTCAAGCGCGGGCAGTGCTGGATGAACTCTTGGAAGAGGAGAGACGCGTTAAGGACATGATTGAATCGTGCAAGACCTTCATCCAGCCCATTCGTAGAATCCCAGAGGGTGTTATCCATGAGATTTTTTCGAAGTTCTGCGATACTAAAAGGGAGGGAAAGGATTCATTGGACAAGAAATTTGCCCCACTGGTTCTTTCGCAGGTCTGCAGGGACTGGAGGAACGTTGCGGTATCGACATCTCGACTCCGGTCCTTTATAACGCTGGACTTTGACTGGTATCGTGACGAGCTGGCATGCCAGTATCTCCTTCAGACATATCTTCTACGTTCTGGGAAGCACGATATCACGCTCTCCATACACAGCAACAGCGATATTTCAAGGAGTCATCTTATTTCTGTTCTTCTCTTATGCGCCCCACGGTGGACCAATCTTTCATTGTCTATTCCCTATGATTCACTACACGCCTTTTCGGCAGCCAGAGGTTCCGTTAATCGTTTGAACCGACTTTCCATTGAGTTCGTTGGCAACGTTCCTGGGTTAAGCGTAAGGTTGGCCATGTCCGTATTTAACACCTTCGAGTACGCTCCACTGCTCCGAAGCTTCTCTCTGAAAGGAGTACTCAGAGGCGTCGAGCAGATGAACCTACCATGGTCTCAGCTCACCGAGTACAGTGGAAATGATTGGACGAGTGGCTATATTGATATCTTGAAGCGAGCGCAGGATATGGAGAGCGCTTCCTTACAATGCCACGATGACTCGGAATTCGAAGGGATGTTCCCTTCCTTATCTCACCGACGTCTTCGTGTGCTTCATGTACACGAAGAGGAAGAGAATCTGGATATAGAAGACATCCTTTCCGAAGGAGGGATCGTCCACTTTCTTTTGCATGTGGAGTTTCCCGCTCTGGAGTCTCTGAAGATGACGTACGTCCATCCGTATAATGTTCAAGTCCCCAAGTCCCTACTCGGCTCGACCGCGCGCGGCTTGAAGTCCCTTTCCATCGATTCGCCAATCATCCTTTCTTCCAGAGCACAAGCTGATTTACTCAACCTTCTCAGAACAACAGTGTCACTTTCGAGCTTCTCAATGACTTGGTGGTCGATACATGCCAACCCTCAAGGCGACGGGTTATTTTTATGGCTCAACAGGAACATCAACCCCGATGTCGTTCCGAGACTCGCCTCACTAGCTGTCCGGTTTATAAATAGAGAGCCGTATTTGTCGTCTTCATTCGTTGATATGGTGCAGTCTCGGAGGTACGCTGCGTTTGTCGGTACCTTTTTCCATAACACCGGTAGAGACGAACGTGGCTGGGCGTTGGAAGGATATGTGTGATGAAGGCTTCGTCACTTATGAGGTCGAGCCGTACTAGCTTTCTTACGTTCGATTTAAGAACGTATACATATCCAGAGTATTATTCGAGCGAGGACAGTGTTGTGTGAGGCGAGGGATGTGTACAGGTTCAAGTTCACAAAGCTTGGCCAAGGCGACTATGAAATTGAAGGCATACATCTCTACGGCCTATGGGTGAGGTACCGAGAGTCGTCAAAACTCAGTTGAGTTACTATGGGTGAAAGACTCGACGCGTTGAGATATTCATCGCAGACCCGGCGTACGGAATGTGGAGAGAATCTGCCAGTATGTGACATGAGCGATGATTAAGGATACTGAGTGGATTGGAAACGAGAATAATTGTCAGATATTTTGTTGCATTTGAATGCGGCCATACGAGAGATGAAGGGCATCTTGGAAGTGACTTCCTTCTAACCTCGATCAATCTGCAGCCGGCCCTCGAGAGATATTTCAGGAGCCGAGTACGTACCCCTAACAAGCTCCTTCGGACTATCGATCCGCGGTCAACAATCTTTCAGTTAAATCACTCACTGGCTAGAAAGAGTCTGCTTCAAAGGTAAACCATTGCATCTCACGGTAATCCTTCGATCTGAACATTACGGTAGATGTCTGCCTTTGTTCATTGCCCACGATGCGGTTACAACGGACAGGACAACCTTCCTCTTTCATTCGAAACTGTCCATCTAGCAGCTGTGCGAATGGCTGAACTATCAAAGTCAAACAACCCACCTCTTCAAGCCGAACGTGCTCATCTGGAGAGTGTTATAAGCGAAGGCCGCGGGTTTTTAGTCGGACTGCAGGAACGGATAGTGTTGGGATTTACAACTTCAAGCTTGTACTAGAAGATTCCCGAAGCTTCGGCTTACTCATTTGTCACGATACTTAGATATATTTAGTTACTTTGGTAGAATATTCTAGATACATTTCGTAGTATATAAGGAGCTCATTAGGAGCTCTAGTAGCTAACAATTCAGTATTATACCTACTGCAAGCCTCCCACTGCAATAATTCCAACAGATAGCTCAAGCACGTGCTGCACTTGACCTGCTTTTGGATGAGGAAAAGCGGGTCGAAGACATGCTCGAGTCCTGCAAGACAATTGTACGCCCCATCCGTAGGATCCCAGAGGATATCATACGCGAAATCTTCTTGACGTGCTTCGAGCGAGTCGAAATGGAGGGGAAGGATTCATTAGATGGGAGCTTCGAGCCGTTGGTTCTCTCACAGATCTGCAGCGATTGGAGGAGCATCGCGCTGTCGACATCTCGGCTTTGGTCATCCATTAAGCTGGATTTTGACCTGTATCGCAACGAGCTGGCGTGCCAGTATCTTCTCCAGACATATCTTCTACGGTCTGGGACGCATGATATTACGCTCTCCATACACAGTACGAAGGAGATTGCAGGGAGCCATCTGATTCCTGTTCTTCTTTTATGCGCCCCTCGTTGGACCAACGTTTCATTGTCCATTCCCTACGATTCACTACACGCTTTCTCGGCTGCCAGAGGATCCCTCCATCGTTTGAATCGACTTTCCATCGAGTTCGTCGGCCGCGTTCCTGGATTACCCGTAGGATTGGCCAAACCTATATTTGACGCTTTCGAGTACGCTCCACTGCTTCGCAGCTTTTCTCTCAAAGGAGTATCAAGAAGTGTCAGACAGATAAACATACCATGGTCGCAGCTCACCGAGTATAATGGAAACGATTGGACGAGCTGCTATATCGAAATTCTGAAGCTCGCACCGGATATGGAGAGCGCTTCCCTTCAATGTGATGAGCACTCGGAGTTTGACGAGACGCCCCCTCTTTCATCTCACGAACGCCTGCGTACACTTCATGTTCACGAAGTCGAAGAGGATCCAGATTCTCCTATCATTCCTGAGGGAGGTATTATTCGTCTTCTTTCGCATATAGAGTTTCCTGCTTTGGAGTGTCTGAGCATGGCGTACGCCAATCCATATATTCACATTCCTACTTCTCTGCACGGCTCGACCGCTAGGAACTTGAAATCCTTGTCGATCGATATGCCATTCCTCATATTACCGGAAACGCAAGATGATTTAATCAGTCTTCTCAGAACAACAGCATCGCTTTCCAGCTTATCAATGAACTATCGGCTGGTACCTACCAACCCTGAGAACAAGAGACTACTTCTCGGGCTGAACGCGAATATTAACCCCGATGTCGTTCCGAGACTGACCTCGCTGGCCGTACAGTTCACAAATAAAGAACCGTATTTGCCGCCTTTATTTGTTGACATGGTGCAGTCTCGGAGGAATGCTGGGCCTACACGCACAGCATTGCAGAAACTTCGTCTGTCGAAACCCTTTGTCATACCACCGGTCGATCCTGATGTGGCCGCGCGCTGGAAGGATATTTGCGATGAAGGCTTTATCATGTATGGGATGGAGTAGTAGCGGTCTCATGTTCGATTTCGGGGCATGTATAGTAAAAGAGTAAATAATGGAATCGTAGAAAGCATTGTTCGACGAGAATTGGTATCATGAAGACTTCACAAAGTCGGGTGGAAAATAACATATTACGAGAGTGTATCGTCGCTTTTATCACCAAGAGCGGAACTTGATAGCGGCTCTCTAGATCTAAACGAGTTGGTTTGCATTGGAACACGGGCTGGATGCAAGTAAACTGAAGATCCTCGCGTCATCACTGATCGACGCGGATCCTCTGGACGAGCCTGTCCCAAAGCAACTCTAGCGACGATGAGAGTTGGAGCGATTCCCTTTAAACACATCAACCTAGGGAAACAGAAAGAGGAGGATGTGAACATACGGTGACGGATGAAAGTATCACTTGTGGATATGGCGCCGTCAGATCGTCCCGTACGAGATAAATGAGGAGGAGGATGAGCGTGAGTGCATAGAGCGCTGACGACTCGATGAGAATCGCTATGACTCGGTGGTAGGTGTATAAATTGGTCTTCGGCCCACTCGGGGCTTCAGTGGTCAGCATCGGATAGAGGATTAGAGTCGTGCATATGATTGTCGTGCTGAGGGTCATGGAATAGTATGCTATCGCCCAGTCGGTGCCGCCTATAACGTCTTGGAATGGATGTGTTCCGAGGGCGTCGAGGTTCTGTAAGATGTAGAGGATGTTGAAGACTGGTAGGAGGAGGATGTCAGGGGAAATAATTGAAGAACTAGGAAAATCTGACTTGTGCCGCCGATGGTACAGAGAACGGGTAAGATGATCATCCGCCATTTGTGGCCCCAGAAGGTCCAACATCGCCAAATCTGATCAGTACTTTCAGTACCAGTCATAGATAGTTATTGAGGAGACGTCGCACCATGATACCATTCGCTATCAGGATGTTCACGCTCGATGTTACAGAGTATGTAGCTCGAGCAGGGAGAGTATTGCGGGAGGCGAGGGCCATGTACACGTACAAGTGTTCTGGCCCGTAGACAACGAATGCCGATCTTACTAGCTTCCAACGGAAGGCGAGATGCACCGTTGCTAGGGTATACATAACGAAAAGCACCAAGAAGAGGACGTTACGGTGGATGAATTTCTGTGTGTTGTGTTTCGAGACTGGTGATAGACATGAGTTGAAGGAAAACTGAAGAATGAATGGACAGACTCACAAAGTTTGGTCAAGGCGACGATGAAAATGAAGGTATACATCCCTACGGCCTGCAGGTGAGGTTGGAGTCGTCAAAAATGAATCACGCCTACCATGTGTGAAAGACTCGACGAATGTCGCGTTAAGATATTCATCGCAGATCCTGCGTATGAAATCTGAAGACAGTCCGTCAGTAGTATCCGACATGGGCGATGGTCAATGACAATGAGGTAGTTGGAAGCGAGAATAAATACTGTTCGTTGACTTGAGAATGCCGTACGAGAAATGGAGATTTTCTCGGAAAAATGCTGGCTCCTCGGCAATGACAGGCTAGTGTGACGAGCTGGATGATAGATCCCTCTTAAGGGAAGATTTGAAAATGGAACATTACCTCACAGACAAGAACAGGGTGTAATCGATGGCAACAAGCCTCAGAAGCTCGATCCGTACTCTGTAGAGCGCTTGTATCTGCAGCGAAGACTTGAAGACCTTAGACCAGTCCGGATCCTTTGCCAGTGCTAGCCTCTTCAGACTTCAACAGTGAGCTGAGTGAATTCAAGCGCAGAGGGACTAGAGTATATTGAGGGGGCTGAATGTAGCAGTGCATAGTAGTAAATCTCAAGAATTTCGAGACTCAATTCGCTGAAGAAGGGGAGTATTGAGCGTTTGTGCTGGAAGTTCGGCACAGTAACGAGTTGAATCGAGTTCGGTTGCTGCGGCCCGCGGTCAATGACGGAGCGCGACTTCGAAGTCTGAATGAGGATCGGCCTCTCGGCACGAACAGTTGGTCTTTCCTACCGCCATCACTGTCTGGCTTCACTCTGCAGGATACAACATATTCTGCTCCTGGTACGTTGGTCCTAGAAAATTTTTTGTTGAATTGCTCATTAACAGCTCGTCTTCAGAAGGAGACATTCAGCAACGACGGCAGATGGTGGCGCAGTACGGTCATACCCATACTCAGGATACCATAATGACAGAATTGGACGAATGGTAGAACGGATAACGAAGGAAACCGGTGATCTGTGAGCAAATGCTCGCTCGGCGCGATGACAAGCTCTCATCATTCATTTCGTACAGCTAGGTCAAAGTTAAACCGATTACACAGCACTATGACAATTTTCCAATTCGCAACTCGACATAGGCGGGAATATTGATTCTGCACCGGACAAGACTGAGGCCTGCAGGACGAATTACTGTCCAAAGTCAGGCCACCAAGATGGTAATTAACGTTAGTACCCTTTCCGTAAGCTCATACATATCTGACAGGTATTCTAGTGTACAATGAAGTGCCCAAGACGCAATATCGATAAGGAAGAGATAATGGAAACAGAATGGCAGCCGGAGACGTGGTAAGTGCATAACTTTCAAGACTGTATGACGAAGTCAGTGCTCATTTATCCGACCAACACAACAGTGTCGTACCTTGTACCACGCCTTTCCCGACCACAAGTTCCCTTATTCAACTGCCTGTCCGCTTGTTCTCTCTGTGATCAGCGTGGTATCATCCACCGGAGCAATCTTGTCTACCTGCGCCTCTTCAGAAAGCGCTGGCTCCACCACACATCTCAGCGTCGTTTTCTTTTCGTCTCCACATATGGTCACGTTCGTTTCGAAGAGCCCTTCATGGATATCCCCTGCCAATCCCCACCGCCGCACCCTGGCATTTAGCCTTTGGACCTTTAGTACCAACATGGCCGTGACGATAAGCATACTAATGGCGAGAGATACGGCTATAGTAACGGGGCCACGATCAGGACGAGGTGTTGCTGGTAGACGAAAGGCGCCTCGCGCGACAGCCTTAGTGACCATCACAATGGAGGAAATGCTCTGAGAGGATGCTATGCTCATGTCGTAGTAGACTAGGTGAGTTATGGGTGCTGTTGTTGAAGTAATCGAGTTCTAATCATGGCGATTTTGTAGCCTGCTCAAGCTGCTTTCCAAACACGCTCCTAGATGCCCGTTTTTCGTTTACAATGTATACAACTGCGCAGTGTGCACCTGGATGCCAAGCATAATGTGGCCCAATCCCCTTGATTGTAATACAATTCAGACGATTTCTGTTTGCTATCGCATTCGGCACGTGTTCTCCGTCTCACAGCCTTGTCCCTGCTGATTCTCCGTAGATAAGGGAAAATCTTCACCGCAGCATACGCTAGCTCTAATGGGATTTTGACGGCATGGTGTTGTGATCTGAATGCGACACCGAATTGAGGTGAACATCATTTCATCGCAATAACAGAACAGGCCGTCATCATGCTCGCACCCCGGAAAACAGCGATGTGCAATAACAGGACGTGGCCCCGGCGACTGAAGGCGCAATGGCGAAGAGAACCAATATCTATGAGCTTTGCGCAGAAACCTTTGCCTTCCTCCATTGTGTGGTTCGCGACAGCAAAGGAGATTAATCAGCGACTAGTATTGGAACATGTTGGGTAGTTATTTTCTACCCAGCGTAGACTTGTAACCCTAACCCTACTCTGCCTAGGGTTAAGGGACACCGGGTCTAGAGCTCGACGTCTACGACTACCGCCCCTTCAATGCGCTAACGCTTACACACAAAACCGCGTCAAAGGCAACTCTTCCAGAGGTAGTCCTTTGTCTTTGTCTGGTGAATGTAGCTGATACATGCTTGTAGCGACTGTCGAGTCCACAGCTACATTGAATAGATATCCCGACGTCCACATAGGTGCGACCAGCGCGCCATATTCAACAAACAGTTCCCAGATGTCGCCTTCTATGGCGTGGAGCCCCATAAACCGGGTCTTTCCCCTCAAATTTGCAAGTCTGGACCGCTAGGCCACTTCTCGCTTTTCACGCTCTTCATACTTCGATGGCTCTCAAAATGCGCATCGTCCTTATTTTCGTGGAGCCAACAACAATGACGATGCCTGCAGGGGAATGGGTATCTGCAGAGCATACCATAGTGTCTCGACAACATCGGTAACTGTAACCCAATCTCAATCGCCCGACCGCTGGATGACTCCTGGCTACGGAAGCATGGAGTGCGCGATGGCCAGGGACGGAAGAGGCAGATTAGTTGCTGCCTCGTTTACGCAGCCCTCATGACCATGAACGCGTACGCCCGACAGACTCTGAGCAAAGTCAAGCTCCATCATCATTTCTCCACGGGTATACCTTAACAACGGATGTACTGCTGTCGGGGCATCGTTCTCTGTTTGAGACGGCAGCGGGGAGTGACGATGGCATGGTTTACCAAGGGCAGGCAGCGGGGACGGCGCGATGTATTCGTGTACTGATCCGGTATATGACACGTCGGGACTAGGTGCACAATGGCAGCGAACATGGTCCGTCATGGTCAGCTGCTGCTCGTCGCCATAGACAGGGACAACGAGAGGCGCCCTTGACGGGATGTTGAACGCCGTCGCTGGTGATAAGTGCGATCCTGACAGCTCCCTACCCCGCTGTAGTGTCATCGTTGTCAGGTTCTCTCGTCGGACAAGCATCGTCTTTGTCCTGCCGTCATTCATGGAACAAATAGCAGAAGAAAGGCCTACGGATGGATAGAGAGGCGTTGGTTTGCTTGGATCAGTGCGGACGCAGGGGGAAGTAGGCGCCGAAGGTTGAGATTGGGTGGTGGTAGTGGTTTGAAAGAGAGATATGAGAGCCTGGGGGAAGGATGGGACTGCCCTATATTTATTATTCGGTATGTCTGTCCCTCAGACCTTGAATGTAAACCTAATCTTACTTTCTTTAGGGTTAGGGTTTCTCATTCACTTTATCCGCATGCGACTTTTTCTTCAAACTAGCAAGCTATTCACCA
The DNA here is from genome assembly GCF_030435595.1 of Desarmillaria tabescens. NCBI lineage: Eukaryota > Fungi > Basidiomycota > Agaricomycetes > Agaricales > Physalacriaceae > Desarmillaria > Desarmillaria tabescens. The sequence continues at coordinate 244,309 of NW_026848334.1, read as the reverse complement.
TCCGCTTCTTCGACAATATCTTCATGCGAAGCCATCGCTATCGTACAAAGCTGGTACTGCTCCAGAAGGCTCGTCCTCATATCATCCGCATCCCCTTAGACTAACTGGCTACAGGTTATCGCCGCATGTGTCTGGGATTATGGATGGGGGAGTCGATTAGGTTGATCGTCCGGTTCACCTACGACTCCTGGAAAGACAACAAACTTTACAAGAGCGGCCGTTATAAGCTTCCCAAACCAGCTCTCAGCTCAACAGCGACCACTAGTTCGCGTAATATCTCTTCACATCGTAGATGTCAGCCTCTGCAATGCAATTACAATCGACAAATCTTCTTTGATTCCAATGTGGTAACCTATCACCTTCATTAAACCTCGTCAATCCGAGCACGTTCGCCTGGAGAGCACTATCGGAGAATGCCACCGGACCTTATCTTTGGATGAGGAAAGACGCGTCGAACGTATGACTGGATCCTGCTAGTCAATTGTACTGCCCAGTTCGTATGATTCCAGAGGACATCACACGCGAGAACTTTGTGTTGTATTCAGATGCTAAGGGGGTGGGAAAGGATTGATCCAAACGCGATTGAATATCTGCCGTAGGTTCTTTCGCAGGCTTGCGGGAGTATTGCCTTATCGACATCTTCACTGTGGTCATCACTTTACTTTGGACCGAAATTTGACCTGTATTGCAGGCGAGAAAGCATGTCTTTATGTCTGATAATATTGGGGGCAGGGAAGGACCTTGCACTCATGCACGCGGTTGTATGATGGACGGCAGTTGCGTCGTCCTGGAGTAAGAGAACCATACCACAGACGCACACTGATGCAATGATACCTACATGTGTCCGCGTCCTAATGCCACCGAGCCATCGTGTTATTGGCAACATCTGTCTTCAACGACGTATCCATCCGTGGACGCGATGAACCTAAGAGTCAATCCGGGTTTGCTGTCCACTTATCCTATCACTCGTAAGCGCTTTTGCTAGGTTTTTCCTGACCCGGTAGCTGTATGTGCTACTCACTGTGATGGGGTCTCCTGTATCCGATATGAAGCTTCCATCATCCCCGCCTACTAGTCACCTTCTCATACACGCGGCAACCGACGCTGACAGATATACAGTGTAGCTTCTCTTGTCTCCTCCCACCACATCCGTACTGCTACCCTTTAATTTTGACCTAACAATGGACCTTATCCCCCTCCTAACGGGTATCCCGGACCTCATCGAGCGATGCATCCAAGGCTACAACTTATTCCAAGGAATCAAGAATGCGCCAAAGGCGTGCTCGGAGCTGATGGAAGAACTCAGAGTAGCACGTACCAGGTTAGAGGAGCTGCAGGAGTATGGTAACAGAGTGGAGGACAAGGAGAAGGCCCAACTGTCCACGTCGGTACAGAATTACGTGACTACTTTGGATAAGTTGGATTCCATTTTGAAAGTGTATGGCGACCCAAAGTTCAAGTTTAACTTCAAGACACGCTTCAAGTGGGTATGGTCGGGCGAGAAGAAAATCAAGGCACTTCGCGACGATCTAAAGCAAAATTCTGGGCTTTTGCAGCCTCTTCTGGTCACAATAAAGTAGGTGTTCTTTCATTCATTCGTCACTTACTAATTTAGCGCTTTTCAGGAAAGATATTGACGATATGAAGAAGCGCCAGCAAGAAGCTGACGCCAAGAAGGCTGCTGAGGAACTAAGGAAGGCAGCCAAGGAACTAGGTAATCTCACAAACTATTTCTACCGCGCACGCTCTTACCGAAAAATCTCGTAGGCGAACGTCTCCAGAACGTTGAGAAATGGCTGGAGCCTCTCAATTCCGAGGCCAAGCTGCGAGGAGTGCGCGAACGGCGTCAGCTCGAAACATGCGAATGGCTGCGTGGGCATGACCAATTCGTCTCGTGGTATTCAGCTGGTTCTCTTCTGTGGTTGAACGGTATACGTGTCTGTTCATTTTTGACCGATCACGCTATGTATCCTGATTCAGAGTTTTTCAGCAGGAAATGGAAAAACAGTCCTCGCGTAAGGCTCCCACCGCTACGACTGGTTTGAAAATCTATTCACTCGCCCATATAGGTCGTTTGTCATCGACCATTTGAAAAAAAGTGTCACCAGCGAAGAGATTGTTTTGTTCGCCTTTGCAGACTTCCAGGATGTCCGAAGCACTGATGTAGTCGTGTTGCTGCGCACGCTACTCGCGCAGCTTCTCGACCACTGTAAACCGGAGGACTTTGTCGAGGACATGGACTTTACCGAGTTGGAGAAGACCATGCATCGGCATCATGCAGATCGACCTAAATTCCTCCAATATCTTTCTGAGTTGCTGGAAAAAGCGAGTGAACCTTGGAAGCGCGTGTTCATCGTCATCGATGCTCTTGATGAGTGTGTGCAGAAGAATCGGAGAGAATCGATTGCGGCAATTCGCAAGCTAGCATATGCAGGTTCCAAAATTTCTGTTTTTGTTACTAGCAGAGGGGAGCAGGACATCGTGGACGTTCTGAGCAGCGTCCCCACTATCTCTCTCGGGGACGAAACTGAGAGAGTCCAGGATGACATACAAAGACTCATCGAGGACAAGATGAACACTTCTCATCTCTCGCTCAAACATTTTCATGAATCGGTTCGTACACGTATCACGTTGACTCTTCTGGAGAAGTCCAAGGGCATGTTAGTACTCTCACCCCTGCCTTTTGAAAATTATTGACTTTCAAATAGGTTCCGCCTGATAGACTGTCAGTTGGAATCCTTAGCGAAAGCGAAATTCGAAAGTGACATCGATGAGATACTCCAAAATCTTCCTGCAGACTTGAATTCGATGTATGAAAGGATCCTTCAAAGCGTCGAAGAAGAGGGCCAGCGCGCTGTGAAAATAGTCCAGCGTACGCTTTGGTGGTTAGTGGGATCGCATCGGCAGCTGCGTCTTGCGGAACTCATGGAAGCTGTCACGATAGAAGCAGGAAATTATTCGCCGAATACAGACTTGGAGCTTCTGAGCGGCAAGCATCTTTTGGAGATGTGCTCAAGTCTGGTCCGTCACAACACAAAGACGAATATTCTGGTATTACCCCATGCTTCTGTGCAGGTGCGGAATCTTCTCACTGAGATTGACATCAGACTGATTGTTCTCGCTAGGATTTTTTTTTCCGACTATCTCAAAGAGACAAAGTATCGAAACTACCATATTCCATCATTCTCCTTTCTGCACCGACACACCGCTGGCCTCATTTCGGCATATCTTCACTATGGGGATTTCCAGAATGGGCCATGTACAACATCGCAACACCTTTTCACGCGTTTGGGACAACATCCTTTCCTTGTCTATGTCGTTTCAAACTGGGACGTGCACATTGTCAAGATGTATGAAACATGCCCAGAGTCGGAGATGCCTCCTGACTTTGACAAGCTCCTTGCCCTCTTCGATGACTCGGAGAAGAATCTACTCGCTCACCGTTCATACAGGCAAGTCTCTTATTTTGGCGCACACTTGAGAGATGCCATGATGATGGGACGTGTTCCCCTCTTGGAGTGGCGGTCCCGATGTTTCCCCATAAGGAGTCCTTTTGACCGATACATCCATGTCACGGTCAGCGTTTTGGTAGGAAAATATTCCCAGGACTATGGATCGCAGGAAGACGATCTATGTGAAGACATTGATGGTTTCATCCGTCCGCGTTATTGCGCTGGTCCATCTTGGCTTCTGACCGAAGAAGGACTTCTGCCGAACCCTCCACGACGAGACCTGTCAGATATGACCTCTATTGGAGAGCTGGATTATATGGTCTATCCTCTCGTATCTGAAGGGCCTGCATCGTTGGTACGGGACCTCCTGCGCAAACTTCCCCAGTTCAAAGAACGCCCATTATTCTACTTTGGAACACCTTTGATGGTTAGCATTTTTGCCGGAAAGCTAGACACTGTAAGCATGCTTTTACAAGACCTTCACGTCGACGTGAATACTTGCGCCTGGCATTATCGTTGCAATCATGAAGTCGTGTCACCCATCTTCCTCGCGACCAAGTATGGACATGTTGAGGTGGTTGAGTGGCTTTTGGATTGCGGCTCAGCCACTATGTTTCCCCCTGGGTCTCGACTCGAGTGGGACCCAGAAGTCACAGAACCAGTTGATGGTCATAGCGACATCATCATTGGAGCCGCCAACTACGGTCGGATAGACATTCTTAAAGTTTTAATCAGTCACGGAGTCGACGTGAATACTAGGTCCAAGATTAGTGGCAATACTGTCTTGCATGCAGCCATAATATATGGTCTCATTGACAGCGTCAAAGCTCTCATCGATGCAGGTTGCGATATCAACCCTCGTTCTAAAGGGAAAACGCCCCTTGATTTCGCTCTGAACCAACAATCTTCAGATCTTGGCCGATATTTACTCGAGAAAGGTGCTTTATTCGATCAATGTTTGCCTCAAAACTTTGTGGACCTGGAGTGGGCAGTTGGAGAGCTGTGGTACCCAGAGACGCGACGGCATCTAGCAAAACTCGATGTTAGCCCCAAGTCGCAGCTGGACATTGAGAAAATAGTGCGCCTCTTGAAAATGCGGCTTTCCTCGCCAGAACCGCTTATCATCCGGGCTATCCTTGATTTCGCCGAATTGTGGATTGTGACTTCCGCTGAACGACATGAGCTCGTCAGAGTCTTTGAGCGCTCTCCTCGTGAGTCTTATATCTCTACACCACCGATTGCTGGTGGCCCGGAAAACCCGGTTCGGCGCATCGTGTTCATGACATCACATGGCTATCAACGTGCGAGACCTCGTAAACTGCTATAACTTATTAGAGACTGATTGACCAAACAGGATTAATACCCGAAGAACCCGCCAGAGGCTTGTATTCTGATTCATCAACTTGGTTTGAAGCAGAAGTAGAGTCCAGCCCTGGCGTGTTGATGCGAATTCAAGATAATGTCCGCGCTGACGACCAGAGTCGGACTCACGTCAATGTGTGGGACCATCAGGATGCCCCGTCTTCCATCGAGGCCTGGATGTCAAAAATTAAAGCAGGGGATAAAATCTCTGTCTATCCAAGAGCGAGATCTGGGCTCTGCCATAATTATGTGGAGAGTGGTGTGGTAATGGTATATACATCCTATATCTAAGCAAGGGCTCCTATTTGTTAGTCTCTTGTAGATAGACGGACGATACATACCTATCGAGGGTGGGTGAACAGCATGTACGAGTCTGTTGTTTATCTGGTAGTACACCGCTGATTCCTTTACGACGCCTACCTCTGTCAATTCCAAATACCAATGGGACAGTGAATAGAGTTGAATTTCTGTTGCCGGTCATGGTGCATAGAAGGCCATCGTCACCGTTGAGGATATGAATGATTAGTTGCTCTTGAAATGGCCAAAGATCCTTCGGGCTCGGTAGTCACTTTGCGACAACATCCCTGATAGTTTGAATACTTTCAGCATCATTTCATCAGAGATTTCGTGTCGTAGCGAGACCAGATAATGGCGCGAACGCGGTGGTATTGGTTCAAGTCGGAGTGGCGGGAAAGTCCTTCTACATATGGAAGCTGACGCAACGGCATCGACAGTTATAACGATCTGACTCCCGATACGTTTTTATTCCTTCGAATGCTCTCTTACCCATCAATCTGACTCTGTACATCGCTTCAAGCTGATCTGTCTGCATCACCGCTGCCAGGGCTCACTGTTGCAGAGCACACTGTCTCGGTAGAGAAGCGACTGGAGTGACTGAAAATGATCACTGGACGCTTGGAGGCTTTATTTTGAAACATTAGGCAACGGTGTGCATACTTCCATATTGGATCGTACTAATTTTTCCAAGTAGCCATAGACACCATGAGCTCTGCTAGGTTGACCTACCAGCGTGCGCCCTATGGCAAAGCCTTGTTGGGCCAGGGCAGTTATGTGAGCTCAACAGTCGAATCTCTCGTTTCTTCCCTTAATCAACCTGAACAATAGAGCAACGTGTTCAAGTCGACTGAACTAGAATCGGGAAAAACAGTGGCTCTCAAGATGTCGCGTGTCTCAAGGAGAGTGAAGCGACCCATTCTCCAGCACGAGACTCGTATCCTCCAACTTTTGAAAGGACAAGCAGCTATTCCCTTGGTGTATGCTTACGGCCAGCTGGAGCATTTTGAGTACATGGCTATGGAGATTCTGGGGCCGAGCGTCGTGGAGCAGCAGAAGACGAACGGTCCTGGGACTGGTATGATGTTGACGACCGTCATCCGAATAGTGGATCAAATGGTGCGTAAACTTAGCCTTCAGACATTGCAGGAATAACTGAACTGGACGCACAGCTGGCGGGACTGGAGCACATTCATTCGCTCGGGATTGTGCATCGCGACATCAAGCCTGAGAATCTCCTCTGCGCATTTGATGATTCGACAATCAAAATAATTGACTTTGGAATCTCCAAGCCTTTTTCCCATGGTCAGCCTAGCAAGTACGATCCATTAAAGGACCGCCGGGCCATCGTCGGGTCTCTTTACTGGGCAAGTCTGAATTCTCACAATGGATTAGGTCAGTGCACATTACGCCTTCGAGCTCTAGTAAACATCTTAATTTTTATCCCTATCATGCCATAGATCTTTATCCGCGCGATGACCTGGAATCCTTAGCTTACATCGCCTTGTTCCTTCTTCGTGGACATTTGCCTTGGAAACCTCGTCCGCGTGAGGAGTCTCAGCTGCGCTCACAAGAGATTGTCCGACTGATGAAATCGAGTTGCTCAGGCAAAGGTTTGTCTGAAGGACTTCCGGCAGATTTCGGTGACCTGCTCGACTATACGCGCTCCCTCGATTTTGATCAGCTTCCTGACTACGAAAGGTTCAGGCGCATATTCGGGAGTATAGTGGATGGGAGGAGTAATGGACCCCTCGATTGGACACCCTCCGTCCCGCAAACCAATACGTGCGTTTTAGATGAGCCCCAGCTTGAGATTCCTGGCGAAGACGAAGACGAAGACGACGACGACGATAGCGACGACCTTGGCGAGAATACTTACTTCGGAATGGATATTGACATATGGGACTCGCGTCAAGGAGAGCGAGATAAGGACTTGACGTTGCTCGCAGAGCAGGAGGTAGACCTTGATAGCCGTACCCCGCAGATCGTAGAAGTGAGTCGCTAAATTCAGGAAATGCTCGTAAGGCCTTACAACGTTAATGTCGTCGGTATAAGCCTGTGATCGGTATCATGTGAAGTAATACTACAGCTTCGGCCACTTAAGAATATGGGGCCAGTATCCTCGTGTAAGGACTTTCGGCGAGATTCAATATAGTATTATATTGATGGCAGAGTGATATGATCATATAATAAGTAAATCAGAGCTGTCGTTGGTCCTTTGTATTAATTTCTAAGTATTCTCCAAAGGTGTTTATTCGGTATGCAGTCGGTATGTATCGGGCATCTAGAGAAGGCGCCGTCTGGACAAAAAGGTAAAGCTCCTCTCTAACAGAGCATGCCAGACCATAGGTCGTCTCTAGATGGAGCTTCGTATAGAGTAGTTGACGGTTGGAATGAACAAACTTTCATCTCTCCTTTCCAGAGGCTGAGAATTCGGATGGACGTCATTCGCCATTTGTGGCCCCAGAAGCTCCAATATCACCGGATCTAATCTTTAATTTCAGTACGAGGTACAGATAGTTATTGAGATGATGTCCCACCGTGATACAGTCGGCTATCAGGACATTAATGTCAGTATTGCAGGATCGGTCGCCCGAGTAGAGGACGTATTGCGAGAGGCGAAGGCTATGCACACGTACATGTGTTTTGGCCTGAGTATGACGAATGCCGACCGTACCGGTGTCCGACGGAAACTGTTGCTAGGGTATACATGGAGAAAAGCACCACAAAGATAACATTATGGTGATGAACGTCTGAGACTGATTATAACATTGAGCTGGAAGAAAACCGAAGAACAGACTCCAGATAGACTCAGAGTTTACAAAGTTTGATCAAGGCGACGATTAAAATGAAGATATACATCCCTACAGCCTACTGGTGAGGCCTGCGCAAATAACAGAGCCTTCCATGGGTAGAAGACCCGACAAATTTCGCGTTAAGATATTCATCGTAGACCCTGTTGATAAAATGTAAAGATAGTCCGTCAACATCTGACATGGGTGAAGGTCAATCACGCTGGGTCGGTTGGAAGCGGAAATAAATATCCTTCGTCGTCGCAGTTGGATGCCATACGAAATATGGAGAGTATCTCGGGAAAGGACTAAATTTCATTCGTTTGTGCTCATGCGGTTGTCCGCAGAATGTGAACGCTCATATCCAGATGAAATGCATTGGACCCGGCGCGTTCCGGACGGCACGTGTTCACAGAGACGATGGGTTTTTGCTAATAAGCCCGCCATTTTTGAGAGGCTTGCACAGGAGACGAAGAATCCGAGTCGTTAGCGGTCAATAGTGTTAAGCTGATTCCGGGTACAGTGGAGAATATTTTTTCAGCAGGGTGGAATTGGGACGACGCGCCGATAAGTCAACGAATAGGTGTGACAACTTGGTCAAAAGACCTTTACGCTTTCACTACCTTTTTGATGGTTAGCATGGTCGTTAGACAGCAGGCGCACGATGAGGGGATGGCTAGAACATCGACGCGATCTGCGGAGAAAGTGCAAGGAAGCGAGGAAACACCGGATGTTGGAACTGGAGCGGCGGGGGAAAAGCCGAGGGTTCCCACGCCATCGACGTGACCTTTTGGGCGGGCCGGACCGATTATTTTCTGACTCGCGATATATTTCTATTCTCGCGGATCTCTCCTTTTCCCACCGAGATAATTCCGATATCGCTCTAAGCTGTTCTGTCCGAGTTACCGCTGGAAACGCTCACTGTTTCTGAGGAAAGAAGAGGCCGGTTTAACCGATTGTTCTGAACGCTGAGAGTATTGATTTTGAATTAACTAGGTGTCAGTGCGCTTGATTCTATACTGCTCCATGGATGCTAGATCCTGAAGCTTCCAAGTTATCGTAGACACCATGAACTCTGCTGGATTGATCTACCAGCTTGCGCCCTATGATGAATACCTTGGGGCATGGCACTTTTGTGAGTCCAAAAGTCAAATCTCCCGTTTGTCCCCTCACTCAAACTGAACAATAGAGTTATGTGTTCAAGGCGACTGAACGAGGATCCGGAAAAACGGTGGCTCTCAAGACTTCCCGTGTCTCGATGAGAGTGAAGCGGCCAATTCTTCGGCACGAGTCTCGTATACTCCAACTTTTGAAAGGGCAAGCAGCTATTCCCTTGGTATATGCTTACGGCCAACTGGAGCATTTCGAGCACATGACTACGGAGATTCTGGGGCCGAACGTTGCGGAGCAGCAGAAGAAGAATGGTCCCGGGACTGGCATAATGTTGACGACCGTCATCCGAATCGTGGATCAAGTGGTGCGTAAACCATGAATCTAGGCATTGCAGGAATAACTGAACTGGACTCACAGCTGGCGGGACTGGAGCATATACACTCGCTCGAAATTGTGCATCGAGACATCAAGCCCGAGAATCTCCTTTGCGCATTTGATGATTCGACAATCAAAATCATCGACTTTGGAATCTCCAAGCCGTTTTCCCATGGTCCGCCCAGCAAGTACAATCCATTAAAGGACCGCCGAGTCATAGTCGGGTCTCTTTACTGGGCAAGCCTGAATTCTCACAAAGGAATAGGTTAGTATGCGTCACACCTTCGAGTTCGTAACATATTAATTCTTATCTATATCACGCTGTAGATCTTTCTCCGCGGGATGACATTGAATCCTTAGCTTACATAGCCCTCTTCCTTCTTCGCGGACACCTACCTTGGAAACCTCGTCCACGCGAGGAGTCTCAGCTGCGCTCACAAGAGATCGTCCGACTCATGAAATTGAGTTGTTCAGGCAAAGATTTGTCTGAAGGCTTTCCCATTGAATTCGGAGACCTGCTCGACGACAGTCGTTCCCTCGATTTTAATCAGCTACCCGACTACGGCAGGTTCAGGCGCTTGTTTGGGGGGAGTAGTAATGGACCACTCGATTGGACACCTTGCGTCCCGGCACAAATCAATACTCGCGTTTTAGATGAGCCTGAGCTCGAGATCCTTGGCGAAGACGACGACCACTACGATGACTCCAGTAGTGACGACCGTGGTGAGGACAGTTACTTTGGAATGGACATTGACATGTGGGACTCACGTCAGGGAGAGCGAGATAAGAACTTGGCGTTGCCCGCAGAGCAGGAGGCAGACCTCGATAGTTGTATCCCCTTGATCGCAGAAGTATTAGAGTAAACTGGTTGGTCTGGAGTCGTTGGTCTTTTCATCGTTGAGCCTGAGCTTCTTTCCACCTGACAAGCTGTGGTTTCGGTAATGAAATTGAACAGACCGGGTAATTTTATATTGCAGCCTGAACGTCGACAGTTCAAGACTTAGCTCTGGTTTCAGGGATACGAACGATGTGGAATCGACGCTAACCAAGTCTGGTACTCTCGAAGTCGACTGCGACCGCCCTTTCATGCACTGGCACTCACAAATGAAAATGCATTGTTTTTTTTAGTCCATTGTCTTTATCTGTTAAACGTAACTGATACATGTTTGTAGTGCATACGGCCGAGTCTGTACAGTTACATTGAATAAATATTACAAACCTACATAGGCGCGCTTTACGCGACGAGCAGTTCCCAGGTGTCGCCTTCAATGGCGTGGAGTCCCATAAACCGTGTCTTTCCCTTCAGATATGCCAATCTGGGCAGGAGGACAACCTCTCGCTCTGTACAACCCGACATCCCGCTACCGGTCAATCGCTCATTGTTCTGATTTTTGAGGAGCGACAGCGACGACGGCGACGGCGGCGTTATGGGGTCGCGTATGTGCATTGCATGCCATAATGTCTCGACAACATCGGCGACCGTCACCCACTCTCGATCACCCGATCTCTGAATGACTACTGGCCACGGAAGCTTTGGGTGGACAATAGCCAGTGACGGAAGAGGGGGGCTGGTTGCTGCCCCGTTCACGCAGCCCTCATGGCCGAGAACGCGTACGCCCGACAGACTCTGAGCAGCAAAGTCGAGTTCCATCAACATCTCCTCATGGCAAGTTGGCCGTAACAATGGATGTAACACTATCCGAATATCGATCCCTGTCTGGGATGGCAGCGGGATGTGATGATGGCGTAGTTTACCCAGAGCAGGTGGCGGGGATGCGATATATTGGTGTATAGTTCCCGTACTATGTGACTCGTCGGGACTGCCTTCATAGTGGCGGCGAGCAGGGACCGTCGTGGTCAGCTGCTCGTTGCTATAGACAGGAATAACGACCGATGCCCTCGACGGGGTGTAGAACGCCGTCGCTGGTGATGAATACAGTTCGGGGAGTTCTATGCTACCCTGCTGTGTATGCATTGTCGCCGCGGTTTCTCGTCGGACGTTCATCATCTTCGCGCCGCCGTCATTCATGGACTGAATAGCAGAAAAAAGCCTTACAGATCAATAGAGGGACTTTAGTTTGCTTGAATGAGTGCAGATGAAGGAGGAGGGTGGTATGAGAGCGAGCGATGGTGGTGATTTGAGTGAGAGGTATGGGGGCCTGGGTAAGAATGGGGCTGCTTTATATATGGTATGTACCCCCTCCAAACATTGAAAGTAAACCTCACTTTTCTTAGGGTTATATTAAGGTTTCATGTGCATCAATTTGGAATCGTGTACATATCAGTTTATTACCTTTGAGAGCTTGCTCTTGGTTGTAATCTCGACGCTTTTTCTAGGGAAGAGGTCTTCTTGAGCTGTGCTTCAAAAGCTTCCGTCCTTGCTCACCGCCCTGCTTTGGAACCGTGACTCCGACAGTCGAGATTCAAAATTCTTCGATATCGTACGAACCTGGTACTGCTCCCAGAAACTCATCCTCTTACCAGCTCATCCTTAACCTTCGGCGGTTTTGAAGTTTCCATATTAACTTTGCAGAACATTTCCGCTTTGTATGATAGGAATTCCTTCAAGTTATCTACTCTCTGAGATCTTGGCAGTATTCTGTGAAAACTTGTCATTTGAAGAGCCGCGAACCAGGACCTATGCGTCTATATCAGGTCATGGCCGCTTAATCGAATTCTGTACCTCACAACTCTGGCACTCGAACTGGTTGTCAGCCATGACCCGGAATGGCTTAGCGTCTTATCCGGGCCGCTGGAATCCCGTAGATCCTAGTATTCATTTCCCGATATATACTGACAGAAATATATATCGGGAAACAGATACTAGGATCGGACCGTTCGTGTGCACCCGGCTAGATCCATTTCTCAGCCAGATTTTAAACTGGCCGTTTAAGTCTGTTTAACTGGGATTTCTCAGCATGTCACTCCATTGTCACGGATGCTGCACTCCCTCTGCCCGCGCTCCCGCTCACTATACACAACAACAACGGCATTTCCAACAAGACTGGAAAATATAGCACGCCTGCGAATGGAATTGAATACCCAGACAGATCAACACAATTTTGGGAGAACACTACCGCTATTGTGTACGATCACTTGACATCATTCGGTCATTCGGATATCATCCGCCGCATTCATCTGAATTATCCCGATCTTGTGACGCTCGTAAAGGGTGCCGGTGTCAAGTCCTAGCCTCCGGAGTTTGTGACCGATTTTCTTAGCTTTAACAGAGCCCTCTGGCTAAGTCCAAATGGGTGCACGCGAACGGGCCCTAAGTTATCTCCTAGTATCCGTTCTTCGATATATAATTCTGTCACCTGAATACTATCTTTTCAAAACGAGTGCCCCCTCGGGACTAGATAAAGAAATGCGATAAGAATCATGTGAGTTATCCTTCTCTTCTTCCTTTTTGTTTTTGCCATCGCTTATGAGCTCCTTCATCAGATCATTTGCCCACATTTCCATCATCGTTATAATTGTTGTCCGTTACTATGCATCCACTCTCGATATCATACCGCATACATATCTTAGCATGTTGCTTTTCATTGTTCACTTTGTACATATATTTATTTCGCGTATCCTACACCAATCGGTGTGATCTGTATAATTGTAGTTAGCTCATTGTAACAACTGCATTTGTTTGTCATGGTAATCTGTGCCTGTTCCAGTGTCAATATGTTCCGCAAAGACAACAGGTTCGCGAAGTGATATCCTCCGATGTCGTAACATTTTATTCAATCTTCACGGATGACCGGATGAGTCGACCGAGTATGGAAAAGACGTTGATGCCTTGCTCTGCCTCGTACTTCGGGCTCGGAATGGAATTTAGAAGGCGTGGTTCCAATGAAAATTCGCACCCGCTATGCTGAATTCTTCATGAATCCTATATAGTACATATTATCAGAGATTGGGCAAGCATTCAGATACAAAACACGATACTTAAAATAGCACCATTATGCTTTGTTTGTTCCGTACGCCTTTGAGTCGCCAGTATGACAGAAAGTCATACAACCAACCTGAGTCTTCAGCTTACATCACCCTCTTCCTCCGTCACCCGTGCAAACTTACCTTGGAAACCTTGATATTGCAGCTTTGATGTCAACAGTTCAAGCTGCAAGACTTACCTCTGATTTCAGGGGGTACGAACGATGTGGAATCAACAGTTTTTCGTGGTAAGCTTACCATTTTCTCTTGAGAGGAGTTGGTATTAGAAACGAAGAGAAGAATCCGGGTCCTTACGCGTCAACCAATAGTCAATAGTTGATATACTGGGTACAGCTACATTCAGGACTAGATTTCTTAGGATTGTGGCATCTGGAGGATGTAAATCAGTAGAATACAAAGGTTGAAGGTTAAATACGGAGAAGTGGAGATACTTACGAGTATATTTTGATTGGATCCAATGCTTGCTATTGCCGAGAAATGCCGACAGGATATTTCAAAGTCCGAAAACAAATCGGCCTTTCGGTACGAGTTGTTGATCTTTACCACCACCATCACTCTCTGGCCTACGGCTTGCTCTGCAGAGTATGACCGACCATCGATGCCTGGTGAGTTGGTCTCGGTAGCTCTCTTGTCGAACCTCTGACTAAACAGCCTTCTACAGGAGCCATATAGCACTCGGTCGGTACCAACAAGGCGAAGCAACAATCGATCATTGGTCGTCTTTCACAATCTCGCTCCAGTATACCATGGCGATGCGGGGATGAATAAATGATTGACTGGATAGGGAGGGAGAACACTGCACTGTGGACATCTTGTTATCGTTTCGGCGCATTTACAATCTTGTCATTTGGTCACGATCAGACTGAATATCCGACACTGCGACAATCCTTGCGATTTGTGACTCGACGTGAGCAGGACTCTTTCCCGCAAGTACCAGTTACGTGATAGGATGGAATCATTTGTCGAAGTCGGATGGCCAAGATGATAATATAGGTCAGCCTTTTCCGTGAACTTATAAGATATATATCTAACAGGTATTCTAGTGCAAGGCGAAGAGCCCAGTTATAACCTATCAGATACAATACAGATAACGAAAGAGTCGAAGGAGAGATAATGAAGGGGGATTTTTGGCGGAAACACCAGCAGGTACGGAGTTTTCAAGGCTGTACAGCGAATTTAGCGCTCATCTGTCTGTTCACACGATAGTATCGTACCAGGGGTTACGTCTTTCCCGACGAATGGTTTCCTGTTTCTTTGATCGGCAGCTCATTCATCCCTTCGGACTCGGGGTTATCCATCGGAGCGACGTCGCCCACTTGCACCTCTTCGGCAAGCGCTAATCCCACAACAGCACCCAGCTGCGCTTTATTCTCATCGTCATATGTGGTCACGTCACTGGATTCCTCAAGGAGCACATCGTGGCCATCCCCCGCCAATTTTCGGCGTCCCACCCTAGTCCTCAGCTCTTGCAACTTCAATGCCAACAAGGCGGTGACGATAAACATGCCGATAGCTAAAGATATCGCTATTGCAATGAAGCTTTGGTCAGGATGTGTCGTCATTGGTAGGCGAAAGGCGCCTCGCGTGGCAGCCTTGGTCACCATCGCAATGTAGGAAACGCTCTGTGAGGATGTGCTCATGTCACAGTCAAGTAAAGTGAGTATCGGCTGTTGGTATAAAGTATTTGGGCTCTGATAGTCGCACTTTTGTAGCCTGCTCAATCTTACGGCCTGAGATGCCCGTCTGTAGGGTGTATATCATGATGCCTTTCAGTGGGAAAGCGTGACGTGGAACTGCTCTTGATACAATTGAGTTGTTTTCTGCCGTCAAATTCGGCCCGCGTTCTCCACGTCAGCTCTTTGTCCTTGTATCCATCCCGACACACATCAAAATACATACGGAGAGGCGCCCATCGTATCTGCTGTTGTGCAAGCGGCAAAGAATCAGATTTTTCTATGTCAACTCGAATGTGTGGAGTCGGTCTCGTCGGCCTCAAATAAAGCCTAATTGCCATTCTTTTCTGTTGCGGAATGTCCCTGTCCTCTCGAACGACTTCAAATGCGTTCACCACATGGGAAGAGATACCAATGACCATGCATCTTCCAAGCCATTGGGTCCTTTCAGAAACTCGAACTTGTCCCCTCAGCGCCGAGCTCCAGATCGTTTTTCTTCTTTTATTTTCTCGTACTCATTGCCACCATCTCTTTCTCCAACCACTACAATCGCTTCTTCAGCATCCAAATTCTCTCCATTGCACTCCTTGCCTGAATTGCTTGTGAGCCGTCATTGGTAATCAGAGAACAGGAAGACGTCTAGTAAAGGATATTCCTGGATGGCTAGTGTGACCGCTGCGGGAAGTCGAGTCAAAGACGGAGCTGAAATGTCGTTGACTCAGGACATCGCGTCTCTGTGATGTCAGATATTTACCGTGGCGGTGTCTCATCTTGAATTAGATGTCTTGTAGGTATTTGCTATCTTTCATCATCATGAGGCTGACAACTCCCTGTAGCTGAAGCAGAATGCTTTAACTTTGGGCTCGACGTGACTGGGATGACAGGGTGTTGTGATTGCGATTCCCAGTCATAGCCTTCCTTTTTGCTGCAAGACGGTATCGTCATGTTCGCTCGCCGGTACAGCAGAGAGTCATGTCGACAGGGCAATTTTTGCAGGACCGTCGTCAACCGGGACATGCAAGGATGTACGAGTAACTTGAGGACTGATCAATTAGAGTTTGCGGTGTTCTGTAACCCTGACCCTATTTATCATAGGGTTAGGGTTACTGAGCACTTGCAGCTGAGCATTGCTACTCTCGACGTCGACGACCACCGCCCTCTCATGGGCTGGTCCCACAGGCGAAACCATATCATCCAGAGGTAGTGCGTTGTCTTTATCTGTTGAGCGTAGCTGATACATGCTTGTAGTGCATACGTAGAGTCTGCGGCTACATTGAATAAATATTCTGTACCTACATAGATGCGACCGGCGCGTACTACACGACGAGCAGCTCCCAGGTCTCGCCTTCAATGGGGCGGAGTCCTGTAAACCGTGTCTTTCCCTTCAGATATGCCAGTCTAGGCTGGTGGACAATCCCTCGCTCCACGCAACCCGACATCCCGTGAATAGCAAAAGGCGCACTATCCTGATTTCCGAGGAGCGACAGCGACGACGATGGCGTTATGGGGTCGCGTATGTGCAGAGCATGCCATAGTGTCTCGACAACATCGGCGACTGTAACCCACTCTCGATCTCCCGACCTCTGAATGACTACTGGCCACGGAAGCATCTGGTGGACGATAGCCAGTGACGGAAGAGGCGGGTTGGTCGCTGCTTCTTTCACGCAGCCGTCATGGCCAAGAACGCGTACGCCCGACAGACTCTGAGCAGCAAAGTCGAGTTCCATCAACATTTCTCCACGGCTTGGCCGTAGCAGTGGATGTAACATTATCGGGATATTACTCCCTGTCTGGGATGGCAGCGGGATGTGACGATGGCGTGGTTTACCCAGAGCGGGTGGCGGGGATGGCGCGACGTATCCGTGTACAGATCCCATATAAGACGCGTCGGGACTGGGTATATAATGGCGGCGTGTAGGGACCGTCGTGGTCAGCTGCGCGTTGCCATAGACAGGAATAACGAGAGACGCCCTTGACGGGGTGTAGAACGCCGTCGCTGGTGATGAATATAGTTCGGGGAGCTCCATACTACCCTGCTGTGTAGCCATGGCCCCCATGTTTTCTCGCTGGATGCGCATCGTCTTCGTGTCGCCGTCATTCATGGACCAAATAGCAGAAGAAAGCCTTACAGATGAATAGAGGGACTTTGGTTTGCTTGAATGGGTGCGAACGTAGGCGAAAGGGGGCAGGGAAGGGGAAGAGTAGGCGATGGTGGTAGTTTGAGGGAGAGATGTGGGGGCCTGGGGAAGGATGGGTACCCTTTATATATGTATGTCCCCCCCTCCTGACATTGAATGTAAACCTAACCTTACTTTTCTTAGGGTTAAGGTTTCGTGTACATCAATTTGGGATTGTGTACATATCAGTTTTGTACCTTTGAGAGTTTACTCTCGGTTGCAATCCCAAAGCCTTTTCTAGGGAAGAAGTCCTCCTGAGCTGCGCTTGAAGCTTCCGCCTTCGCTCACCGTCCTGCTTATGAGCCATGACTCCGACCTGTCGAGACTAAAAGTCATCGATATCATACGAAAGTAGTGCTGTTCCCATAAAACACATCCTCTTATGTTCCATCTTTCATCCCCAAAGGCCAACAAGGCTGGGCTCGTATGCGGATGAACAGTCGATCTGGGTGTCACCACTCGTTCGTCCTGCGGCTCCTCGAAAGTCGACAAGTACAAGGTCATAAGGGTGATCGTTATGTCAGAATGATTTGTAACCAGTTATTCACCCCAAAAGACTGGTTTCTTTTGATACAGGATCGGGGCGTAATCGCCACTCTTTAATACCATGCCTCCCTTACCGCTGATTCTGTACTGTTTCTTCGTCAGAGAATTCAACCTTGCAACACCTTCTCGTATCCCCTATGAGTGGCAAACCACCCGCCCGCGAGGAAAGGAGCTTGCTGATATATTCATAAAGGTATGGGAGACGTAAAACTGTTGTTTGTAAAACGGTTACCACGTCTTCGAGTATCATGGGACCTACGTATGTTTCGGCATCGGACAGCCGGTCCTCGACAAGCTCAAAAAGGGGTGTACTCACCCCTAATCAGTTCCTCCCTCTAACTCATCATCATCCGTCCGAAGTCGATTCAAAGGTAAGTGTTCTCAGTTCTTATAGAAATTCTAGTACTTCCTTGAAGCTTATAGTCGTCGTAGATGCCAGCCTCTTCCCACTGTCCTCAATGCGGCTACAATCGACCAGATCTTTCATTCCATTGTGGTATTCTGGTACCCCCACGAATGGAGGAACTGCTGAAATCGAATGAACCACCCCTTCAAGCTGAGCATGTTCACCTGGATAGCACTATTTGTGAAAGCCACGGGTTCTTAGCGAGACTACAGCAACGGATAACTGAGACACGTGTTGCGCTCGAGGGACTCCTGGACGAGGAACGGCGCGTCGAACATATGATTGAATCCTGCAAGACAATCGTCCACCCGATTCGTAGAATTCCTGAGGACATCATCCACGAAATCTTCTTGGCATGTTTGAATACTGAGAGAGAAGGGATGGATTCATTGAGAAGGAAGTTTACGCGGTTAGTTCTTTCCCAGGTTTGCAGAGATTGGAGGAGAACCTCACTATCAACACCCCGGCTTTGGTCATCCATTACGGTGGATTTTGACATCTATCACAATGAGCTGGCGTGTCAGTATCTCCTTCAGATGTGTCTTTTTCGGTCTGCGACACACGATATCACACTCTCCATACACAGCGGGGGGGATATTTCAGAGAGTCATCTCCTACCTGTTCTTCTCTTATGCGCCTCGCGGTGGACAGATCTTTCTCTCTCCATTCCTTATAGCTCTATACATATCTTCTCCGCTGCCAGAGGCACCTTCCACCGCTTGAGTCGCCTTTCGCTAGAGGTTACCAGAGGCCATGTCAAGGTACCCGCTGCAGCGGTCAAGCCCGTATTTGATGCCTTCGAATACGCTCCGCTGCTTCGCGAGTTCTTCACAAAGAACCTGTGTCAAGCAGTTAAACAAATAAACCTACCATGGTCTCAGCTCACTGGGTATACTGGGGACGACTATGGAAGCGTGTATATTGATATCTTGAGGCTCGCACCGAATATGGAGAGCGTCTCGTTGCAATGTGATTTTTCTGGGCCTGACTTTACACACCCTCCTTCATTATCTCATCGGCGCCTCCGTATACTTCATGTGCACGAAGCCAACGAGTCAGATACAGGGGTAATTTCAGAAGGGGGGATTATCCGTTTTCTTTCGTGTATAGAATTTCCTATGCTGGAATCTCTGAGGATGACATACGGGAATGCCTCCATCCAAATTCCTAGTTCACTACAGGGCTTGACAGCTGGCAGCTTGAGGTCCCTGCGTATCGACGCGCAACTCGTTCTTTCTGCTGAAGCGCAAGCTAATCTGTTCAGTCTTCTCAAAACGACGTCATGCCTTTCCAGTTTATTGATACCATGTCCATTGATGCCTGAAGGGAGTGAATGCGATGGGATTCTTTTTGGGCTCAATGGGAATATCAACCCGGGCGTTGTCCCCAGTCTCACTTCTCTCACTATTCAGTTCCTAAATGAGAAGCCTCATCTCGATCCTTCTTTCATTGATATGGTTCATTCCCGAAGATATCCTGCGTCTAATTGTACTGCGCTGCAATGTCTTCGACTTTCTGCACCATTCGCTATGGAATCACTTGATCCCGATGTGGTTGGGCGTTGGAAGGATATATGTGACGACGGACTTGTCGTGTATGGAGTAGAATAGTGGATCTTTTCCTCGGGAAATTTGTCGGCGTAATTGTATTAAGAGTTATCTAGGCTATCCAGTAGGACCCAGTATTAAGGAGAGATTAAAATCCACCGTCCAAGGCGTGGCGCGTAACATGGATGAAATCACGTCATTGGTGAGTCCTGGTTCCCAGTTCTACGATTAATTGTGGAAAGCAGCACACATTGTATCAAGCCTGCCACCGAAAAACTGATAAAAAATTGGGATTGTATGTAAGATTCCTAAAAACATGCGCTGCTAAGAGATCTTGACTCAACACTCTCTGACAACTAATTCGTAGTAGCATTAGTTGTCGACGTTGCAGCAAACCCGATCCTCGAGTTTGCGGTATCATAAATTGTGTAGTAACGTTCCAAGAACGTATAGCCGTTGATGAAATCGAGACCTTGTCCAGAATTGTGGCCAATATCGTTAACGATGAGATATGTGTCGTTGGGACTGCCTCCGATGGCCGTATTCAGTGAACGAGGCCAGATTTGAGCATTGGGCGTGAGCTCATATGATTTCTGAGCGCAGTATTAGTCGTAGTCCATCTAGATCAATGAATAAGACTTACACCGTTAATGTTGAAGTAAAGACTTGAAAGGTTGGAGTATTGAGACGAAGTGATGCAGAGAAGACCCGTGGTATTGTCCACGGTTGCACCAGTGGCCGACTGGTACCTTTTGAATGCATCGGAAGCGATATAAATGAAGGTCGTCCCTAGCTCAGCTCAATCAGAGTACGACTAGAGATCCAATCTGAGAAACACTTACCAGTATCTACAACACCAGCGGTAGAAGATAGGATGGGCACTTCGGCTCCATAGGTGATAGATTCGTCGATACCCCAGTATTTACTTGCCGGGGAGGTGTTCGTAAGTGGGCTGTTGTAACGTGGTCAACATGGAGCCCAGGGTCTCATCAGAGATGAAGAGCGTACGCATAGCTAATTTCCCCCCTTATTTTGGAGTTGTCCGGACCTCCTAGATCAGACTCGGAATCAGTATAAGACGGAAAAAAGAACGTTCAAAAACCTTAGATACGTACCCCAAGAAAGCTCTCCATTGGTGACCTCATCATCAGTCGTAGGTGCAAAGTACACACCAATTGCATTGTCCATAATTAATCTTTGGTTATAGAGATTATCGGTGACAGTGGGTATGAGTGCGTCGTTATCGAAATACAGGGTTCCTAGGACAAACTTAGGCTCGGAGATGACACAAATGAACCGCTTACCAAGAGTGAGATCGATGGGACCAATTCTGTGATCATTTGCAAATTCTTTAGAGAGATTGGAAGCATGCAATGGCCGATCCATGACTTACCCGAGGATACCATCGGTGCCGTTAAAGCTATTTTAGAATCAATATATACTTGTGAACGTCAAGGTCCAAGATTCGTACCCGGAAGACAAGAAAGCCGCGCCGATTGACTGCGACTTAATGGTCAAGTTTGGCGTGATAGTAACTTGGTCTATGCATTCCCACCCTGGACGAAACATGATTAGTAGAGACAATGGGGACGTAGAATTAATTATTTGCCAATGAATGATCCGGAGCCATAGGAAACGGACTGCGTGGATATTATCAGAAGACTGAATAAAATGACTAGTACGAGACCACCTACCACTACATCAAAGGTATCTTTGCTGGTGCGCGTACGCACGTACATTTTATCTGCACCGACCCAAGTATTCGAACTGCCGGTGTCGACAATCAAGTTGTCTAGTGTAATGTAGAGTTAGCGCATCAATGAGTTCGTGACGAAAAGGAAAACATGCACAGAATGTTGGAGGGCTACCAACACCGATAGAAGCTGTATAGATAACTGCAGCATTATCCACATCCTCATTGATGATAGCGCGTCCAGCCAAATCCCGGCTGACTCCATTCGCACGAGATCGAAGGGTAGCCGCTCGAGCCCGATCTCGTTCTACAATAGAGCTTGTGCCATTGAAGTTGAATTTCCTCGCAATGGGAAGGGATACGGGCCTACGAGGGATGTCGATGGCGCCTGAAATCCCGGAAACTATTAGCGAAGAGAGCATGAAAAAGGCTGAAAGCATCTTTGAGTGAGAAAAGAGTTTAAGATGATAGAAGGCTTGGTGACACGGTGGTTTTTATACTTGAGAGGAAAGTGCTAATCAGAGGACGAGACGAGCTATAGGATTTGACGCAAGGCATGGTGGCGCTGCTTCTCTTACGAGTAAGTGCTTTCCCATGCTATGGAGCCTGATAAGTATTAGTCAGGATATTTTATAGCATATGAATTATCACTAACCGTACTGACGGATGGCAGTGGTGCGTGCTATTGAAAGTAGAAGTCCATAAGAAGATAGGGCTGGGATAGATGAACGGCTGGAAGGACGACGATAGCAAGAATGGAACGGGGCCATGAAACGTCTGCAGAACCGGGGTAGACTGACAGGCCTAGCAGTATATGCGCATGGACGAGCATAGGCCATTCTCTCCGTCGATTTCATTGTGGAATGATATATGATTATTTGCTAAGCTTGCTCTACAGAGAAATATAACCGGAAATTCGACAGAGAATGGTGGGTAAAGCTGAGTTAAGGGTATCAGACAGAAGTTAGCAGGAAAGGATCCGTGTCGAAACGCCTGCAAGTTTTTACTGTTGGACAAGAGTGCTGCTTGCTATTGAAAGCTTGCTTACTGTTTCAGCTAGACGTTACAGATGGACCATGGCATGTATTCGGCAATAGTGGCGAGTATTCTGAACTGTGAATCCAAGACAGGACAATTAAATGCCAGATAGTAGCGAATAGATCATGCATGAAACACGTAAAAGGGCGAAGCAACGAAACCGTACTTATCCACGCTGAATGTTTCGCGATTGACCTCAAGCCTCGAGCTTGACGCTTTGAGGTGGGTGGAGGAAGTAATAGCTGCAGCAGGTACGTAACAGAACTTCAGTAAGTAGAATTGAAGAACCGAACGTACTTTTCGTGCCGATGAAATGCCGGTCGCAGATTTCAAAGTCCGTAGGCAACTTCCATGCTGCAGGTCCGGGGCCGCGGCAAAAGTTCTTCAGCTTGAAACCACCATCACTATCTAGGCTGCAGTTCTGCGCTACTCTCGTTAGTCCCGTCGCTGTACCGAACTTGCAGATCCTACTCGCTCTAACCTTGCAGCCCCAGTAGCGGACCAGACACCCTCTTCAATCTCCTACAACGCCGCGGCGATTCAAGAATGATGGAATAGGACATAATAGGACAGTCGCCTTGTGAGCTAGTCGTCCTTATTATGCTTTTTGTTTACCAGACATCCAGTATCCGTTGAGAGAATGTAGCCTTGCGTCAGGGACACATCATGCCTCGTCAAGTGATGACCGAATATCGATATCAAGAATTCAACTGCACGCGTTGCATAATGATTCTGTGAGGTGGTCCCACTCCTGCAGCTAGCCTTCTATGATGCGCCAATAGGAAAGCCCGCCTAGCTCAATCGGATAGAGCGTCAGACTCTTAACAGGCTGGGCGGTTTAAGCAAATCTGAAGGCTGTGAGTTCGACCCTCGCGGTGGGCTACCTACACTTTTGCCCTTTTGGAAGTTCGCAAGTCTCCTAGGATCATCTTCCACTGTCCAGTACCGCCGTCTACGCGTTCCTTCTTGAATTCTCCTTCTTTAGGCACCTTACCTTCTCATCAGCTACAGGTCAGTTGATACAGTAGCTGAAACGACAACCGTAAAGCAATGTCGCGTCGTTGCATGGCTGGGATATCATTCGAAACAGACATTTACTGTTGTTATTGCGCGCTTTCCTGTAAATACATCTCATTTTTTATCATAATAGGCTTATCGATCTACATAGTTCTTGATACATCATTTATTAACTCACGGAACGGACATGCCTGAACAAGACGCTGTTGATATTACGACATCAGCCTGAGTTTCGTTTGTTCAGCAGCGAAGAACGACGTTAGCTGAAAGAACAAGTATTCACATGGTGCACCACAGAAAATGGTCAACATTTATGAGCATGTACAAACCGAAATTACTCCTAAGAAAGCTGTCTAACCCACCTAACGTCTAATAAACAATCTCAACGATAGACTTGGCTATAAAGATGTCTGACGTACCTCAATTTTATCGTAAGCAGTATATATGTCCAGATATAATCCCATATAATCCTGGTAAACAGGCATATACCTTTACGGCCTGACCTGCATTAGCCTCAAGTTAATATCACTTCATAAGAGTTTGGGCAGCTTAGAATGATTATTAAAGACATTACCGCCAGTTACTCTTATATACGATAGCATTTTCAATAGACGGCAGCAGCATTTGATGAACACGAGTATATTATTGAATGCGGCGATGAAACCACCAAATACAAATTACATACACTAATACGAAGTGGCCAGGGATACGGGTACAGAGCATAGTCACGCATTCGAGGTGCAAAGCAAACCTGTATAACAATTTGAGTGAGATGTGAACGGAATAACAGCAGAAAAAACTTACAGAAAGGCTAAATGCAACTTGTGCAGGAGCATAGAGATGCCGCTGAACATCAAAGCATCGGACCCAGCCTCACGAGTCACAATAACGGGTAGTCATCTTCATGATGGGGCTCTTAGGCAGACAATTATCTTGGATGTTCATTGTGATCGGTATCCGTATGTATCGCAACGACTTTGCCTAAAGAGCGAAATCAGCGAAATCACAGACAAACAGTGAGAAGACATATTTTCCAACCGTGGGGCAGACTCTGATATTAAAGAAACCACAAAAGTCAGAGTATATGTGCATACATGCTTTCGAATTTGCGCACCTTGTTGTATATCTACCATCCTTATTGTCCTCCTCACCTGCCTATCCTTCTCATTGCGAAACATTGTTCAGCACTTCGTGGGCATGGTCGATGTGGTACTGGAAAGAGCAGTTATTATACGGCGGCACGAAGGTAAACCGATGCCAAAAGCACCTCCAATCAGAAGTAGCGTCACTCGACTCCCTCTGTTACCTGCAGGTATGAAAAACTCGGTAAAATGTACACTACAGAGCAAAC
Source organism: Desarmillaria tabescens (assembly GCF_030435595.1). NCBI lineage: Eukaryota > Fungi > Basidiomycota > Agaricomycetes > Agaricales > Physalacriaceae > Desarmillaria > Desarmillaria tabescens. The sequence goes on along the minus strand of NW_026848334.1, from coordinate 219,528 downwards.
AGGAGACACACCTCTGCCCTCGAGTACCGCTATTATGTTCTCGGCATCGCCGTGACCTTCATGCATTGTGTGTTCATCGTCAGACGAACCGTAGGCACTGCCGCTGCCAAGATCCTTGTTGTTGCCATTGTCTTGCTCCATGTCGACCTCATAATCAGCTTCGTCATCTTCAGATCTGAAGTTGGTGGAGTCGGAAACCGTTTTCTCGCTGGTGGTTGGGAAACCTGGCGATGCTCGGCATTCTTCGATGCATTCTTGGATGTGCTCGAAGGTTTTCTGGGTGGGAGTAGCTTTTCTCGATGGCTTCACATGTGAAGAACTGGAGAATGTGGGTTTGGGGATGGCAGGGAAGATGGCGGTAGAAAGAAAAGCAAAGATCGCGGTCTGTCACGTTCATGTGACATGACGTTGCACATCACGATACCGATTTTAGAAACTTGTTCTCGCCTGAGGCCCCGGGAAGCTCCCGCCAAGGTTTGTCCGGCAAAAACCCTGATTTTTTGGCCTCAAATATGCAAAGATTGGCGCCTAAAATATGCTAACTCGGACAAGGCGTCTCCCGGTCCGTCCGTGCCGGACAGCGCCGCGGGCCAAATTAGGCCAAATTTCGGCGTCCTTCGCCTTGCATTTTCTGGATGAAATTTCAGTGTCACTTTCATCCTTCTTTCAGATCCCAATAAGTCTTCGCTATGCTTCTCCAACTACAGGGATTCCGCCAGGTGCCATTCCTCCAGGCCCCAGAGGCCCTAAAATATGCTAACTACGGACAAGGGTTTCAAATTTTGGGTCTGAAATATGCTATCTACGGACAAAGATTTCGCTTTTTTTGGGCCTAAAATATGCTAAAATCCGGACAAACCTTGGCGGGAGCTTCCCGGGGCCTCTCGCCTGCCAGCCCTGTCACCGGCGGGAACATGTAGCATCACAACTGCCAGCACGTTCACCCAACAAAATCCTCCTCCTATGAATCTCTGTCTTTAGAATGTATCTGTCATCCTTCCTTTTGCCCCGAGTCTACAACTCTGCAAGTTTTGCCATGATGATGTTCCTCTATGACCGGATTGCAAAGCTTTTACAAACCTAAATAAACCTAGACTGAGATTTCTAATGGTTATATCCTCTTATGAACCTGACTGAGAGGATTAAAATATCAAGTATCCCAAAATAAACACATGGCTCGTTTATACAGGTATATGAACATGCCTTATCTTTATATCGGGCTATATACGAAGTCATCTTATGTAAAGGCATGTAACCTTTTCTCGCTTTTTGTGGTGTGGTTAACCAAGGCATGACCACACTAAACTGGGGTTTTCCGAGTTTCTCCGAAGGGACTGGAGAGTACCAGGAACTGCAGGACATGGGATTTGAGCTACTCGTCTGATTTCTGGCTGTTAGGTATTATCAAGCGTGCAGTGCAGTGGGTAACTGCTCTTGCTGTCGATAATCATGTTATCGTGTTTTGAGAAGACGACGTCAGTTTCTTCGCTGTCTTGTTCTATCGAGCGTATCTGATTGTTTTACGGTACGCCCAGTCGAGTCTCACGATACTTTACCAATCGAACGTACTGACTCCCGATGGCCAGATAGGCAGAACTTCTAAGTGCGCTACAGGTTTTCCCATGGATCGCCTTCCATTGTTCAGAATCCCATAAAGCGCCAGCGAATCGCTTGGTTCACTATATTTCACCCTTTACTCACACTCTCGGTAGAAGTTACACGCACGTAGAAGCGCAGGACGACCTGCCAACGCAGCAAGGAGAAGGTTATCTCTCAGGGTTCCAAGCCATACTTAACGCGCATATCACTGTTGATTTCGACGTGCCAAGTAAAAAATCCTACTCACTCTACGCCATATGTAACAAAGTTTCCATCGCAAAGCCCTGCCCAACGGTCAACCAGCGCACTGGGGGGTGGCAGCATGACAAGCGGCACCGATAAACGAAGACTCTCCAACCCAGGCCTCCTAGACTCAACCATATCAACGAAAACACTCGACAGACCGGGGGATATGTTTATGAACCGGAAAGCCAACGACTTGAGACCGGGAACGACGTCAGGATTGATGCTAATGTTAAGCCCGACGAGAATCACATCCTCTTCTGGGGCCATGGACATGGACATGGATAAATGCGACAGCGATGGTGTCGTTCTGAGGAGACTGAGTAAATCAGCCTGCGCCCCAGTGGGAATGATGAAAGATGCATCGATCGAAAGGCTGCTCAGGTTACCCAAGTGCAGAGAACTAGGAATCCATATGTTTGGGTGCCGGTACGCCATACTCAGGGACTCTAGAGCAGGTAATTCCACATGCGAAAGAACATGAGTGATACCCCCCTCTGAACGGATCTCGGACCTAGGTTTCTTTGCCTCCTCATAAACGTGAAGCCGACGAAGCCCGTGATGGCGAAACGGTATAGAAGGGAGGACAATATCAAAACCACAGTCATCGTCACACTGCAAAGACATGCTCGCCATATCCGGCGCGAGCTTTAAAATATCGATATACGTGCTCGTCCAGTCGTTCCCAGTGTACTGTGTGAGCTGCGGCCACGGAAGACTCACCTGTTCGACCGCACTGCATACACTATTGATGGAGACGCTTCGGAGCAGTGGCGCATACTCGAAGGCTCTGAATATGGGTTTGGAAGGTGGGAAGAGCGGCATCCGTGGTTCAGTCGTGAACTCCACACGGAGACGAGTGAGGCGATGTAGAGATCCTCTGACGGCAGACAAAGCGTGCAATGATAAGTATGGAATGGCGATATGGAGGTCAACCCATCGTGCTGCGCTTGAAAAAAGGATAGGGGTAACAGGGTTCTTCGTTGAGAGCCCTTTTGTGCTGCGTATGGAAAGGGTGATATCGTGCATCCCAGATCGCAGAATGTACATTTGAAGGCGATATAGACACGCCACTTCATTCCGATATCGGTCGAAATCCAGGGAAATGGACGACCATAACTGAGATGTAGACAACGTGACACTCCTCCAGTCCCTGCAGACCTGCGAAAGGACCAAAGGTGGAGATTTCCCATCCAAAGAGTCCTTTCTCTCTGGCTTATCAATGTCCAAACATGTCACAAGAATTCGGTGTACTCTGTCCTCGGGGATGTTACGAATAGGGGATAGAATTGTCTTGCAGGATTGAACCAAACGCTCGACGCTCCTCTCCTCATCTAATAATCCCTCAAGCACAGCACATGTTTGGGTTATCTGATCCTTTAGCCCAGACAAAAATACATGGCTATCACCGATAAGACTCTCCAGGTGAATGCACTCGAAATGAAGAGGTGGATTATTTGATTGTAGCAATTCGTCCATCCGCGTTGCTGATAGGTCAAGCGAGCGGAACGAAAGAGTGCCATCCGATCGATTGTGGCCGCATTTCTGGCAGGGGAAAGAGTCTGGCATCTACACTTGTGATAAGAAGCTGGAAATAATGTTAGTTTCACAAGTTTACCTTTTTTTCTTGTTGATCGCTGGAGAGAGGATGGACAGGGGTAATTCAAATCGACTCCGACAAATGACTGCTATTTAGGGCCGGGTGTCACTCCTGTAAAGTGGAAGGGGCTAAGCTTGGCCTCATTTTATTTTATATCTTCTTTGAAATATTGAACCTAATTGGATCCGGAGTTCAAGCTAAGCACTACACACACACTGAGGGTATTTCAACGTTATCACTTAAATTCTAAGCTGACATGATGATTGATGAGGGAGTGTAAATTTGGAGCGAATACTGAAGCTTACAATAATTGTACGAAGAACTTATACTCAAGAATACGCTAGCATCTGGGGCTACAGATGGGCACTTGTTCCGCAAGACCTACAAAAACACTATGATTTTTCAGAACATGTCTTTCAAATGGAGTGTGAAAGGGTAGCAAGAAGCTGATCTGACTACCAATATCTTCCATATGTATTCTATAATCCTTAGAGCTGGAGTAGTGATATTGGCTGCATTTGCGTTCTAGGTCGCCTTTCGATTGCCTTTCGAGTAGCGGTGACTCAGACCGTCGTTTCATGCGATGTAAAGAGCCAATTCACCGGAAAGATGTGTCTATGGGAAGAAAACATACAAGTCGAAACAGATCATGCCGAAAATAATTGTTGTACGAATCAGCCAGAAGTTGGCATGAAGATGTTGGTGTTGACGCGGGATCAAAGGCCTATCCGGCCCGACGGAAAATCGCGTCGATGATGTGGGAACCTTTATCCCTTTCCGGATTCTGGCCTGTCATGCGCTTTCTTGCTTCCTTGCATGTCAACAATCCAGTGATCCTCGGTCCTACGCCTGCTGTATGCTCGCCATGCTGACGCTATCACGAAAAGGAAGCTGAAGGGTCTATAGTCTCTTTCGAAGACCTCCCGGACTCCGTCAAGTTTAGGAAATTACAACTTGAAGCAGACAGCTTGATGCGGTGCTAAGAAGATGGTCCGAAACTGAAAAGGAAAGACCGAGAGAGCAATGTTTCTTTTCGGTCATGGTGCCTAGCTTTGTTCGTCCCAGAGCTGCAGTATCCCCTGATTTCGGAAAGAACCAGGGTTTTCGGAGAGTCACGTGGGGCCTAGCCTCCATCACTCCGTCACATCCTCGTAATCAAGCACGCAATATTTAATCTTTATTATTCCCCCATTTTCATTTATGCTACATAATTATTGTAAAATTTCATTTTTGAGGGTTAATTCATGCAAATTTACATGTTATTCATACCGTTAAAGCCGCTGGCCAATCGCACAATAAATCTTAAGATGTTCACTTAAGCCGTCAATCTTAAGCAGTCTTATATTGTATTTACTAGTGAAATAGCAAGAAAACATGTCTGTATGCAATACGACAAATTTTGTGATATAATCCATGTACAAGTAAGACAGCAAGGCGTACAGCAAGAAAACATACATACGAAATACATCAAACATATGAGACCCTGCAATAATCAGAGAATTTAGATGCTGGTTCTAAGGACATTAGAATATATGCCTTTAGCGAACAACATGAAGACTTACAACTTGTCCAGGTAGCAATGGGGCAGATTGGACCTGCGACTCGGGTAGTTTTGGCAAAGACAGACTACCGACCCCAACCATGGACAGTGGACCTCTGCTTATCACCTCTGGACTGATACCTATTCCTCCTAGTCGAGTGATCACGTGCAACATGGTCCCGATTCACCGAAGCCATCTCAGAGTAAACGACCACGGAAAGACGTTCCGGTGTCTAAATCTTGGAACGAGAAGGAGACTCAAAGTCATAGACAGTAGGTGTCGTTCTCTCGGACAGCCCGAAGGTGCAGTGTATAGAGGCCCGCTAGTTTCCTAAACTCGGATGGCATTATCGTTCCACCCAACTCGATGTCAAGCCTCCTCAACTCTCTTCGTGTTCCCTTCATCATCCGAACAATGGATGTCATAGACATATCTGGAGTTTGGTGCAGAGACTCGGGAGGGATCCTGGATTTCACGCAGCCTTGATTCGCATGATAATGGTAAACGTCCTTCGAAGGCTAATCAGCATGTGCATAAATACCATGTGAGATCTGGGACGTGAGTGAGAAGTACGTAGCGCCAGAATAAGTTGTCGGGGCTGTATCTTCATTGTGAAGTCATTCGTTGCCTGAGCCCGACGTAAGTAGCCACGGATTACCTTTCCTCCCACGCTACATCTTTATTACTTCCTTCACCACTGTCCTCCCTGCACACCGTATTTAAGCACCCCAAAAAATACCGATACCTGTCTGAGCAGTGAGATTAAACCCTACCATTCCCCGAAAAACCACTCACACCTAAGTCGGCAGATGGAGCTACTCAGAACCAAGAAACTTCGTAAACTCCTCAATGCCGCAAGGTGAACTTGACAAGCCAACTCATTGTGAAGCGATGACGACGATTTCTAGGACCACCTTCACTCGACCTCTCAACATCCTTAGGGTTGTGTTTAGGCGTTCAGGTCTGTGCTTCATTCTGATCCTTTGTGTTGATATTCATGATATCTCAGAGCACACCGAGCACACCGACCTCTGTGAGTCGGTCTCTCCACTTACGCGATCTCCCTGATCCCTTCACAAGCCACGGATTCCAGTGCTGACTCTCCACTGCCATCCACGCCCGACACCTTGTCATGGGAGGCGCGCCGACTTCAACTTGGTGTTCGACTTACAGATGAAGTCCTCGATGAAGGGATGTTGGTGTCCGAGTCACTCACTCTCGATACCTAGGTGCGTCATTTGCCAACATTCACAGTTCCAACTAACCTCGTTCAGACTACGTCAGCCTCCTCACGCCAGAAACTGTGTGCACTTCAGATGAATGAGATCCTTCGTTGAACATGTAGTATGACAGAAATATGGTGATAGTCTTTGCTCCATTCCCCCAAAAATCTAAGAGTTTCACGCCCTTGCACGCTGCAAGTAGTTCTTGAATTTGAATAGAGAGAATTTGTTCGTCATTCTCAACCTGGTGTGGCTCTTTCCCATACTATTTGTGCTGACATACTTTCCTTTGACGGTATTAGTTTTGCTATGCCTGATGGTTGACGACGTCGAACGTGTCCTGGCTTGTTTTGAGAAAGGGAACCTCCCGGACAGTGCTTCCTTCGGTGTCTTTACTTGTGCCACCATGGTGTTACAAGTACATCTCTGTGCTTCGTGGCTTCAATCAGATAAACGACTTGGGTCTCGTCCATCCTCATACTCGTCCCACGAATATGATCTCCGAACTGAGGTGGAATCCATCATCAATGCAGAAGGATGCATGAAAGTTGCAATGGCTAAGATCACTTAACTTGATAGCTTCTTGAAGGAAGCGCAGAGAGTGTATGGCAGTGTTAGCACTTGTGAGTTGGTACTCTCCTCACTGCATCGCCTTCACCCTAATCACTGTGCATAGTTGGAATATGTCGTGTCGCTCGAAGTGACTTCGTTTTTTCGGATGAGTTCCTGCAGGCAATGAAATCTCCGTGGCTGCTTTGGCTACGAATACGGACGAGGTGAGTCGCACATGATGCGAGCACAACCATCATCTTCATCAGCATCCGCCCCACACCTCTCCCAATCCGAAGACCAATGAAACCGCGGAGTCATTTCTGACTAAACGTAAGCTCCAAGCGCCCATGCTAAAGCTACACAAACATATCAGTTAGCATAAAGACAATTATCATACGGGGAACAAATTACCTCTTCCAAGCAAACACAAGAAAACCCGCTTGCTGTAGACAATGCAATCGAAGCAATATGATGCACTCCATGATCATCGCGTGGCCTGCCGCCAGCTGGCCCATATCATTTATCTTTCTGCCGGCATCGCAATCTCGACACCATGCCGTGCCTTCCCGCTGGTCACTTGACATCAGCAAGTTCTGCCGGTGTTGTTCACCATCCATGGTGCCACGATAGGATGACACGTACAGTCATTGCTAGTCGAGCACCTGAAAACCACGAGAATGCCTTCCCGTAGGTACGTTCGTCGTGCTGGCATCCTATGCAGATGACATACAATGGATGTCATGCACCTGCAAACCCGTGGCGCACCGAGAATTGGTGCAGTATAGACGTATGCACTGCGCAGCAGCGAGGACTTAGCAGTAGGCTCATATGGCAGAAACAACTGCATAGTCTAGGGCCATCCCAATGCCGTCCCAATGCTAAGTTCATCACTCTACATCTTAAGATCCGGACAACCACAAATATCCAGATTCATATGAGACAGAACTGCGCTGCCGAGGGAGACAACTGCCAAGCATCGTCAGCTTTAGAACACTGCTACCCAAATATAACCTGACTTGCCTCAAGACATTCGATCCTTTGCACATCTGTACACATACGAACTACCAACGTGGGAATAAACACCCATCTTAAGATTACAACCCCATATCTTAACATATACTCGGCTTCAGCTCTCAAGTTCACGCCTACTTTTCAAGATCGAGATCACATATTCTCCTCTCTCTCTCACCCCAGTTCCCCGCTCATTCCTTGCTTTCCCTCACGCTACCAAACCGACCTAATGATCCTCCATACCCGACGCCCGCTATCCTTCCCTAGGCGCAATACTGCTGCTCAACACTGCTGCTCGAATCGACGCCAGAGCACATCGCCATTCACCTATCTTAAGACACCCACCCCACAACTGCCCATGCGAACCTCAGCCCTCTAACATCCTCTTAAACGACATTGGCCAAGACCCTACTTCAGTGCGGCACTGCCTTGTCTCTCATGTTCAGATTCGGGCTGGCCTGTGTCCCATCTTCAGATCAACAGCCGCACAGTCTAGGACCATCCCAACCCTCAGGACATCTGTCCACACCTTAAGATCCCAACCAAGTTGGCTCTCGGACAGCCTCTTAAACGAATTTCACCTAGACGCGACTCCAGCACGGCTGGTCTCTCTCTTATTTTCAGATCAGGCTCTCATACTGGTGTACGTCCTATCTGCAGATACGCCTTTGGCACACACGAAACAGCACACACACACTTCATCCCTCGTTCCCCTCAACCTTCTCGTCCACCATGAGACCTCGATAGCACTGGACCGCCCTAAACTGCAGATAGCCCCCCCCCCCTGATCTATCTGAAGATGTATGGTCACAGAGACATCTTTAGATCGCACTCAACCAACCTCCTCATCTTTAGATTCTGACTGGTGGGGTACATCTTCAGACCCATCCTTCTGATACTTCTAGCATTAACATTAGCCATAGTCTATTGTATCGCCACGGTCTCACCTGCATTCAATGTCTATATCGACCTCATCTACTGCTGTATAAGCTTAAGGTGTCCTGCAACTCAGCGCTAAGAAGAGCACCCATTTCTCTTTTCTTTCAGATGTCAGAACATGTAGACTGCCCTCAACCTACAGGTCATAAACAGTCAGCACATTCCACTGAGTGACCACCACACATACCTTGTACCAATATTCAAGCCGTACCTCATGTCTCTCTATTGAAACTGAAACACATCCATCTACACATCTGTGCGCCTGCCCTTGGGCTGTCTGTAGCTGTACCACTACAAGCAAGATCTTGAGATGTGCTATTCTGCTTGCACATCTTCAGATGCATGCTTGGAAGCTGCTGTCAGTAAACTAGATATGCGTGTAAGTATCACGGATCCTACACCTGCTGTGTTGTAAGTCAAGAATACTTGAGACAGCCTCGCAATGCGCAATGAGGTGTGATCTAGCACTTCCTGACTGCAGCCGGAGCAGACTTTCAAGCGACATCTTCAGATCCTCACCCCGTTCATCATGGCCGTCTGCAGATGTCGCCCCATTGGCGATGTCTTCAGATGGTGTCATCACAACTCACAGCTTTGGGCGTCTTCAGATAGGCGTCGTCTTCAAAGTCAGCATCTTCACATGCCAGGTCTCATCACCACAAACAAGCAGCAAAAGATATGTTAGATATGTGCGTATATACTGTACAAGAATTAATTCTACAATCAATGTTAGCCGTTGCTATGTCTGCTCGGAACAACCTCACTTACTTCTAATATGCTACCCGGTTCTACTACAAGGAACGTTCCTGAACACAACAGTTAGCAATAAAGCATGCTGGCCAGGGGTGAAGAACTTACAACCGTGAAGGACATGGCATTGAAGGAAGGAGCGTGACAGTGTTTCCAGATGCTCCGCCACCTTTTGGGCCTCCCGCCACAGTTTCAACAATTTCTTCCACTCCGTCTGATTTTCGCACTTGAAGTCTCTGTCCAGATATTTCTTGACCCGACGCTGGTACCAAGATTCAGCGTCTGCGCTCCAAAATCCTACGTCAAGACCACTTCCTCTCCAACTCGCATCTTTCAGAAACCACGAGACATGTTCTGTCAATCTGCCACAGTCGTCTCCCTTCTTGCCGGACTTGCCTGCACTTTCCTCTCTTTCGACCTTATACACCCCACAGATGATGTTGATCTGGTCCTCAGTGAGCATCTCATCCCATAACTCGTCGCCTTCTTCCGTCTTGTAAAATCCCCCCACTTCCGTCACCCGGGACGAAGGGCCTGAAGTGACGAAATCTTCCGACACCTCCATCGCCAGGCGCCAAGGTACACCGCCATGCTTCAGAGCGGCACGGAGGACTTCATTGCTCCGAAATAGCTGCTTGCGCCTTCCGACGTAGCTCATATAGTTATCTTTACCAAGCTGGAAGCCCTTGACTTGATAAGGAATGCGCTCGACCGCTCTCAGGGACGTTCTTGGGCCCCGATCCTCATGGCGAACGCGTAGGCAAGTTGAAAGTTTGATGCCCCAGGAACACAGATATTCAGCCACTTCATCCAAGGACAGGTGCTTCATTTGGCGGAGACACAAGAGGACCACACTCGCTCGACCGACAATCAGCTCATAGTCAGTCTCTTCTCCATCGGATATCCGGTACATGTCCTCCCTCTGATTGGTAATCTGCACCCTTGATACTGAGAACCTTTTGTTGTAGACTCTTGCCAGGTAATTCGTACACGACGGGTCAAAGTCAGACCAATCAGGAGGGAAACCATGCAGCAGCGCTCCCCTTGAGAGGAGGCCGTTCATTAGCACGCTGAGCACCCATTCGGATCTTGGGTTGTAGGGGTCCCTATCCGCATTTCGACACGCCAAAGATGACTTACATCTGGTGGCCTTCTGAGCCTCGACGGGCATGAGTTCGGTCTCGGATGATTGTGCTGCAGGAAGTTGAAGGCCATGGAACCAATACAGAACCTCTTCAAGGGTAGCTGTGGACATCTTCTCTGACTGAACATCTTCTGCCTCGTGAGCGATGAGGCGGCGACCTAGTTCTTGTGCAGGGTCTAGATTGCTTCCTTGAGACGATGCCACTGGCTCGTTGATCCCGTCATGGGCGTTGGATCCTCTTTGGAAGTCAAAATCGTCATCATCATCCTCATCGCTGTCATAATGCGCTGTGGGATCAAATTCTTCATTCAAGTCCCATTCGTTACGAAAGGAATCGTACCGACGCTGACTGTTACTGTATTGCATCCAGACGTCCACCACCTGCCTGCGAAAAAGAGGCCGTCGAACCAGATAGCCCTTATGTTCATCTAACAACCACTCAAACACTGCCACACCCTTGGCACCCGGTACTTTGAACTTGGCTGCATGTTCCTCCCTCTGGTATCACGTCTGCCTGTCCTGCTCACTCTCGCTCTTCTTCAACACCTCATTTTTCTCTTCTCTGCGGGCGAAAAAGTCCTGCCATCTCTCACCAAGGCGCTGTCCATGGTGCCTCTCTCCCTTGCCAACAGGCTCATATAAGATCTTCGGGCTTTCTACCAGCCTTGACTCCGTAGGAGCTATCGTTGACCAAGCTCCCTGCATGGGCACCGGGGCCATCATTTCATCTGTGCCCCAAGCTGCACCCGACGATTCCCAGGTCAAGACGTCAGGTCAAGGATCAGGCTGAGGAGGGCTTGGATCGAATATTGAGCCATCAGGGAGAGCTCGCAATCCCAGAGGAACTCTCTTGGTGGAACGCATCGCTGCTTGGCCTTCCACCGGGTGGCATAGAGCTTGCCAGAGCTCATCACCTGTCGGAACGTACTTCAACAACCCAACAGTTGCAGAGGCCCACGCCTGGATTGAACCCCATGCCAGCCACAGTGGGATACCGGCATTGATCATGTGCTCAAAAACATCCGTGAAGTCGCAATCCTCCACATCCACAAACAGACCGACGTGTTGCAGCCCTTGCACGTTGAAATTGTTCGAACCCGCCACCTGGAATCCTTCACCGTCTCATGCCACCCAGCTTTCCTTGAAAAGATCCGTAACATGGGCATCAAAGTGGCTTGATACCACCTCATCCCAAAAATCAGTTTGGTGGACTGCATTGTAGGCTACCTCAGCCAGAACTAACATGAATGCCTCCCTCGAGCACATGAGCATTGCCGTCAGCTTGAGATGGTCGACGTGACTTCGCCCATATCCATACCGAGACAGTTCGGGCCAGCTGAAGAGAGCTCTCCCCAGCCTCAGATCGGTGGTGGCCGACCGGGACACCTCTCTGAGTTGCAGAACGACGGTCTCCAGATCCTTCCAATCACGAAAGACATCTTGTCGAAGGTACCACCTATCTCCCTTCGACTCAATTGGAACACTGGCGTGGGTATAATTGAGGCATCTCAACAGACAGCAGCTACAGGCTGCATAGGTGTCGACGGGAACAAAAGCCTGGTATGGTATCGAGTTTATTGACCAGCACCGCTCCAGAAATGGCGTGGGATCTACGGGGAAGCGCATGGAGGTAGACTGTGACGGGTCCACGATGGCTCTGCTAGGTATCGGGGCTAACTCTCTTGTCGTGAGGAGAACAAAAACGCGATCATCTTTGGTCACCACAACTTGTCGCAGACGCGAAGGCCTGCTCCCACCATAAGTACTGCTACTTCAGGAACAAATGGACACTTACTGTGAGTTCACTCCCTCGGAACCACCGGCTTCGGAACTGTACTGAGCAGACATAGGACTACCACAGCCTGAGGCGATGTTAGAGTGATGGATAACCCTCTGCCTTGAAGGCACCCACCTGCAATACTTTGTCAAGTGCAAAAATTGGCACAGGCTCAACAGTTCCGAAGTCGACACTCCAGGTGATGCGAGCCCAAGCAATTACCAGCCAAGGTTTAACCCCGGTGTGATATGCTCAACGTTCCTCTACCAAAGTTTCACCTTGGTACCATGAAGGCGGTAAGAGTGAGTGGCGCTTGGCCCAAGCGCAAGCTTTACACTTCAAACTCCGCCCAGCCTCCGATCCAAACAAGTGCATCGCCAGCGATTTTGCTTCCGTTTGCACTCCCCGCCCTGATCATGCGCAACTGTTGTGAAACGACGGTGGCATTTTCGGGCGGTGATGGTGGGATGTAACCCGATGTGTTCCACATCGGCGCCATTCCACCAGAGTAGCCTTGGACTGTGGTACATCCGTTGTTAAATGGTGGGCTTACTTGCAGTCTCAGACTTCTCTGCCCCACCATTGCACCGGGCCAAACTCTCTCGAGGGTGCTACTACTCCAACGCCGCCTCTGGCCTGGCGACTTACTTCCTACACATGCTGTATTCTGCTCGTAGCCAAGGGCCATGATACTTCTGTTGTTAAACGTCGGCTTACTCATGGCCCAATGCTTTCCTGACTCACACCTTTCATCCTCGAGTGCGCTACCGTGCGAGCGCCTTTTCCCCTGTAGTTGCCCTCTTTCCAATGTCTACCATCAGTTGCCTCCTGGCATGAGCACCGGCTCTCCCTGGAGGACGTGCTCCAGTACCAGTAAAGGCGAATGCCCCCGTTCTTCCAATTTCGCCACCGTCTGCCGATTTCTCATTAAGATCATCTCATCCAGGTAGAAGTTATACCTGAATGAGGTGGATTTCAGCTCTGCATCTTTTTGCTCCCAGGGTGAACTCACCATAAGCGTGGCATTTCATGCACGATGGGATGGTAGCCACCAAACCATCCGTTCGCTTGCTCTGCGGCTGAGGCGTTGAATCGCCACTCCTTTCCCCCCTTCTTGCCTGGCTTCATCAGCTCGGGAAAACGGGAGGGGAGGCACCATCTGCAGCAGAATTCGTCTGTCTCTTTGTGGCTTTGGGCATGCCAAGTTTCCACGACCATTCCTGTTTTGTTAAAGTAAGTGTCCCTTTGAGTCCAGAGATGGTGCAGCAATGAACAATTGTTGTCGTAGAAGATGTAGCTGGGCAGGCAGTTGGGGTATCGTGATGTGGGAAAGGTGACTTTGAGAAAGTCCTGTGGTTAATTTGGTAAGTTGAACGCACCCATTCCAGAGACGAGGAGAACTAACTTTACTGGCTGTCAGTGATTCTGCGTGATAGAAGGTGCACCTGGAGACTATGACCCCACAGGGGCGTACGAACAACTGTTCGTTATGGGTCCATTTGCGGTTGAGTCGCCCAATGATCTTTCCCAGTAGGTTGTGGGCTTGGAATAGAGTACCTACGTTCAATTCAACGCCATCTGATGCAGTCGCATTGGTTGGCTCTTCTGTCGGGCGAGACTCTGTTGTACTGACAGCACCGCCCTCCTCCCCCTCCATCCGCGGTCGCCGTAGGTATTGGGTGAGCAACTCATGCATGCCTTTGTGAGTTCGGTGCTGCACTTCCAGTTCTCGCTCTTGATGAGCGACTGTGCAGCATGCCAAAGACTTGTTTGCCTTATCTGGCGGCAATGCACATCCCACCACGAAACATTTCTCTTTGCGATCAGAGTGAGCAGGACAGAACCTTTCCTTGGGTGTTTCGAGGTCTATGCGACAAATACCCTCTACTGAGCAACACGGATGGCCCATCGTCACGCCGTCCATGGTTCCTGCATCCACGACGTCTGAACGAGCGATAGCCATGAGCATTGAACTTTCATTCTGACTAGTCAACGACTCACATGTTTTCCCATCAGGGCCCTCAATGAGCTGCATGCAAAGTTTGCATTGATGCGCCCAGAACTCCTGACCCGTGCCGACCATTCATCTGTTCCTGTCCTCGAGTGCCTTGTTCATGTGACCTCGGTGCTCTCCGCTGTTGGGCAAAGTCAGGTGCTCGTGCCTATTGTACGCATCCAGCAGCAGCCCGTGTAGAAAAAAAGCGTCATAGACCAACTCTGCCGTGAGTTTGCTTTCCAAAACAAAGTTGTTGGGAACGTGGGTTGCAGGCGTCCGAAGTGATTCATTGTACCACTGCGCTATACCTGATGCAGAAGCACTGGTTGAAGGGGTTACCAAACATCCTTTCTTGGGGGTGACTACTTACTGGAGGGTCACCATAGCCTGCTGAAAGATTCCAATCAGGCTGACTTCGAAGTACGCTGTCGTCGATGCTCCTATGATATCCGGCATCTGCTCGACATACACTCGTTGAGCAGTTTTGTCGCTCGGCACACTGACACTGTAATTGGGCATATGTCGAGTATGGCATTCTGGGGATTCTGAGGTCAGCTCATGCAGGGTTTGAGGTTCTATTGGCTCACTACAGCAATAATAGCTCTAGACAAAGACTGGCAGAATGCCCCATGCAACTGTATAGAGCCTCACCTCAGTAACAGAATAGGACTTGTAGATTCTTCCCTGCTGCAACACTCAGGTGGGATATCAGGCAGTCTTGCAGCGCCTGAAACAGACAAAGTGAGGTTGTTGTGGGCTGTCAAGCGTAACACCACTAACCTACTTTGTAGTCCACCCCTGAAACAACAAAAGTAATCGTTGTCAGATGTCACCATGGTAGGTTGCACCAGGTAGACTGAGCCGCCGCATTCTCAACCAGCATTCTCGAATGAAGCGGTCAGGAAGGTTGAGGGCTGGCACCGAGGAATGCCACCTCGTTGGATTCAAGCATCTCTTTGGAGAGAGAGTAGGTGGCTGGGCTGATGCGACGAGCAAGGCGTAGAAAGAGCAGTGCCTGCATCCATGTTAAGCATTTTCCCAACTCTGAGTCTTCAGGCAGAAGCTTGGGAAGGTTGGCGAAAATCGATGAGGCTAAGGAGTCCGCATTCATCGGGTGGGGGAGAAAATAAAACCTTGGCTCTTACATAAGCCCTGCCTGTTGGGAGGGCTGATTCTGAATGAAATTGTTTGCATACTTAAGCGTGTATCTATGGGCTACCGACGATCGGTTAACTACTAGCATCATCTATGTCATCATCTACATCGTCCAATGAAAGTGGGTTGGCCTTCCTCTCTGAAGCAATATTAGGCAGCTTGCCATAAATCATTGCGAGCCGCTTAACTATGGTTGCAGCGCCGTGCCATCTCTGGCTCTTACGCCCTTTGCCTTTCCTGCCTTTCATGAACTGGGGGTCAACAAAGTTTATCTGACACAGTTTCTCCTCCGCAGTGTCAACGCCTTCCTTCTCAACATATCTGCCGATATCTCTTATGTTTGTTAACCAGTCATGGCTGCAGTTGATGAACTGTTCCCAATGGGCCATGGTCACTTCCACGTGGTAATATTCTAGTATGCATCAGCGTGAGACCTGGGAACAGCAAGGCGAACAACTGTACGCACTGTGGCTAACAACTCTTCTGGTCCCGAAGTGTCCAATGAGCCATTTCTCCAGCAGTGGCCGCACTTTCTCTCCCAACGTTAGTGCATCGCAGATAGGCATGCCGTTGCGAGTGGCACGATCCCATAAGTCCTGCAAATCATCATCGTCTTTAAAGCCGCTCCTGTCCAAAAACATGGTAACAATCGCTTCGCGTTCGTCAGAGGGCATTCGGGACTATTTAAACGATTGAGTGTGATGTAGGCTGGGCAAGTGGCACATGTGACCCACCTTCACAGGCCTCTTGCGCTTGACCAGACCTTCTGAGGTAGGAGGAACTTGTTCAGGTTGTTGCGCCTCATCATCGCTGACAAGCACTGGTGCTAGCATTGCTGGAGGTATCACAAGTACCTTGTCTTCCCCATGGCTATAGATACAGACCTTATGATTGACCAAGTCATAGGGAATTAGCCATAGCACATTGGCAATTTTCCTTGTGGTCAGTGAGCATTATCTCTTATTCAATTGCTAATACATGACTGACCTTGTAATGCTCCATTTTAGAGCTACCCTTTACTGCTTTGATGTTCTGAAATTGCAGGATGGTCTTCTCCATCATAATACTCAATCAGCAGTGGAAGTAAAAGGTATCCCTACCCAGGGCTTACTTGGCATGGTGATGCGAATAGGATCTTGCAGATGGCATGGTAACGTTGCTTTCCATGTCCCCATTCCTTCATCAGTCATCAACAGATGGGCCACATAAAGCTGTGCTATACCCACCACCTTGGAAAGAAGTATGATGGCTCTGTGGCCTCCTGGGCATGTCTAGTCAGCAGGAATGGATTAACAACTGAGAGACAGGAACCTGGCAGAGGTGGAGGAGAAAATTTCTTCAATGATTGTCACCAGCAGATATTGGGCATCAGCGTAGAATGTGCCTTGATGCACAAACCAGTGGTTGATATCCACCTGCTGCACCTGAGTCCCTGGGAACCTAGGGATCCTCGAGATGAATGGCAACTTTGGCCACATTGAGATCAGTCAAAGAGGGTGAGAGGCTCAGCATGGTGTCGTACCATGGGCAAGATTGACCTATGGGAGAATGCTACTTCTAACAGAGGTGACTGGATGTGCCTCTTAGATGAGTGAAGTAATTAAGTGTGCCTCCTATCTAGTCCACCTACAGGCCCCTATAGTGTGAGTTAGTGGCAGGTTGAAGGCTCAGCTGCTCGGAATATCTCAAAGTTGGGCAGCGGCTGGTTCAAAACCCATTTCTTAGGGTCTAACATCAAGAAGAATATTCGATTTGGTATACGGACTGCTCATGATGATGCAGTGGAAGCCATGGTAGCAATTCGATGACCCCAGTCAAAGCCATCACAAGAGACCTCCACCCATTTGAATGTTGATCATGCCTGGGACCATTTGCTTGCCATGATGGGCTGATCTTGCCAAAATATAACCAACATTTCAGCTTCTGTCAGAGGGATTAACAGTCTGCAATGGGTTGGAGAGATAGATGTACTGCCAGGCATAGGGGCAGCCCAGACTTGTAAAACCTCCTGTAAGACAAAGCGTGTGTTGATGTAGACACATTCATGCACCTCTTGTGGCAGGGAGGGCATTATGGGTAATAATAATTGCAAACAGTTCCCAAAAACTGCAACACTGAGAGACTCCACTGCTAATGCTGTGTGTCTGCAGATAGTCACTGCTCCAGTGTCACGATCAGCTGGGTGGACTACTGCCATGATGTGAGACCCTTACACTCAATAGGGGTGGTTGTTACAGGCCCTACTATAGACCAGAGTCTGTGTGTACACTCTTCTTCTTGCTCACCCTTGTCATGTTGTGATATTGCCTCTGCATTGAACAGTTGGGCACCTGTGGACGTCCTGACCATCTGATTATCGTGCGCTTGCTCGAGGGGATTCTGTGCGAGTGTAGGCTGTGGCCGTCTTGGAGAAGGTAAGTTCGCTTCCTCATCGGCATGTGGTGGTGATTGTGATGGTGTTTTGACAGGCCCTGATACGTTGTCTACCTTCTGCAGCACTGTGTTTGATTGTTCAAAGATGGTGTCATGAAGAAGGACACTGATATTGAGGAGCTCCAGGGTGATTTTTGAAGGACTAGCTGTTGGTTGAGTCAGACAGAGGGCATCTTCGTGTAATGGATTCTGAGGTGGCGAGGGGGATAAAGGGGGTGGCTCCTCTGTGGGTTGGGGTGGAGGTTGTAATAATGGAAGCGCTAAATGAGGGGATATTGTCGGCGGCTCTGGTGGATGGTCAGATGTACTGTGTCTTTGTAACGGACTTTGAAGCAGTGAGGAAGGCAAAGGGGGAGGCTCGTCAATGGGTGGGGAAAGATGTTCTTCTATGAATTTCACCGCCAACCGAGGAGACGGCGTTGGTAGCTCTGGCGACTGTGCAGATGTTCCTCTTCGAAGCAGTCCTTTCTTGCATTTACATCGAAGCTCCCGGATGCGAATGGTCCCAGCAACTGCATGCTTTCTGGGACTCATCATTGAGCTGAGGGCACGCGGGCAGTTGTTTCGTGACAAGATCAAGTGAGACTTCTTTGTATGTGCTGATGACTGATGGGGATGGGCAGAGCTACTTGGTGGTTGGGGAGAGCTACTCGGAAGAGATGTGAGGGTCGAGGGTGGAGTACGTAGCTGGTATTCTTCTGTTAGCGTGAGCAGAGTGTGATTGAAAAACAGCTCATGCCTTCGGGAATGTATTCCGCATGTTCAGGCCTAGAGAGCCACTCGCTGACAGCGTGGGTGGCAGTATTGGATGGGGTCATAAGGCTATCCCAGTCAACATGTACATCTTGAACCTTCTTGATGAGCATGTCCACATCCAATGAGTACCTGAGCGCGGTGATGTTGCGCTGATTCAGCATGCGCATGACAAGAAACTGGCAACAAAATGAGAGGAGCAGTGCAGACACGGAAGAAGGGACCTAGCGAGCACCCTGAGCTTGTGTACCAGTATCTGACGCAGGAAATCCTCAGTGTTTGGGTCGGCCATGGCTGAAAGCTTTTTGTTGAAGGATGCGGTGGGAGGAAGTCGGGTTGTTTGTTTGTGGCAATGTTTGCATTGCCTGTAAGGTTTGCATCTTAAGATTTTGAAACTTTGCTAACACAGTCCACAGATAATTGATATTACTGCCAGTCATATGCGTGCATCTATAGATGTGCATGAATTGGAGATAACTGACATGTTTGGTCAATGCAAACAGACTTTTGTCGCTCTCTTATTACCACCACCGTATGACAGTTCCTCTCTGTCCGGAGTGTGGCATTCTTCCTCTCAATTTGCCTGCAATTTGCAAGGGTGCATATCAGTTGTCACACTTTGGCCAGTACTACGTAAAGGTATGTGCAACATGCATGCATGTCGTTGTGGTTGTCTAACGTGTAGCCAGTGTCCTGGGTATATTTCTCCGGAAGCACGAGAGGCTGGTGGTGTTCCGACGTGCAACTACTTTCGTTGGCTCACTGCGGAAAGAGTGCTGCAGATAATCTACAACAACCCAGAGTGGGAGGTTGAAGACTATCTGCGACAGAAGAGAAAGATGCAGAGCACCTTCAGCGTGTCGGGCGCATCAAGCTCATGGACGATCTGCCGTATTGAGGGCTGCAGTACCAGAGGCAGCAAGATGTGCGGGTTCTGTAAGACGCACTGCCATGAGTCGGGTCGTCAGAATGTGTGCGGCCCCCATGGGTATCGTCCTGTTGGCCTTACACCGAAGGCATCACGGGGATCGACGGCATCATCCAGTGTGACCATGCAGACTACCGGAACACCTGTGATAGGTGCTCCACCCGATGGCATCGACAATCGTGAGGAGTTTGCGCGACACCTTGATGTGGACTGGGGGCGACATCTCATCAAAGATGCTGGGTATCCGGTGCAGTCTCGGATGCCTGCACCAGCTTCAGGGCTTGCAGTCGTGACACCGGCTGATGCCGTACAGCCGATGGTGGATCGCGTGAAGCGCAGGGATCAAGAGTTGGCAGAGAAGGAGCATACGATTAAGGTGACTATCTTTGTGAAGGTATGAGCATCTGTGGTCCTCTGGTGCGGTTGGATGGCTGACCTGTGCTGTAGAATGACCAGGCAGCAGAGCACTTCAAGATTGCGGTTTTATCAAAGGATTGGCCGATGTTCAGCCCCAAAAAGTATGCTATCATTGCGCGTGCATGTGGGATTGCTGCTGGAGAGCTCAAATACTTCCAGAGGTATGAAGAAGGTGTATGGGTCAACTATGACGAGAAGATCCGCATTCGCAAGGATGAAAATGTTGTTCTGCGCTTGTTAGGGGTACAGGTTTGCCAAGGCTTCGAAACTAAGAAGAGGCCGCGGTCTTCATCACCTACCTCTGGTGTTCAGTCGAAGGACCAACCTAGTCCAACGAAAACGGTTCGAACGATGCAAGGTCGCATTGCATCGACAACATACGTCCTACAAACAACAGGGTCGGTAAGATGGACTTACATGCAGGTCTAGGTCTTCAAGTTCTACCACCACCATAAGCCTAGTGGAAGACATGACTCTCATCGACTTGAGCATCAGTGATGATGATGACGATGACCTATATGTGCCCATGTAAGCTTCTGAATTGCTCGTAGACAACATTACATGCGCTGATGGTGATGCAGAGCACCTGTTCAGGAGAGCATGGAACTGCCAGCTGTGACCGGTCGAAATCTCAGCAATGCTGAGGCCAACACCCCTGGTCGTGGCGATGGGATTGCTTGGCCATTTAAATGGGCCATCGACCAGCATGAGTGCTTTGCTCAGATTGAAGAGCTTCTTAAGACGGAGAAAGACATGAAGGTAGCACAAGCGTTTCTCAAAGTTGTGCCGGTATGTATTCAAAATGTATGAATGGGTACAGCACTAATATACATTGATCAGCAATCCAGCCATTGGGTGGAAGGCACTTGGCACCACCATTATACTGCTTGGAAGGCCATCAAGGATAACATGCACCACCCACTTCGTAAGGCGCTAGTAAAGGCGATTCAAGCAGGTCGAACGGAGGATGGAAAATGGTCTCCTTTTGCTTTGAGAAAGTAGTTATATGTTCAATTTACCATAGATTTTAAACACTGCCTTTTAAGCATATGCAAATAAGATTTTCTTTTCAGCAAAGCTATTTGTTAGAAGAGGACTAATGAGGTAATGACATTGCGCAAAGGCATCTAGACAAGAGCGACATGTCCAAAGTCGATAGGTAAGTCTTCAGATGATTCAATACGAGCAGCCACACTCAGATGTGAGATTGATGAGCGGTTCATAAAACAAAGAGACAGTTACCTACTACTACACACACAAGCATATCTAAGTCGGAATCTTGGATGGTTGGTGCATATCTTCATGCTAGAGAAATAGATTGCATTTAGCTTTTAAAAAAAGGACTGTACACCGCGAAAGGGATGCATACATGCTCTAACGTGTGATGCCAACAGAAAGGAGGACTTCTTAAGATGTGCACATCACCATAGAGATCTTCACACACCAACACCCAGCAAGGACACCCGTATCTGCAGATGTCAACAAGCAGGGCATGTATATCTTAAGACAGACTGGCAAAAGCGGAAACATCTTGAGACAGCTATTCAGTAGCAATCTTAAGACTAGGAATGCATCTTCAGATGGCAGGATGAACACTTATGTCTGCAGATGTGAACAAGCAGGAAGCATAACCTAAGACTTACCATGTCCAGCAGGGCATCTGAAGATGCCATAGCACTTCTTAAAAAATCTTGAGACGGTTGTTCAGCCATAATCTTAAGACGGGGAGCCAATTATTATCCAAGGCATAAACAAATACATTTCAAGATAGCGGTAGGTGCATGGCATTGAAAAGCTATTACAATGCATCATTCAATACAGCTCCAAAATCTGATCCAACGTAGATAACAAGCCCAGACCCATCTGCCAACGCTTCACTTTCATCCCTTTTTCTGTCCGAAACCCATTGTCCACCCAGCGCAATATGCCACCTGCAAAAAACTGAGTAAAGGAGATGTGGCTATCCCCGGCAGCCAGTGGAATATTGGAATGGGTAATGGTGGCTGAAGGAATAAAAATGGTGGATGCGTGAGGGAACTGAATGAAGATCTTGAGCTCCCATAGGATATGTCCGCCCCGCCTATGGTCAGAGCGACCAAGGGTAGTAAGGGCGCACCAGCCATAGGGGCAGTTAAGGATGTCGCGATGCTTGAAGGTCCAAACACTGCCACCAAAGTTGAAGGTGGCACACGGAAAAACGGAGTGAGTAAAATTGAGCCGAAGGTCGGGAAGCTTCTCATATGGGGCATCCAGATGCTTTTGATAGCGGTCGTGAAGCCGAGGAGCCCATGGGTTGTAGGACGCTAGAAACAGATATTAATTGACTGCAAGATTACACAGGAGAACGCACACCGCTTGCATACGTCGCCATTCGATTCACGGCCTCACTGCCTACAAGGCGATTGACGATGGCCGCTAGCACGCCATGCTGAAGACGACTGGGCACAGAAAGGGGGGCTCAGACCACCTGAAAAATGAGTGCATTAGAATCACAGCGATCAAAGGCAAGGAGTTAATAAAAAACGCATGCTCTGCAGGCTAAGGGGCATAGAAGAGCATCCTAAAAAATGGCAACATAGACTGCATTGGATCCAGGGGTGATTCCGTGCACAGCCAGCATGGCCACATTCAACGATGCTCTACTAGGCCCTGACGCCGCTGAGCAGAGGTCGGTTGCCCTGCCTTGGGGGCGAACAAAAAAAGAGCAGAGGGGTGGGATGGGATGAAACGGCGTACCTAAAGCTCCTTGAGGATTGCGGCTAGAGCACGGCTGGAGGATCGACGCGAGGCAGCAGTGTAAAACCGCTGTTTTGCAACAGAACCAGCAAAAGGAGGTGCAATTGGAGCTATCAGCCAGTCAGCAGTTCCACCGCTAGTCTGGCTACAGCCCCACGCCAAAACAGCAATGCAGCAGTCGAAAACCACTGGGGATGCTGGTGGTAGTGGAGGAAGAAAAAGGCAGCGAAATGATGGGCCGTTCAATCGGAGTTTGAAAAATAGTCATGTGGTGAGCGTGATGCATCACACCACTCATGTGAGGTGACATGGTGTATATCCGATTATCTTAAGATGTCATTTGATTAATACTAATAATCTATTCAATATTGATCGTTATCTTAAGATGTCGATTTATTGATATTAATAATTTACTCAATATTTTTTGTTATTATGTATATTTAAAATTGGGGTTGTCATGCTTACATGATAATGGTATTGCCAGCCTGTCATGTGACTCTCCAAAGTTTCAGAGTTCCTACTTCTGACGACGTCTCGTTCGTCCAGTTGGATATATGCACCAGTTATCCTATACTCCAGGTACGCCAACTGCTGACTGAAGACTTGTCACTATTTGACTTCGTTAACAAGGCATCTGGGAAGAGATAAGTGATCCTACTTTCTGGCATTTTCTATCCTGACATGTTCGCCTCGAGTGAGACTCATCGTGTTCTTTATTAGGATCTTCAATTGATTTCCCTTGTCTTTCTTAGGTTCCTTTCCCCCAACATGTCGTCATGATTATTGCCAGTAAGCGTCATTCCACGTTCAGGGATTTATTTAAATATGGTGACGATGGCATCAAGCAAAGGCGTGAGAGGAAGACGCGCCCGTATACTCTTCAATATCGCGAAAACTGCATCTACAGAATCAAGATGCGTGGTGAATCGCCGTTCACCTGGATCCCTCATCCACTTGTCTTGGGAGATTGATCCCGGTATGTATCTATTACGATTATGTTCTTCAGCTATCTTATCAGATTTTACAGCACTTTTTCTAGGATTCCAGAACACTGCGAGTTTGGCGCGTGCTTCTGCATCGCCCTCTACAGCACGCTTCCTACCACTAACTACCACCATGCCCGACCTCGATGTATGCCTCCAAGTTGCACGTCTCGCTGAAGCTGTCAGTGACAATGTCCCATACGTGGAGAGTGTTGCCAAGGCCGCTGTGATCATCTTTGAGTTACTTCAGGTTCGTGTATCTCACCCCTACGGATGCTGTTGCTTACACTATGGCTCTAGCAAATGGGAAAGAACAAGGAAGATGCGAAGGAGCTCTATGAGAGCATTGCGAACATGATTATCATCATCGATACACTTGTTCGTTTCAAGGGAGAGCAGGGAGTTTCGTGTTTTATAGACATTTGCGGAGAGATGGAAGGGTGGGGTCTCTTTTTCGTTGGCTATCACACCTCTACAGCTAATGGTCCAATCGCAGGTATCTTCAAGCCATGGCTCAAGACATGAAAGATCTCCAGCGCAAGCACCGTGGCATGAAAGGCATCTTCAGTGTCGATAAGTACCGAGATGCTATTCAGGCACACAGGAAGCGTGTAGATGATCTGAAGATAGACTTTTTGGTAATTCTTTCATTCCTACTTCTTCCGTGCTGTAGCTTAAACTGCTGTGCTGCAGATCCATGTAACAGGTGACTGCCTTTTGGAGGTTACCCGAATGCACTGCCTGCTGAAAGATATGACGGCTCAGGCCGCGGTACGTCACTCGTCGGAGGAAGATTTTGTGATCCGCATTCCGAAAAAGCACGCTTCGATCGGTGCCTTAATTTTTTTTTAGACCCCGAAATTCCGGCATTCAAAGCACACTGGGTGACTTCCCGTAAACCCATCAAGCCGAAATGCCGAGCATAATTTCATCATCTGTGTCTGGTCAACCAGTTCTGTAAATTCGTGCATTAACAGAGGCCTCCCGACCCGTCTGTAAACGGATTTTGTGCTGTAGCTGTCAAGAATTTGATTTTTATATGTTCTGGAAGTTCCGTTCGCTGCCCGAATATGGACATCCTCTCCTTAGTTTCTTCCGTTCCCTCTTGTTACTCATTGAAAGAAATCGCACTGCTGACAATATTTACCATCAATTCAAGAGCCCGATAACACTGAAAACACTCCACATACCATTCATGTTCCTGCAAAACTGTCGTTCAGTTTCCAACATCGGATACTCCCTCTTCTCTAGGCATATTTTGCTCCAGCTAGTGTATTGAGAAAGTAGCGCGTCGTCGGCGGGGGATGACCTAATTTGGACTCGACGACAGTCAAGAATTTGGAGTCAAAACAAGTTCAATTGGTCCTTACGGTTTACGGATCTGTCTGTAAATTATATTACAAATTTCACGCCGTTGTTGTTTTAGCTCCCATCCGTCTGTAAATCCTTACGGAAAGTCACCCACTGATCGAGTGCTGGTGACGGCAAGCATGTTCCTGATTCTTCGTCATGGTTTCGTTTCTTCCTTGGCACCATTTACGCGTTACAGTAATATTTTAGTTAATTTTCTATGCGGTACATTGATACAAAAATAAAGATATTGTATCGATGTGACCCTATACCACCCTTCATAAGAAGATGGTGAGGAGAATAAATTACAAGCTAAATTGAATGCTGATAATCAGATTCCAGGCGTATAAGTGCTGGCGCTAAGGCCGCGAAGGTGAGCATCGCGTAGAACGGCGTACAGCGGGATACACGGTTTCAATTTCTACACAGTCGCATAAGCCTACAACTGATCGTCTTAAGTACATAACGGGACTCGGCGCCCTTCTTTCATGCTGTCATCTCCCTTCTGGATACCATAACGGCACAGAGATGAACGAATAAGTGAGAACAACAGGGTGCTTCGCAGGTGAGTCGCTCTCATTTTGACATGTCTACATGGCTACAAGATATCCTAATTACTCGTAGGCCCCAGAGTAGGGTTTTAGATGATGTTGAAAGGGGAAATATTTTGGTCGAAACCACGAGTCGATAGGTAAATTTTAAAGGCCAGCGCTGTGTAATAAATTAGAAGTTTATCATCATACGTTCCACAGCCTTGTACTACTGATATCTACGTTATATTGTTTTTGATAACCGGTGTCATTCGTCTTCAACCGACAGCCCGCTCGCTCTCCCAGCATCCACCTGTGCCTCTCCATGTTGTCCACCTGCGCTTTCTTTCATCCACATTCACAGACACGTCGCTCGGTATTCTGACTAGCGCATTCCGACGGTGTTCCTAGAGCACCATACTCCTTCAACAAACAAGATGGCTACGATAAACGCTGATGACCGGAGCCTACAGATATACCGTGTTCTGTACTTCGAGAAGCTCTATGATCATTACAGTGACCTTCGGCAGATTTTCAATGCATGGCATGAGGCTTCGACGAGACCGACGACCTGGAGAAAGGGATTGAATCGAGAGCGGGAAAGGTGGTAGACGCTTAGAAGCCTACGTACTGTAGAGGTCTAACCGCTGCAGCAGGAGAAGAGCTTTAAAATGAAAGGAAATAATTATACAACTCTATCTCGTGAAAATATACCAAATGGAGTCCTACACATCAGGCGAGGAGAAACAAGGAACGTGTACTGGAAACAGCCTATCGAGTTTAGGGCGTCTTTTAGCTTAATAGGAAATATGATGATATTGCTGGACTTGATGCGTTCCCAAGTACCATGGAAGAAGAACGGCAAGTATCCCTTGCGAGTGACAACGATGCAAGGACCAGATCCTAACAATATCCTCCCACAGAAAAACGCCTAATGAAAGAGAACGGTAAATCTGGAATACAGCAGCAGGTAAATGATTCTGATGTGAGTTTCTCAGACAATGATTCAGATTTTCTTATGGGGATGTGTTGGGATGGGCTGTCGTTGTATCTATTCCATGAATTTGTTTACGGGGGGGGAAGAGCTAGGGGTTACTTACAGAGACGGTTGGAACACCGGTCCGGGAAATTGCGTCAGTGGCGTGGGAACAGTCCATTCTCTCTTGCTCTCATCATCGACATCCTCCATTGAAATTTTGCTGCAGTGCCGTGAACCACGGCATTCCAATTTGGCGCACCCGCTAACCGTTACTATAAAAAAAGGTAAACCCCTGAAGTGGGCGTTATTTCCCGCCTCTTATCACAGCTATAGATGACGGCTTCTGTTCATTCCGCGCACTTGACCTATCAGCAACGCGGATGGACCAATTGCTCAAATCAAATAATCCACCTCTTTCACCTAGAGAGCGTTATCGGCGACGGCCACGCGTTTTTGTCTAGGATAATGGAGCGGATAACTCAAACACGTGCTGCGCTCGAGGAACTATTGGATGAGGAGAGACGTGTCGAGCGTTTGATTCAATCCTGCAAGACAGTTATATCCCCTATCCGTAATATTCCGGAGGATATCGTACGCGAAATTTTCGTGGCATGTTTGGACATTGATAAGCCAGAGAGAAAGGATTCATTGGACAGGAATTCTCCACCTTTGGCTCTTTCGCGGGTCTGCAGGGACTGGAGAAGCATCGCGCTGTCAACATCTCAGCTCTGGTCATTCCTTTCTCTGGATTTTGACCGATACCGGAATGAAGTGGCGTGTCTATATCTCCTTCAGATGTACATTTTACGATCTGGGATGCACGATATCACCCTTTCCCTACGCAGCACGGAAGGGCTCTCAGCGAAGAACCCTCTTATCCCTATCCTTTTTTCGAGCGCACCGCGATGGATTGACCTCCATATTGCTATTCCATACCTAGCATTACACGCTTTCTCTCCCGTCAGAGGATCTCTGTACTGCCTCACTCGTCTTCGTGTGGAGTTCATGAATGAACCGCCGATGCCTCTCGCCGCACATTCCAAACCCATATTTAATGCCTTCGAGTATGCGCCACTACTCTGTAGCATGTCCATAAATACTGTATGCAGCGCAGTCGAACAGCTGAGTCTGCCATGGCCCCAGCTCACCCAGTTCACTGGGAACGATTGGACAAGCACATACATTGATATCTTACAGCTCGCGCCAGATATGGGGAGCATGTCTTTGCAGTGTGACGATGACCGTGATTTTGATATTGTCCTTCCTTCTTTGCCGTTCCGCCATCACGGGCTTCGTAGGCTTCACGTTCACGAGGAGGTAGAGAGTCCTAGTTCCGATATCCTTTCAGAGGGAGGTATCGTGCATGTTCTTTCACATATTGAATTCCCTGCTCTCCAGACACTGAGTATGGCGTACCAGCATCCTGACATACGGATTCCTAGTTCTCTGCACTTGGGTAACCTGAGCAGCCTTTCGATCGACGCATCTTTCATCATTCCCACTGGGGCGCAGGCTAATTTACTCAGTCTCCTCAGAACGACACCCTCGCTTACACATTTATCCATGTCTATGTCTATGGCGCCCGAAGAAGATGCGATTCTCCTCGGGCTTAACTTCAGGATCAATCCTGACGTCGTTCCCGGTCTCAAGTCGTTGGCTTTCCGGTTCATAAATAGGTACCCCGGTCTGTCGAGCGTTTTTGTTGACATGGTTGAGTCTAGGAGGCCTGGGTTGGAGTCTTCGTTTATCGGTGCCGCCTGTCATGCCGCCACCACCTAGTGCGTTGGTTGACCGTTGGTCTAGGCTTTGTGATGAAAGCTTTGTTATATACAGCATGGAGCGATAATGGTTCACCCGCCAACGCAGTCAGGTACCAGAAATCGAAAGGCATACGTACTTGTCCAGTGTGGTGTAGCTATTGTTTGCGGCATAATTTAATTTGGCTCGAATGAACTGGGCAATAAACTAATGATTCCAGTGCGTGAAGCTGGCTGCTGGCCAATTAATGCATACCCGAATGTCGAAAACCGAGAAGTAAACCATTTCAGGATTTAACTACATTTATGTGTCTCTTAGTAGGCGGTTGTTCTTAATTAGCACGGACGCGATGTCAATTGTCATGTGGATCTACAATATTGTCAGACTATGGCCTCGCGAGATAGAAAGCGCATGTACCTGAGAGCCCATCTTCAAGTCATCTCGTCATTCCATTTCCCCGTAATGTGGGATAGAGTCGTGAAGCTAGTCGACGTTATTCACGGTACGTCCGCCGCACCTCTTTCTACGCCCACGAGATATCTGTCAGTTCGCCAATACAGTAGGCGAGGAAATCTGAAATACGGTGTGTGATAATTCTGGCTTGAAACCTAGATATACACAGGTTCTCGTATCTTGTTTCTTCCGATAAGAGTTTCAAAAATGACAATTGGGTTAATCATGACAAGCAACAGTCGTACGGCGATTCAGCGAAGGGCAGTTAAAATTCGAATATGCAGCCACTGATTAACGAGCCTTTGCCAAATCTGTTACGTAAAGCACACCAGAAGCCTCGGTGAGGGCTGGTGACCGCGCTTAGCAACAGTGACTAGGAGAGGCGGTGTAAAGTACAGAATGAAGAACGAAAGGGTACGTGACATCAAACAGGAGACGTTTAAGAAAACATACGACGGTGAAGGGGGATAACACATAAAAGTCTGGATTCTAGAGGGAGAAATCTGAAAAAGACACAGGTCAGAAGTTAACCAAAAAAAAGAAAGTAGCCCACCGCGAGGGTCGAACTCGCAGCCTTCAGATGTGTCTAAACCGCCTCGCTTGTTAAGAGTCTGACGCTCTATCCGATTGAGCTAGGCGGGCGATGTGACTAACTTCGACCGAGAGATTATAGCACTGAAGGATGCGATTCCTCCAAATACCACAGTACGAGCTTGCCTTGGTAGGCATTAGTGCTGAAAATTCGAAATCCGAAAGCTAGAGTGTTCCAAGAACGATAGGGGATATTCCAATTCGAAGCAGTGCCGCCATGACTCGGAAGAAAGACAGGCCGTACCGGTTGATGTGGGGGAGGCCAACCAGTTAATGGATGCGGACATCCCCAGGTTAATAGAAACCGGAACGATAAAGGCCTTGGATGATAAGGAAACCGCCTTCTAGGAGCATAACGATAAAAAGGGTTGCCCAGCAGGGTAGATGCTCATTCCGGCAGGGCCGCTATCATGGAGGTGAGCACCAACCTTCGCACACAATGTTCAAAGTTGCTTACCCGTCATCGCTGCTTTTCTTCGACATATCCGACCCAGCTCCGAATCGTTGTCGTCCTCCCTTCCACATCGCGTTGTAAACCATTCGAATATCTCAGAGTTCATGACCATCGGTGCTAGTGTTGGTCCTTCCTATAAACGACCCAGTCACCGATGAAGACGAGCCAGTCTCTCTGAGTATATAGGGCAGCTTTGAAGAAAACCAGGTCCGGGTGAATGGGAGTCGTAAGCGCCGCCAGTTCTCACGCTATCGATGCGATTTTCCGGGCCGGCTTCTTGGCTTCTAACCGTCATTACCGAGCCCGCCCCCAGAATCGCTGTCGCATATCCTTAGCTCTGTCTACACGGCAGATGAACTTCGACTGCAATATGGCCTCACCGAGACTGTATAAATCGATACCCAAGGACGCTAAGGTCGAAGGGAAACAACACGGATGGTGCGCCGTTCTATGACAGCAGGGGCCTGAGCTGTAGCTGACTTCTGCTGTTTGATAGTAGCTCGTCAATCAACTCGGACTCTAGCTTCCTTTGTATACGTATAATGGCTGGAGAACACGTCGTGCTACGGTATGGCGGTGGCTGGGCCTGGGATTCGGGACCAAATTCATGGCGCACTGCGCTCTCTAGGTGTATTTTGTACGGCAATTCACATATCCTCTGCATACAGTAAATGTGATGGACTGCAGGACAATGAGGTTGCCAAGAACTGGTTCGGCACCCCCACAGTTTCTCCCGATAACATCAGTGACCTCTTGCGGGTCCCCGAAAGTAATCCTTACTATCGTTCATCGTTTAATATCGCGACGAATGTATGTGGTATCTTCTTTTTTCCCCTTGTAATCAGCATTTCTGCGCTCAGACTGACTATGGTTGAAGACTTAGCTCCTCATATGCGCATATATGCTACTCGTCGACACCATCGGGTCCTGCCGCACATGGTTTCTGCCGATATGTGAGAGTTGTCTGTAATAGTAGGTGATCTGTGAGATTCGTCATCCAGTGTCGCTGATGCGTACTCATGCACATGGTGCAGCCGTCCTGAGATATTCGGGGTGCAACTGGACGAAATTGTTATCGTTCCGTTTGGTTCATGCACCTCGTCCTTTCTTTTACAGCCATTCCTTGCGTTTCAGATACTTCTAGCTCCTCATGGCCGGGAATCTTAGGGCGCTACCCTTGCCTTCAAGAAGCGACGAAGGCAGTGCCTGCAGCGTAAGAGTTCGTCCTGGACAGAAATTCCAAGTCTGCCTAACCGAACGTTTCTTAGGATCAAGGTTATACTTTCCATTGAGCAGACATCGGTTGTCAGCGTCGAAAATCTCCATCTTTCATTTTCTCCCGGTCTCCACTAAAGGTTTCGAAGCTATCGATACACCTCCAAAGGTAACCCATTACCTTCACCATTGAATATCGTCAATGTATATTCACTGTACAGTCATCCCGCAGCCGGCTTATTTTTCGTAAACGCGATTTTTATGATGTATCATTCCGTCGCGTAGACCTAAGTACGTCCTTTCCCTCAAACACATTTCTGTATGTTTCATACATCGCTCACTTCACAGCCCAGGATATTTCGACACTGCTCACACCTTCGGGGACTCACGAAGGCAATGCCCGCAGTAGGATACACACACTTAAGACGTTCCTTGTCGTTCTAATCCGGCCTGAGATTCCCGTCCTCTATATCGACCGTGAGAACCTTTATCACGAAGCATCATGATCGTCGAAGCAGGAACGCCCGCACAACAACGGATACATGCGCTCATCAACCATCGCGTTCCGCAGTGATAGTGGGTGTTTCACTGCTAATTATCGCTTCACTTCCTGTGTTCAGGGCAAGCGGCGTAATGGCCATACGAGTCCGAACATGACGCATTAGGAGTGTGTACGACGTCAGTGAACAATGAATGGTTCGTTGCAGACAAGATTCTAACAGTGCAGAGTCTGACACGTCTTCCGCGAAGATCCTGCTTCAAGTTACCGGTCAATGTAGTAAGTATGAATTTACTTTCTATTCTAATATGGCCCTGATCAGCTTGGCAGTGTTAGGCTGTCCATTCTGGAAGCCAGTTGTGCTGTTCGCTGCGGACCTTGGCAACGACATTGGGTCCGAAGATGCATACCTCGAACCCTCTTCATAGTCTACCGGACGTTGCTTGGAGCAAGGACCGTCGGTGGAGATGCGTTGAAGAAGCAAAGTTGGCAACGACAATTTGTCCTCTGGATCTGGCCGAGATTTGACGACAAATTGATGATCGGCGGATTTGCAAGAGGGAAATTTTGTTCGGGCCGGACTGCCGAGGCGTCTCGTGAAGGCTGTGTGGTATTGGTTGTTAAAGCTGTTTTATGGCGCTCTTCACGATACATTCATACAACATGGCTCCCATACGCCCACACCAGAAGACAAGAAGTGGCTGCAAAACATGCAAGCAACGCAAAGTCAAGGTATGTACCTCTGCCAGCATAATTTTCAGCAGACAGCAATGTTGAAATGGCTTCCAGTGCGACGAAACTCTTCCTATATGCAATAACTGCACCCGGAGAGGTGTAGAATGTGTATGGGGTAGTACTTCCCCGAAGCAAGAATTGGCAACGCAGGAACAGAGCGTGGTTGTCGCCCAGTCAAGTTCAGCCGAAGGTTCCCTCGCGATATGGACTCTCGGCGAAGGTTCATCCGACCTTTTAACGCTCGAATTGATGCATCATTATTCTACCGCCGCTTCTTACTCCCTCTCTGCTGATCCCGACGCTACGACCGTATGGAGAGGCATCATCCCTCAAATGGCCTTTGAACCCCAGAATCAGTGTCTCCTCCAAGCCATTCTCGCGTTTTCCGCCCTTCATATCCACTACGAAGACTCGACATCTCATCGGCATGCCCAAGTCGCGACCGACTATTACAACCAGGCGAAATTTGGGATACGCGTGGCAGACACTGACGGGACAGCGGACGTAAACGCCGTCTTGGTCGCACTGTGTCTTGTCGCGCGGTATGAATTTGCTTCGTCGGCCGCAGTATTCCCAATCCCCGGAGAGTGGTATAACACTATCCGAGAAATCCGTCGTAATTTGTTAAAGGACCGGACAGAGCTCCAGGATAATGTTATGCATTCCTTATTGGCAGCTATTGCGCCTCCTCATCTGCCTACGTCTCTGACCGACCAGTTTCCGTCGGCTTTGTCGACTCTCTTGATCTCAGCGCCGGATGCGGAAGAGTTGCACGACGCGTCGGTGCGCAATGCTTATCAGGAATCGATTTATTTCCTCGAGCAGGCGTGGAGAGCCCCTCTCAATAGATGCGTGGGTTTATGGTGGTATATGATGTCTAATACGTTCCTTCAACTGTTAAAAGAGGCCAGGCCGCGTGCGCTCATCATATTGGCGCACTACTGTGCTATGATGAAGCACATCACTCGGGATGGACCGTGGTGGTTGAAGAAGAAATGGGGTGATGAGGCTAGGAGGATTGTTTCGATGCTGGATGCGCGGTGGGCGCCTTGTTTAGGGTGGGTGTTAGCTCAGTTGGATCCCGAGCGTGATAGTCAGGTTTTTGATTTTACGGGGATGGATACCCTGAGTTGGGGTGATGCAGGAGACGGTCGTCATTTCTAGTTTTTACAACGATATGGATAGATAGAGTTGTTGTATATATACGTGTATCTATTTATTAGATGAACATGTCCCGTATAGTTCGCACCCGACAGAGGGGAAGTAATATACATATTACGGAAGGGTGAAGGAGAAAGATAGAGAAACTTGTCAAAGGGTGGTGTCATTCGAAAACTGAAGCATACGGCGTCGGTATAATTATATCAGGCAGGGAATCATTGAGCAAATTATGATCAAGTCAGGAAAGCTGCTTTGGACCTAGAGGAGAGCATCGAGGCTGGACATCGGAAAATAGCAGAAACGGTCTTAGTTGTTACCGTTCCATTGAGGTCAAAATTCTGACCGTGATGGCGATCCTCGATACGATGGTGTAATGTGTACAGCAGGGCGCGAAGCCATAAGTTTGGAACGGTATGCTCATCGGGACTCAATAACTTTATGATGATACATATCTTCACGTGGAGATAGTACCGGGATACTCTCATTTCAATCAAAGTCGTCTTCACGGCATTCTAATTAGAGAGGCATAAAGTTCAAAATGAGAATCATCGTTGCTGGGAACATTGTATATCTTAGAAAGCCGGGATGACTTGGGGAAAATATGGATCATGGTATGTGATAACGTTTGCCTCTCCAGGCGGGGTTGTTTATTCAAACACATCATTATTCAATGAAACTGAAGTATGGTTTTGAACTTGTCAATTTATTGCCTCTGCTAGCCTTCTTTCAGGGCAACTGGGAATAACTGAATTGAAAATGCTCACAAATTATATTTGAAAGATGTATTTAGCTTGTGCAGAGAAAAGAAAGTACGACTGTATTCCTGGCGCGCCGTGCAAGCGAAATAATTTGACGCAGACAACTTGCCACGAGAGACAAATTCCGAACGCTGGCAAGTCAGTCATACCGCCCCTTATTCTCGAACCTCTGTCATTTCCTTCTACCATCGTCTTCTCCAGTTTCTCATATCCATCGACACCGATGACGACGAGAGATGTCGCGTATGGTAGCTCCAAATCAGCACCGGCGTCGATGTCGAAATCGGGACGATGATGCTGTAATCACGCGGCCTTCTCTCTTACAATACCACCACCATTGCATGTCCGCCTTCTTCAGTCATTATTCCCAACCTCACGAACATTCTCTAGGAGGTTTATTTTAATGTACTCTTGCATACAGTGCTATATTTTCCCTTCGTCCATCATCACTGATGTCTAATTTCTTATTTTGTCTAGCATCCACTTCTCTTCGCGCTGCCCGGCGAACATCAGGATCTTCAAGACTCAATGCTTTCAGTGTATCAGTGGTATTCGTAGTCCCTGATGGTACGAGTCCTATTTGAGGCGAGGTATGTCAGCTATGTCCTGGTTTTGAACTTTCTATTCGCTAATATTCCCATACTCGCGGTCATCTTCTTGGCTTTTGTTGGAAAACGGGGTATCGGTTCGTTCCCAGTGTCACATGCGCAGTAGCAAGCCAATAGTATTGCGCTTGGCTGAGCTCTGCAAACGCATGAGGATCTACGTTACAGTACCTACTTTTATACTAAATGTACTTTTACTAGAATGTTCCACGCTTTCCCTACGACTTCTACCTTAATAAGCAACTTCGGCATGATGCCGGATTGCCAAATCCCAACAGCTTTATTGCAAAGTTATTGTCAACGTCGATGTGTTATGATTGCCTCCTTACTTCAGTGTCTTTCTTTTCATTTTCAGCGCTGACTTTTCTCGGTTTGTTTTGTCCGCATGTACTGAAAGTATCCTAGGTATCTCATTAGTCATGGTCCAAAGAACGCCCACCCATCTTCTAAAACGATGAAAGTATGGAAATTTTCTTATGCGAACATTGACAAATTTTCACATCGTATTACAGGTGTATTGCCTCTGGTTCGAGTTCAACTTGTATCTGTGGACACGTCTCGGATCTCACTACATATCATGTAACACCGATGGATCGAGAACACTGAGCCTTCCTGTACCATGTACGAGAGGATATATTTATCGTTATGCGAGCCATGATGAGGCTTTGTACGTCTTCACGGCCACTTGAAGTCCGGAATGTCGTGTTTGTGGACCTGGAGACTTTATCCTAACCGTTAACGTGAGCGAGAGCTTGAAACGGCCTTTTTTTGACACCAAGTGGTCGTTTCTAACCGCAAACTAGGGCTCGGGAACGCTGATGGTGAATCCCTTTACCTGAGGCTACGACTGCGAGTCTGATGCGAACGTCGAGCAGTAACGCCATTGACATTTTCAGAATCTTTTTTTTTCGACTTGGAGTGTAATCAGAAGAGAAGCTCTATTCAATTGCGGCAGGGTACTGGTGCGGTAAATAGTCAGGGCTATGTATTTGTGACCCCGCGAGGGAAATTTCGGGTGTCAAGGGTGTTAGGTTCGTCATCACTACCCTTCCGAAGATGTTCCATTGCGTTCATCGTTTAATTTCCCCGATGGATGATCGCAGTTGCATGCAACGAGGCGCGCTTTCAATGATATCGTACGATTCCGTCTTTAGGAACTACGTCTTTTCTCTCAAATGTTTCAACTAGTCCTCGGTTATCACGGCCCGGGATACTCCAGCACCGCCCTTCATCTTCGAGGACTGACAAGAGCAAGTCCGCAGCATAATGCACACGGAAAAGACTCTCATTGCCGCTGTAATTTCTGATTCGGTCTGAGTTGCCCGGCGTCTGGGGTGAGAGAATTCGAATTTGAGTACTAATAACACACTGATGCATGTATCAATCAAACATCGGTACTCCTGCGATAGTGGATGTATCACTGCTGCGTATCATTCTAGTACAGTTATTCGGGCAAGTGGCATCGCGTGCAAACGAGCCCGAACGAGACATGAGAGGACTGGGTCCATAATATCGGTGAAAAGGGAGTGGGGCATCCGTAGTTTGCTTTGAACAAGAATCTAGCAGCGCAGGTCCTGACGCCGCGCACGCGTCTTCCATTGTTTCAATCTCAAAGACGGTCAATATTGAAATTCGTGATCATCAGTTTACCGTGCCATGCCAATATGACGCCGATCAGCTTGGCTGTGTTGAATGTCCATTTTGGAAGCCGCTTGTCACTGTTCGTGACAATGATAGCGGTCCGAGGGGTGTGGATACACCTTGTTTCTTCTTGAATGTCTACCACACAGACACGGCTTGAAGCCTCTTGAAAATTTTTTAAAAAAATGGAGCTTTCAACAACGTGCTCTTTCGGTTACGCCGAGTTTTGGCTTCAAGTGATCGTTTGACGATCACGAACTGCGGATTCAAGAAGAAGCAAGGTTCTCGGGACGAACTTCCGACCGCCCCCTTTAAAGGCTGTGTTCGTTGAAGTTGCTCTTCACCATTCAATCATACAAGATGGCACCAATGCGTCCACATCAAAAGACAAGAACTGGCTGCAAAACATGCAAACAGCGCAAAGTCAAGGTATGCACTTCGTCAGCTCTTTTTGGCTGAGGGCGATATTGAAATGACTTGCAGTGCGACGAAACTCTTCCTATATGCAACAACTGCACCAAGCGGGGCGTCGATTGTGTCTGGAATGATCCTGACCCGACGCAGGAATCAACAATGCAGGGACAGATTCCCCTGGCAGAACAATCTGACTCGAGCGACCCGTTAACTCTGGAAATAATGCACCACTACTCCATCTCTACTTCCTACACTCTCTGCTCGGATCCCGACGCATCGGAAGTATGGAGAACCATCATCCCACAAATGGCATTTAAACCCCAAAGCCAATGCCTCCTTAACGCCATCCTCGCCATTTCTGCCCTTCATATCTACCATATGAATTCGACGTCTCCTCAGTACGCTTCAGCCGCAAGTAATTATTACAACCAGGCAAAAATCGGCATACACAACGCAGACGACGTTGACTCGACAACTGACGTAAATGCTGTCCTCGTCGCAATGTGTATCATCTCGCGGTACGAATTTGCTTCATCGGCCGCAATATTCCCTTATCCCGGTGATTGGTATATCACCCTCCAGGAAACGCACATTAACATTGCGAAGAACCGGACAGAGTACCAGGGCAGGGTTATGCATTCGCTCTTGGAGGCTATGGCACCCCCACATCTACCCACCTGTTTGAAGGAACCATTCCCTTTGGCCTTGTCGACCATCTTGAATTCACCGCAGGATGTTGAGGAGTTGCGCGACGCGTCGGTGCGCACTTCCTATCAGGAGTCAATATATTTACTCCAGGAGGCGTGGAGAGCTCCTTTTAACAGATGCGTGGGTTTATGGTGGTATATGATGTCCAATACGTTTTTTCGTCTGTTGACAGAAGAGAAACCCCGTGCACTCATTATATTGGCGCACTACTGTGTTATGATGAATCACATCGCTCAGACTGGACCATGGTGGGTTCAGAAGAAATGGGGCGATGAGGCTGCGAGGATCGTTTCGATGCTAGATGCGTGTTGGGAACCGTGTTTACGATGGGTATCGGGTCAGTTGAATCGAGGACGCGATAGTCAGGCTTCGGATTTTACGGACAGGGACTTTCTGACCTGGTTGAACGATCCTTCGTCGGTCGAACCCGGAAACGGTAGCCATTCCACGTTTGCGCCCCGTTAATGAAGGATAGTGTATTTGTATATAAACTAAAACTGCGCCATTTGGTTGATAAGAATTTCTGTACCAACCCGCGAACATCAACGAGTACATGTAAGGGGTCAGTCTGATAGTCCTGGTTGGTATGAGCAGACGAAGACTGAGTAAGTACTGAGACTAAGCCATTTTATCCTTAAAAAGGTGATGTTAACATCCTGTCCACGTACATTCACTTGTTCACTGGCATGTAACTCTGGTGAGATGCGAAACGGGCAGGAAGACGATACCTAGCATTCCTGGCGAGCTGGAATTTTTTCGTGAATACCATAGATGTCAGTTATTTTCCAAGCTTAACTTGTGATGTGATGGCGCACCGAGGTATAGATTGTTCTCTCAGTTATCGTAGCGTGGTCAACACGGACACGGAATTCGCAGAGTTATTTGTCTAGCCACCCTGTCGAGTCAACCTCAACTTCGTATAACAGGTCGCTTTATAGAAGGATAGAGCTTAGGATGACTGGTGACGGTCCCGAGATGTAGGATGCATGGTGGCTATAGCCGAGAAACACCGGCCTGGAAAATCGCGTCGATGGCATGGGAACCAGCGCCAGCCTTTTCCTCTCGACCATGACTCGGATGCAGTTTATGATTGGTTCATAAGCTCTCCAGATTCTCTGCAATTCATTGGTCCGATCCTTCCCTTCTACTCCTCTGCAGTGACGATCCTCGATAGTGAAAATGACTACCAATAGGTAATCACCCTGCGCAAACTTGATAACACCCGAGTGATGATCAATTGAAGATCGATTAAGTGTGGCATCGATAATACCAGACGAAGGCAGTGATGACGATATCATCCATCGGAATTCGGTCAAATACTGAATCTACTAGTACATATCAAAAAGAAGCGGAATGAAAGTTACACTGCCCTGGCAGAGTTGGTATGCACGGATGTGAGTCGACCCTTTCTCTACTCATACTTCAGCGAAATTTCCTAGTTCACTGACCTCTAAGTGACCGTATCGGTGCCTCGAGCGTCTACTGTAAGTGAGAGCCGAAAAGGAGGAAGGAACGAGTTTTCGCTAAACGCTGCGCGCGCTTCTCGATAGGCTACAGGTAATATTGGATACAAATAAGTGCTAAATATCACAGCCTGGAATACGTATGCCATCTAAACGCTGAAGAGTTCGAAGCTGTCGAAATACATAAAATTTACTGGAGCCTGCTCAATTGATGTGATCCGACGCGGGCTCAAATCAACATCATTCAGATCCGGGGTTTAAAAAAAAATAAAGCCGTGATTACAGCACTTGTTTTTGGGATCCAGATCACGAAAGCTTCGTCCGCGGAGTGACGCGCCGCAGCTTGAGCCGTCACATCCTTCAATAGGCAATGCATCTGCATGACCTCAAACAGGCAGTCTCCCGTTACATGGATCTACAGCAAAGCAATATGAGCTATAGTACGAAAGGCGTTAGAATTGGAAGTATACCAAAAAGTCCATTTTTAAATCGTTGACACGCTTATTGTAAGCTTGGATGGTGTCTCGGAACTCGTCGATGCTGAGAACACTCTTCAGACCACGATGCCTGTGCTTCATATCCTTGATATCTTGCACCATGCAGTGAAGATACCTGTCGTTGGGCCGGTGAGCTGTTGAGGAAAAATAGCTGGGGAAATGGGGGGGAGACGCACCCTTCCATCTCTCCACAAATATCCTTAAAACACGAAGCTCCACGTTCTCCTTGCATACGAACGAGAGTATCGATGACGACGATCGTGTTTGCGATGCTGTCACAGAGCTCCTTGACATTTTCTTTGTTCTTCCCTCTTTGCTACAGGAACACGATGTAAGCGATGGTGTTTATAGGATAAAGTATAGTAGAGCGAACGTCGAGGAGCTGGAAGACGAGTAAGGCGACCTTGGCCACGCTCCTGACATATGGAACACTGCTACTAGCAGCCTCAGCGAGACGTACGACTTGAAGACAGGCGTGGAGGGCAGACATGGTGGTTAGTGGTAAGATTTGTGCTGTAGGGGGCGTCGCAGAAGCGCGCGTCAAACTCGCTCAGTTCTGGGATCTGGGAAAATGTGCTATCAAATCTGATAAGATAACTGAAGAATATACTCATGATGGAAACTGACCGAGAGCATGACAAGTGAAAGAGGACTCGTAGACTTCCCAAAGTCGAACGACGATTTACGCGTCTGAGGATATGTATCTGGGATTGTTGCATTGTGGATCGAGTTGTGGGTGCTTCATACTCCACCATTTTACTCCAGTTGTCGCAGCCAGTGTTGGAGGGGATTGCTAAAAATGGATTAATTATACTCATCAAGGATTGTACGTCCGGGGAAAGAGAATCTAACAAAAACGAGGGATAATTAGCCAGAGGAGGATAAGGTCCAGAGAGACATACTTGATGCATATCCACATCGTGGAAAGCATCATAAAAGGGTAGCGTCCAGCATCCCGGTCAAATCCCCCGTTCGATGCATCTCCCTGTCCATGACCAAGATGGCTTGACATCGCATCAGGGGGACAAAGCCGAACGGAGTGATGCAGTCGGCCAATGACGTCTCTGGGGCGGTATCTTCTGCTCGACTCTTCTATGTCTGAATCTCTCCGTGGAGGTATTCCGCCTGATCCTTGGATAATGATAGCTGTAAGCGTATTAATCCCCGTTGAATGATATTAAATGCCGACAGCAACATATCAATCAACCTAGCAAAATAATAAGGCAGAGCAGGCGAAGTGGAGTGAAATCAATTCATGATACGATACAAGGTGCCTGAAGCTAAAGTCCAGGGACAAGGATAGCGGTGGAAGAAAACGATGACGACTGCGACAGCCAACTACATCCCTGAA
Source organism: Desarmillaria tabescens (assembly GCF_030435595.1). Lineage (NCBI taxonomy): Eukaryota > Fungi > Basidiomycota > Agaricomycetes > Agaricales > Physalacriaceae > Desarmillaria > Desarmillaria tabescens. Next base: position 178,586 of record NW_026848334.1, on the reverse strand, counting down.
GCAGTGCCTCTTGCTTAACGCGTCCATGTCGAATGTCTCTGTGCGGGTATTTGGCCTCTAAGAAGGCAGAGCAGGAAACGTGGAGTCTAATCAATCCGTTATACAAGACTCGGATTAGGGCATCTCAAAGTAAAGTCCAACGAGAGTGGCGGGAGAGAATGAATGACGACTGCAACACTTCGTCTATTAGCCAATTCAGAATGACAACCAGATATAAATCGCTTTTAGACGCACCTTGGATATGTGATAACTGATGCAATCATACGACTGATTGAGTGGCTACGACCCTGCCAGCACAAAATTTTGCCTGCCCCTTCAGCATTAAGAAACGGGGGGAAATATATTGGTCTATCGAAGTATTAATGATATGGTTAACACGGTAGCCAGGTAAGCGGTGCACAACAGAGGATGATGAGATTGTCGTCTTGGGACAAGGGAAGCAGCCATTAGTTCACACGCCACAAGCGCGATTTTCCCTGGGGCCGGATAAGCCGGTCTTCCGACCATCTTCGATCAACCAACTGGTATCTATTCTCAGATGGACGTCGACCGTTAGCAATTCAAAAGAATACAAATGATAATCATTTAATATGCTTCGTCTCTTAGTATGATGCAATTCTCACCAGTATTTTCGGCGCTGATGTGCATTGCATCAAAAATGGGTGCCCAATGTACAATCCCCCATTCTGGAACCAACTGGAGCAACAAGCTGGCATATCAACCACCACGACCGCCCTCACTCGTGTAATGTCTTTCTCGCTAAGATTCCATTGGGACAGAGGTATTGATTTATTTTATCATATTCTACAGCATCTCCTCCCATGGCTGTAACCTTAGGCGCGCGGTTACGTGCGGCCTTCAACAGCTCATATCTCCCTCTCGAATCAACCACCACTATTATGTCTGCTCCCAACGCCTCTCTCCAAGTTTCCACCCTCGCCGAATCTTCCAGTCCACCGTACACCGCAGGTTTAGCCAAGGTGGCGATGGGCGTCATAGAGCTGCTTGACGTTCGTACACCACCTTCTCTATACTAGATTTACCTCTTACCTTGCTCCATCAATAGGAAAAGGAAGAGAACAGAAAAGACATCAAGGAACTCTGCGAGAGCACCGCCAATGTCGTCATCGTTATCAACACGCTTGCTAGTATGCAAGGAGGAAAGGGAAACACGTGTTTTAAGAATATTTGCGCTGAGATGGAAGGGTGAGCTATCCGTATCGTTAGCTCAATAGGTACTCATTCTTCAGGAACAGCTGCCTTGGCGATATAACTCAACAACTGAAAGATGATCGGAAGCGGGAAGGTGTTTTTAATGCCGATGAGTTCAGAGATAGTATTCAAGCTTACAGGAAGCGCATAGATGATCTGAAGATAGATTTCTTGGTACGTCTCCTTTTCATTCCGTCGCGAAGGCAATGATCTGACCCAAGTACGCTGTAGATCCATGTCACTGGCAACTGCATGTTGGCGCTTACTGAGGCTACTCGCATTCCAAGACCTGTAGATACAGGAGATTATCATTTCCACCTGAGAATTTCTAAAGTGTCTTTCTTCTTCTTCTCCTTCTTTTTCGTCTTCTTCTTTTTCTTCTGCCATTCTAAATAATGAGTCCATTGTGTCGGAACATTTTCTAACCTCAAATGCAGTGGAGTTCCTACTCATCAGGCACTCCCATCCCTCTAATCCCCTGTCCCTGCTTTCGTGAATGCCGTTTCTGAATGAACAAGAAATGTAATCACCTGCCGTGCACTTAGTACACCTTCATGAGATAGGGATCTGGAGTTCTTTTCTCTCACTTTACGGTATCTCTACCCAATGCTGTAATGCTAGGTGCCAACCCTCTACAGCGCATGTCTTCCTAAGCACCCACTCTTAACACCCCCCTTTAGTCACTTGCACAACCGAACGATAGGTGTATGGAGAGTGAAGATCTGGGACGTTTGTGCGAGCATGCAAGGGGATACTGGGAAAAATTTGCGTGCTGTAGTTAACATACAGCTAATGATGAAACGATAGGCATCGTGCCGGCATAACCCGAGACCTGAATGACACCGAGAACAGCACCGCGGAACCGGCAGCATTGTCCAATGTCAAAGAGCTTGAAGAAACCATCCAAGATTGCAGAAGGCCGGTGAATGTCTCGGAGACGGACGTCTTCGTACATGTACTTTGCACTTTACGAGGTGCTAGTCTAATTAGTATACTGAAGACCCACATAACGAGCAACAGCATGACCTGATGGTCGAGATACGGGAGAAGGACGTATTCGAATCATAGTTCCACGTGCGGTTCTTTTTATATTGATTCTGAGCCGTAGAGCGCTACTAGTATCCTTGTACATGGAAGAAGGAGTCGAGCACATATAATATATCCGCACGAAACAGCAGCCGCGGACTTGTGGAATATGACACAAACTAATCTGACATTGACTCCATTTCGATTTGGCCTCATCTGGCTTCTACCTGACCCGTTCATACTCTGTAATCCGACGAAGATGTAGGTTACCGACTGCAATAGGAATGAGACTCGAATAACTGAGTACAGGGGGAAACGTCGTGATCAGAAGTGAATTAATGCATCCGAGTTATCAAAATAAAAATAGCTCGGAAACAAATCGAGGTTGTCGATGTATGCACGAAGCACGGTCAAAGACACGGTGCGAATCAATCTATATTACCATTGCAAAATTGATGTACTGTACTGGCGGAATGGGTAGAATAGATTTTCTCTACTCGTGCTTCAGCCGAATCTTCCGGTTAATGGCAGATGCCTGTACCAATGCTGAGAAAGCAGTGGTTACCTTGCTCAGATCGGGCGGCACTGGACTGGTGGATTTGGAGTCATTCGATAGTCGAAGAACCACCAGCTGGCGTTAATTCAACTTGCCATGAGAGCCGCGAAAGGGAGCAAAGAGTATTCTCAGCTGAGGTCAGGATGTTCAGTGACAAGAACAGGCCGTAGCCTGGGGAAGATTTTGGTAGACCATAGGTGGAAATAAGCAGCGGGGTACAAGCAGAAGCAGGTGCGAAATAGAGGCTTCCCCGTACTATTAGGAACCAAATACATAAAACAAGTTTATTGAGCTTCAGATTTAGTTGTGAGAATAAATCAATCCATCAGAGCCATCAGAGAGATGTTGATACACAGGACCTTCAAACAGAGTAAAAAGCCGGGCGGTCCCTTCAGATTAAAAAAAAAAAGGCAGTGATTGCAATAGGCTTCTTCGGGATCCGGAAAACGAACTCCTCCGAGTGGCGCACCACAGCCTCGGCCATCACATCCTTCAACAGGTTGTGCATCTGTGTGACCTCCAAACGGCAGTCACCCACTGAATGCATCTACAGCATAATGTCAGATACGACACAAATATTCTGAAAAAGGAAGACTTACGAGAAAGTCCGTCTTCAGATTGTCAACGCGCCTCCTATAACTCTGGATAGCGCCTCGGAAGTCGTCGACGCTAAAGACGCCTTTAAGGCCACGGTGCTTGCGCTTGATATCCTTCAATTCTTGAGCCATGCTTTCCAGGTACCTGTAGTCAGACAGCTGATTAGTTCTTGACGCGTCACAGCTAGTGGAATGTCACCTACACTTCCATCTCCCCACAAACATCCTTAAAATGCGAAGCCCCCGGTTCCCCGTGCATACGAACGAAGGTATCGATGACGACGATCGTGTTTGCTATGCTCTCACAGGGCTCCTTGACATTATTCTTGTTCTTTCCTTTTTTCTACAAGGCATAGAATAAGTAAGACCGACCATCCGGCACAGGATAGTTGCATGAACCTCGAGGAGCTCGAAGATGAATACGGCCACCTTTGCCACTTTCTCTACATATGGCACACCAGAAGCTTCAGCGATACTGGCGACTTTGAGACAGGCATTGAGGGCGGGCATGGTGGTTGGTGGTAATACAGACTTGTGCTGTAGAGGTTGATGCAGAAGCACCTGTCCCTTCACAGCGTCTGGGATCTATGAAAAGATAAGATAGCTGAAGAATGTAATCATGATGACTTACCAAAAGCGCCTGCAACACATGATTGTGACCTTACAGACATACGAATGGCGAATGGATTACATCTTTCTGGTCTGTAGGTGGGATTTTCAAAACGTGGACCGAGCTATGAGTTTTTCATACTTCATACTGACATCTCTTTGCTCGAGGCCGTTGCCACGCTGTTGGAGGATACCGTAGGCGAGATGACAGGGACTAGTGCTCATCGACGACAACCGTGAAGGGATGGACACCTGGCTGGTTATGAAATATCAGAGGATAAGATCAAGGATAGGCTTACTCAATACATATTCGTGCCATCTAAAACACCATAGAGCGATAGTACCGTCCAGCACTCCAGCAGAATACCGGCCATCCTTCCCTTCCACGACCCTGATGACTTTGACGCCGTTCTCTTCTGACGGCGAAGCATCACATCATGGTGACGTTGGATCAGGTCAGGCAATCGGTGAGCGGTAACCCTAGAACGGCATCTCTGCTCGACGCCTGCATGCGGCATTTCTCTGTGCGGGTATTGGGCCTCATCGGCAGATAGTTGTCCGAAGCTATCAAACGACTTCGAACGCCAAGACAAGGTAAGAAGGGTCGAGCAGATGCCATTGAAGATAACCGATTTGCGGTACGTGACTGGGACCCCTCGTAGAAATGTCCAATAAGAATGACACGAGACTGCGAAGGAGGTGTAAATCCGAGCCCGACATATATGCGCGTGTCTGTTAACGAAGTCAAAATGATGATGAGTTGTCAGTCACTATCCAACGCACCTTCGTTATTTGGTTGTAGCAACCATAAGACGAGTCGAGCTGAGGCTACTCCGCAAAGCAAATGTCTCGCGCTCACTGCTCTCTGCTCAGCTTCGGTCTGCGGCTGCCGCCTAGCTCAGATCGCAATTTCGTCAAGATTTCGAAGGGATTGATTATAGTAGTAAGCTGCCGCTACCGCGGTTCCATCTTGGTGGGTAGTGTAAGCGTGACGTCCAGGCCACGGGTGCACAACGCGGAATAATTGAATTACATACGAGGTGGAAGTGGGTGACAAAAACAACCAGACGTGCTCACGCCATCAACGCGGCTACTTGTCGGGCCGGACAGGCCATTCTTCCCGTCTCGATTCCAACTCGCATCTTGGTCCGACGATCTCATAGAACCGCTATTGTCCGCAAATCTTTTTCGGTCCTTGGTATGTCTTTATTCTCATTAATGTTCCCTTCCGTACCTTCCCGCCAAATTGACCCTGTATGTTGCATAAACAAGCAGAAAACACAGGTTACCTCCCCTGTTGCGCCAAACACTGATTCGAACCTCTATCACGATAGTCCTCTATTCGGACTCGCCACCTTTTCTCTCCTTTCTTGCCCTTTGAATGGTTATTAGATCGATCTGTTGCCTGAACACTTCGAGGGCTATATCTCAGGCCATTCCAGCAGTCATTAAGCACCATGACATTAGAGATCATGACGTTGGAAAGGGAAGTCAAATAGCATCCCGGAATCGACTCAGCGATCGTCGCTTTTACTCCAGAATTGATATCAGACCTGCAAGCGCCCATGCTAGCATAAAGCACCGCAAAACATATAAGCTGGTGCCTTCTCGACATGTTCATAATTTTGGGACCAGAATATCAATACAAGCCGGATACAGTAGTAACTGGCGGTTTTCCTTATCATTTTATGATTTCCTTTTTCATTCGTTCCGAGGCCATCGAAAGACATGACATGCCTAGTCATTCTCCCTCTAGACGCTGTTCCGCCTTGGCTCACTTTTTGCATCGAGTTATCTTAGTTAGGATCTATCATTACCATGCCTTCAGTCATCTTATCCCAATTTACAGCACCTCTTTCTAGCGCCATAACACTTCGAACTTGGTGCACTTGTCTACACCGCCCACTACAGCAGACGTCTTATCCACCACCATCATGCCGTCCTTCGATGCCTGTCTCCAAGTTTCCAGCCTCTGGCACTCCATATATTGAGAAGCTCGCTAAGGTGGTCGTGGTTGTAATGGAGTTCCTAGAGCTTCGTATGCCAGTAAGTATAACCGGTGCCTCCGAGTCTCATCTCTATCCTCCGTATAGCAAAGAGGAAAGAACAAGAAGGATATCAAAGAGCTCTGCGAGGGCATCGCAAACACGGTCGTTGTTATCAACACCATGGTTAGTATGCATGAGAAAGTGGGAGCTGCGTACTTCACGGATATCTTTGTGGAGATGGAAGACCAAGTCACAATGCTGTATACCTTTCACTGTCACTGTGGACTGACAATAGACGAACAGGTAGTTGAAGAGCTCAGCCCAAAACTTGAAGAGAAAAACCGAGGGCAAGCACAGTGGTATTGAGGGATTCTTCAATACCAAGGAGTCCCGAGACGCTATTCAGGATTATAGAATTCGCGTGGACAACTTGAAGACCAACTTTTTGGGACTCTCTTGCGTTATGCTTTCTGGGCGGAGATATTCTGACAATGATATTCTGCAGATCCACGTAATGGGAAACTGTCTGTTGGTGCTCGTCGAGCTTCGGCACACCCAGCGAGATCTGATGCATCCTATGGCTAAAGTCCGGATCATAGAGGACGCAGCACCGAACGATTCGTGATACGTATGACCACTAAACACGTGATCCTCGGTCTCATCTTCCATAATTTTGCTGACATGCTGCTACGCGACTCGATAGCAAACCCGATTATCTTACTAGATGTCTGAGTCAATGTCAGAAGACAGTAGCATTAAAAAATATTGAATGGTAACTTCCGCAAGCCTCCTTGATTAATATCATCGTATTTCGCTTTTGACAACCACCCACAGACGCGTTATGATCGATATCCTGTCTGGTTGAACCCGACCTTTGCTTCCTCGCCTGCCATGTACGAATGCAGTCAGTATGCCTTCACGGGGTAATGGTATGAAACTATCTTATCTCATTTAACAACACCTCTAATTGCTGTTAGTGATGTGCGGGCTTGGGCTTGAGCCCAAGCCTGACCCGAGCCGGCCTGAGCCCAGCCGGGCCTGAGCCTACTGTAGTGGGCTTGGCTTGACGATTTAAAAGCCCAAGGCCTGCCCAAAGCCCTGGGCTTTTGGTACATGATTTCTCTGTCTATGTATTGAGTCTTCTGCTACTATTTCCAAGGCAAATATCCATGTACTGCTATTCTGGCACCCTTCTGACGATTTCGGCAGGATGCCGAATATCTGCCGACCCATATATCGCTTCACCGGCTGCACAGTGATGATATCATCTCTGTGCTGAATACGGCAGCATCCTGAATCGGCATGTATTCACTCCCTGCAAGTTGTGCACACCTTCCAAACAATAAAATGTGTTATTGAGCTGAGTTATGACTTACTTTCATTACATACAATGGTCCTAGATATGACTTCCCTCTGTCTACTAAAAGCCCAGGCTCAAGCCCAAGCCCGCCCAAGCCAAGCCCTGTTTTCGGGCTTAGGCCAGGCTTGCAATTTCTTGAAGCCTGAGCCCGCAAAAGCCGAGCCCGTTGAGCCCAAGCCCGGCCCGCACATCACTAATTGCTGTGATGATTGGCGCCTTCTTCTACAGCGCATACCCTTCTAAACACCCACCATCATGCCCACTCTCAACGCCTCTCTTCGAGTAGCCAGCCTCGTCGAAGCATCCGGTGTAATATACATTGCGAAGCTTGCAAATGTCTCATTAGCCATCATCGGGTTGCTCTTCGTACTCGAACCTCCGAACTTACTAAACAGCAACTGTACTATCCCCCAGTACCCCTGACATTGCCTCCCTTCAAGGCACCAGTATTGCTGAAGATTCCAGCATGTCATATGTTGAGAACCTTTCCAAAGCCTCTGTAGCCATCATAGATCTCCTCGAGGTATTCATACCGTCCTGTGCTGTACGATTGTTGTGGCTTAACTCCGCGCTGTCAAAGGACAAATACATGAAGGAAATCTGTGAGAGCCTGGAAAATACCTTGTCGTTATCAACAAGCTTGTCAGTATGCGTGGAGAGCGAGGAGCGACGTATTGCAAGGACATCTGCGTGGTATGCCAAGGGTTTTGCGTGCGGTATTTACTCTATAGTTAATGATCAAATGGTAAGTATCTCACCGGCGTAACTTAGGTTCTAAAGACACGCAGCAGAAGCACCCCTGAATCAAGGGATTCCTCGATGCCATCAACGAGCTTTGACATCATCCTAGATTAAGGAAGCGGGTCGATGGCATAGAGGTGGGCTTCTTAGCACATGTACTGTCCGCTTTTCGAGGCGGTGTTTGGGCTATGGTCTGACTCGCTGGTATACTGTAGATCTACTTCACCTAACGGGCGATGGTACGTCCGTACTCATTGAGATCAAACACCTACAGCATGATGAGCGATATGCGGAAGAAGCATCACTGATCATTGGAATCGCAGTTACATACGCGGTCCTTGGTCTTTACTAACCCCGAGTAGCAAAGCGCCACTAGTATCCTGATGCATGAAAACGGTGGGGTGCCAAGAATATCAACATGAAACAGCGGCGGAGTTGTGGGATTTTCCACCACCAACACTTAGCAATCTAATATTGATTCGACTTCGCCTTGGTGTGTCCTGCCGCTAATTATTTGGCCTGGCTGGGATGTAGGCGACTGACTGCAATTGGAGTGAGCAAGTGCTGCGAGACAAGTCGCGACGAGAAACGAAATAATACATGTGAATGTAAAAATAATCCAGGAACAAATCGAGGTTTTCTCTGCACGAAGCACGATTAAAGACATAGCGTAAATAAATCTGCGCTGCTCTTGCATAATTAACATGCCCTGCTGGTTGAACAGGCGGAGACGACCCTCTCTGTATCTGTACTTCAACCAAGTTTCTCGGTTTATCGATTGCGAACAATTGTACCTATCCTTTGAACCGCTTGAAGACGTTTTGAAGTTGAGCTTATACCGACTGTCGGCAATTCAACTGGCTGTGAGAGCCACGAAAAGAAATGAAGAGTATCCTCAGCTAAATTCACGGTGTTCAGCTGCCAGTAGAACCAGATTGGCCTGGGGCAGATATCGATGGAATATAGTCAAAATTAGGCGGCGTGGTACTAACAAGTAAGGACCAAATATAGCAAAGGCCTCTCTATTAGGAACCAGGTATATTCAGCGTAGGTATTGAGCTTTGATTGTAACTGTGAGAATGAATTAAATATATATTGGAACCGTAGGGCTGTTAAATGGAAGACTTCTGCGGCATCAGAGATCAAAAACACAGTAAGGCGCTTCCGCATTAATCAGGGGTAAAAAAAAAAAAGCGGTGATTGCAACAGGCTTCTTCGGGATCCGGAAAACCAACTCCTCCGAGTGACCCACCACAGCCTTGGCCATCGCATCCTTCAACAGGCTGTGCATCTGCGCGACCTCCAAACGGCAGTCACCCACAGAATGCATCTACAGAAAAATGTGAGATATGGCACGAATAATGTGTAAGAAGAATTACGATCTGTGTGACCTCCAAACGGCAGTCACCCACTGAATGAATCTATAGCACAATGTGAGATATGGCACGAATAATTTGAAAGAGGAAGACTTACGATAAAGTCCGTTTTCAGGTCGTCAACGCGCCTCCTGTAAGCCTGGATAGCGTCTCGGAAATCATCGACGCTAAACACGCCTTTAATGCCACGATGTTTGCGCTTGGTATCCTTCAAATCTTCAGCCATTTTTTGGAGGTACCTGTAGTCAGACAGTCAATTAGTTGTTGAGGCGTGAGAGATAGCGAAATGGCACCCACCCTTCCATCTCAGCGCAGATATCCTTAAAATGCGAAGCTCCCAGCTCTCCGTGCATACGAACGAAGTCATCGATGACCATGATCGTGTTTGCGATGCTCTCACAGAGCTCCTTGGAATCTTTCTTATTCTTTCTCTTTTGCTATAGAACATGGAATAAGTGGGACCATTCATGGGGTAGACGATAGTTGTACAAACCTCGAGTAGCTTGAGGGTGCTTGCGGCGACCTTTGCCACGTTCTCGACGTATGGCACACCGGAAGCTTCAGCGATATTGGCGACTTTGAGACAGGCGTTGAGGGCGGGCATGGTGGTTGGTGGTGATATAGACTTGTGCTGTAGAGGTTGATGCAGAAGCGCGTGTCCATTCACAGCGTTCTGTGATCTAGCATACAGTGCTGTAAAATCTTGTATCTGATAAGATAACTGAAAAATGATATCATGATGACTTACCGAGAGCTACTGCGACAGATGAAAGGGAGTTTACGGATGTCGGAAAGGTGAACGATGATTCACCACATCTTTAAAGTTTTTATGTGCGATTTTCGAAACGTGCAATAGTCGATGGGTGTTTCGCACTGGCATTTCTTTGCTCAAGACCGTCACCGCGCTGCTGGAAGACCTCAGAGGTCAAATGACATGAACTAGCGCTCGCCCGACGTCGACCATGGATGAATGTAAATCTGGCGATAGTCAGTAAATATCAGAATATAAAAGCAGGGATATGCTTACTGAATGCATATCCGCACCATGTAAATAAAACACCAGAGCGACACCGGCAAACACCTTAGCCGGATCCAGGCCGGCCTTTTCTTCCATGACTATGACGACTTTGACGCGTTTCTCCACCGACAGCGAAGGATCACATTGCGGCAGGATTGAACGAGAACAAGAAATCGGTTAATAGCAAAACTAGGTAGTAGAGTGGGTTTTCTTACTCGACACCACATCACTTTTTGCAGATAATGGCCTCATCTGCAGATACAGGTCCGAAGCTATAGAACGACTTCAAAGACCACGATACGGTAAAAAGATCTAGAAGTTGTTCTTGAGGATAATAGATTTACGGTTCGTAAATGATGAGTGACATGAAACCGTGGAGGAGGTATAAATCCGAGCCCGAGATATGCACGTCTATTAAACAAAGTCAAAATGACGATATGTCGTCAGTCAGTACTCAACACACCTTCGTCGTTTGTTTATAACAGCTATAATACAGGTCGAGTTGAGGCTACTCGGTAAATAAAATCTCTTGCACTCGCTGCTCTCTGCTTAGCTTCGGTCTGCGGCTGCCCCTGGCTCAGATTGCAATTCCACAAAGGAATCAGGCGGAATGCTGTGGCTCTTAGTAGCGACTTGTTATCCTTTATGTTTCATCTATATGTAGTATCAGCGTGGCATACAAGCTGCGGGTGCACAACGAGGATAATCAGATCGTCGAAGTTGAGGAAAAGAAAGAAGCCGGACGTTCCCACGCCATCAACGCGATTTCTCGTCGGGCCGGTTTAGCCGTAGAAAGCGTTGAGTTCCAAATTAGGACCGTTTGCCGACCTTCAGTCTCGGCAAAAGGTTCCTCCGCGTTTTCTGACTCCTAAATTACTCATTTCTACCAGCGCTCAGGTAATAACTCGTCAACTTCATTTCATGCCTTCAGGTAAGAGATTAGATGTACGGTACCATGCATAGAGGATCCTCCCGACCCAGTAGAGAGTCACGGTAATCGTTGCTGTACCCCAACACACAGTGCAGTGAAATCAAGTCTCGCAGCTCGGCTAGAGAATTGACATATGTGGTCCCGATGGAGGAAAACATTACCGCGATTCAGACGAAGCGAGAGCAAATTCTACAGTGTTTCCTGAGCCACGGTCGAGGTAAGCCTTTAACTTTCCATAGTCTTATCTTTATTTTGACAGATGATTAAAAAAACGGGTTTGATTCTCTTTCTCAGATGCTACTCCTGTGAATCGATCCTTCTGCCCAATCTTAATCCTGGTACCGACTGGCACCAGAAAATCTTTGAAAGGCAGCATGTCACAGATGCGGGAAGATCATTACAGGACAGCACAATTGTTGAACGGTGCTCCCCTGCCCTAGCATCGGACAAAAAATTCTGAGCATTTTCGGGCGGGCAGTGAGAAAAAAAGGAACTACATCGCATGCACTGCACATGCGGGGAATCGAACCCTGCCTTCAACCACTACCATATAATATGAGCAAATTGACCGTTACGCCAACGAGCTATACGTACATCCTACCGAATTATACTATGTCAAAAGATCCGGAAGCGCTTGGGTCACAAAAGAGACCTAACTTGCGAGTCAAAGCGTTTTCCATCAAACTTGAACGACGGATGAAATGAGGGGCTCTTCCTGTAACCCGCCCATGAACCGAGTGGGATGCAAACCAAGCAGACATAGGAATGCCAGAGAAGGGAAATAAGAGAACCGCGCACTAGCTCCTCTTGGGTGCGACTCGGGTAGCAAGACACTCACTGAAGTAAAGAACTTAACCTTCGTACAGAAGAGTGAATATAGAAAGCGCTGTCCAGGTTTCGTCGATAGTCGAAGTGGCCATTCATCCTAAAAGATCATTTGAACGTGGTCATATTTAGTAGGAGATACTAGGCGGAAGAGTAAGGCAACTGCCACTGTCAGGCGTTGGAATCCATGCATGCCATATCACAGCCGGATTCGTAGACCATATTCTTCAAGTCTTACAATAAGCCTGTTTGAACAGGAAACTCAATGCATACATAAGAGAAATACTACTGGATGGCGTGTGTCAGAAGTGCGTTCTAAGACGTCATAAGGAAACGATGCTCACCTCAATACAAGATCGGCAACAGCAACGGGGAGACAGAACACGAGTCTACACCCGTACGAAACATCAGATGTTTCTTTGATACGCTATGCAAGAATACCATCAGCAACAGCCAAACCAATGAAAGAATCTCGCCATACCGTGTCCAGCAACTCAGTCCGACACTCCTCTTCCAAACGATCCATCCATGTCCCCAAAATATCCTCCGTGACCCATCGACCGAGTTGCTGCACGTCGTGTCCCATTCTATTCCCTTCCTTCCGTCTACGGTGAAACTTGAACAGCGACTTCAGTGAGATCTGGCGCTACTCCGGGTGGAGATAAGCTTTCCACGCGACATTCTTCCGACCCGAACCTCATTACACGGAGAGGGGAGAGGTTCTCATAGGAACACGGAGGTAGTGACCGATGCGGGTACGCTCTCGCTCCCCATGCCTCGGACATTAAATCTCTGCTGGGGCGGGATTGCGGGACTGCCGAGGATCCGTAGCAGCCGTCTGAGAACGATATGGCATTTTGCAGATGGCGATGGGCGAAGGAGTTTGAAGTGAAGAGTATTGTGATCCTCCCCATCACGAACGATAGGATACCATCCTCCAAGCCGTACCATCTGCCTTGCAGTACTAGTAGTACCATCACACCATCACCACGGCCCATGCTACACCTCTTGCCAACTGATGCTCCATCGTTACGTCCACAGGAGGGATCTTTTGCGAAGGGTCTCGCCTGTGCAGTGGTTACGTCCGCAGGAGGGATCTTTTCTGAAGGATCTCACTGTGCAGCGGTCCTCCCTTGCTCCCTGAACGGTCCGATATGTTTTGGGCACCATACTGGGCCCGTGCACGACGACTGTCCATTGTATACACTTGTTTGATTCTGATGTGCTTCTGTCTCATGTTACATGTTTCGTTAACGTCACGGTCTCACTTCTTTTATATTGCCTGTCTCGCAATGTCCCCCCCATATGTCTCTCTTTCAATAGATGACCGAATCCAAGCTCTTTTGCTTTTCCTGCGCCCTGGTCCTTTCGTTATTCTACAACTATCATGACCTCCATGACCTCGAATAGCGAGAATGTTGAGGAGGATTACCTCCACACCTTGAAAAACTTGCCAAAGCTACCAGCCCCCGAAGTGATTGAAGACTCATCGACTCAAGAGAGCTGGTGTGATCAGGAGGATCGGGAGGACCGACCGGAGGACGAGGACGAGGACCTCATCAATCTCGGTGCACAGTCATGTTCTCTTCCTGCTTCTTCGAGCCCTGATCTCCACCTGCCACCTGTTACCACAGCGAAAAAAGGAAAGGCCGCTCAGAAACGAAAACTGTCTTCCTTAGGTTCCGATGAAACCGCCGCTCCTTCCACTTCCTATGGTCCGGCAAGCAATACACGTTCCATGCGCGGCCAGACTGAAGCTGCCTTCGTCGCTGCCGGTGGTGAACCATCATCCTCAGCTGCACCACAGAAGAAGAAACGCAAGAAGGATCCTAACCCCTCTGATCTTCACGCTCTCTCTCCAACCGCGGAATGGCCTTCCCTGTTGGCAGATCTACATTCCCGAACAGAGATACAGCTCAACTCTCTTCGTGACCAAGTTCAGTCACTCGCAGCGGCCGCTACCACTCCTCATTCGCCTGTTGACATGGGCCACCTGCCTACCGACATCGCTAATCTTCAGAAACGTGTGTCCGAGTTGTCTGCCATCGTCACTAGCCGCTTCCTTCAGCAACATTCAGCCATTGCTGGTTTGACAGCATCCACCGCCTCCCTCCCCTCTCTGTCTGAGACGTTGAAACGCAACTCGAATCGCTTGACGAATATCGAAACACAAATTCTGTCCATGCCACGTACTGGCCCCTCAACAGACATGTATCGTGTCCTAGAGAGCCGAGTGGCTGAGTTGGAAAAAACCTTGCTTTCAATCTCGACGCCCACCACGATTGCAAAGCCCTCTTCCCGGCTGACTTCAGACATCTCCCCTCACACTCCTGCTCCATTACCCACACGTTCAGTCGACCCATCCCTCCAGGTCGTCGTCAGTGGGGTTCGTGCTGTAGGCAATCATTACGACTATGTCGCACAGCTCATGGGATGCATGCCCGCTCTTTCAATGACTGTGGTTTCTTCCGTGGAGCATCTAATAAGTTCGCCGGGTACCATTGTAATCACGTTCCGGACGGCGCAGAACGCTAAAGACTTCATGTCTGCTGCCCGTTCCCTGCCGGAGCGCTTCCGTCATTATCGGTTCCTCTGGGCTGACAACCCAGATTCTCCGATTGCGTCGGCTTCCGCCTCTCTATCAAAAGGTTCTCCCTTGACTGGGCCCTTTGTTGATGACCGTCGTGGGTAGGTGGCATCGTATCATCTCCCAGGATGCCCGATAATTTAGTTCTGTGCTTGATTAACAGTACTCTTACCAACACTACTGATTTTTTACCTAACCTTGATGATCATGTATCGCCTATGTATGTAATTGTATCTCATTGTTTCCTATTCCTACTTCATGTCTACCCCTTCTGTTCCCATAGGCCTATAGTGTCACCACCACCTCACTTGTATGTACCATCACTATGCTTAATACTGTCTGTCGAATCAGTCTTCATCTCGTGTAGGAATGAGCGTGTTCCTCAATGGCTTTCATTATGCTCGTGGAACATCAACGGTCATTTGCCATTAAAGATAAGACGACGAGATGTTTCTTCAGTCATTCGGAGGAACGACGTCACCGTATTCTTTGAGACCTGGTTGACTCCCCATACAGAGTCTTATACCAAAATACCACTAGGCCACAGGGCTGTCTTTTGATCCCGACCACATACTGGTGGGAGGCCATGGGGCGGCCTATGTGCTATCGTTAAAGACGATCTGCGTTGCTCCGTGATCGATGAGCTCTCATGCCCTGATCTTTTGGTTTTGCAACTTCCCTGTTGCTACTTAGTTGCGGCTTACATCGCTCCCATAACCTCAAAGGCATGCACAAGAGCACCTATCCATCCTTTCCAATACTTTACAGAAGCTGTAACTTTCTTGGCGGCGAATTCTACCCTGCCAATTGTTGGCTTGACCGACGTTAATGGTCGGATTGGTACTAACCTCCCGGCCAATGCACCTTCATGCCTGTCGCGACCAAGATCTGTGGACGTGAAGACGAATGCAAGAGGCAATGACTTCATCGAGTTATGTTACGATACAAATATGAGTGTTCTCAATGGCTTGGAGCTGAATGACACCACACACAATCGCAGTTTCACCTACGCCAATGCTTTTACCTCCTTCCAGCCCGGTGGCACCTCCGTCGTGGATTACGCATTTGTATCTCATGCCCTTGCCTTGGACCCTGATAACATTCGCTTCACCATCGGAAACAGAGGTCCCGCCGATCATACTCCTCTGACAGTATCGTTACAATCTATGGACAGTTTATATGATTTTCCACAGTCGACAGAGAACATCCCTCGAATCACAGACCTTCATGCGGAAAAGCATGCCGAAATTGCTGGTCCACTTGACCAAGATGTTATTGATGTTCTCGACACCGCTGTTTCAGCAATTCCGACCGACGCCGATCGTTTACATTTATATGGAGCTTTGTGTCCATGCGTGAAGAAGAATGCTGGACCATGTTACTCTGCATGGATCACCAGTACTCCGGGCAATACACGCGGACATCGCCTATTAACTGCCGCCATTCATTGGGGTCTATGTTCCCCCCGTAATCGAACGATTGCTTATGGAACAGTCCCTGATTCTCGCTCCGCCTTTGGTTCAGCCACACATAGGGTTTTACTTGCAGCAGTGATGGTTGCTGTCACCTCTTTGGGTGTCGACTCTCCCTTACAGATTGTGGTCAATAATCAAGATGTCATTGATCTCATATGCTATGAGGCCCCTTTACGTGCTGCTAGAGGCTGGATCGGACCCAACAATGACATCCTCAAGTTGGTGGTGCAATGTTTGACTGAAAGGAGGGCTTCTACACAGTTTCTTCTCCTTAGAACGGGTGAGAGGAACGAGACTTTTGATAACGCAACCGTAGCGGCGCAGAATGCATCTCGCAACCCTGGTGCATTGCCTTCTCATATGGGTAGAGCAGAATGGGTAGATCTGTCTCAATCATTCCTTGAGGACTGTAGGGACTTGGAACAAGCTGAACTATTGGATCATGCAGACGATTGTCATCCACTTCTGAAAGTATGGTCAAGGGTTCGCTACTCCAAGCTTCCTCCCACCCGTTCCTCATCACCTATTGATTCCCAACACCCGATATCCGCCCCTCCTACGAAATGTAAA
Organism: Desarmillaria tabescens; assembly: GCF_030435595.1. Taxonomy (NCBI): domain Eukaryota; kingdom Fungi; phylum Basidiomycota; class Agaricomycetes; order Agaricales; family Physalacriaceae; genus Desarmillaria; species Desarmillaria tabescens. Next base: position 161,716 of record NW_026848334.1, on the reverse strand, counting down.
CAGACTGGCATCCCTGTCCCTCTTACAGATGGTGGTGACATAGATGTTGCTTCCGAGGCCCATCGTGGTAGACGGGTAACGAGAAAGGCCATGTGGACAAATTTACAGGTTCTTATGGAGGTTGCTTGTCACGCTGATTTTTTGGAAGTTGATTCGTTCCTGGTCAAATCCTGCCCATAGTTCACTACCACGAGTCTCTCTTCCGTCCCTCACAGGTACCTTCCAGAGTCGAATGAATCTACCCGACACTCTCCCTGAACATTGGGATAAAGAGGCTCGTGCATACGCTGCAGCAGCAGCGGAAGCACTTCCTACCACAACTATTGATAGCACACCTGGAAGAATTTTTTCCCGTGATTTCTTAGTTGATGACATCGTAGAGTGGAAACGGTTTATACATCGTAAGAGGAAGAAGAAAAAAGTTTGCGGTCTCGATGACATCAGTACAGATGACATTCTGCTCATTCCCAGTGACATCCTTGCAGATTTTTTCAACAGATGCTTGGCTGCACTTGATGCACCGAACATTTGGTTTACAACTATTCTTACTGCCGTGCTCAAATCCAACAAGAGCGATTTGGACCCCGAGAATTACCGCATCATTGGCTTGCAATCTTGCTTCCTGAAGGCCTTCACTTGGCTCATAGATCGTCGGTTCAGGGAATGGATGGAGCTTAACGACATCTTGCCCCCTTCTCAGAATGGATTTCGAGAGCATTATCGCACCAATAACAATATGTTCATTTTGCGCACAGCAATCGATCGTTCCTGAACAGAAGGGAAGCGCCTTTACGTCGCGTTCGTTGATCTCGTCAATGCCTTCCCTTCCACTGACCAGCCAACTCTCTGGGCCAAAATGACCACACTAGGAGCTGCGGGTCCAATTATGGATTGGCTGCGTATGATGTACCGAAAGATGGAATACGTTGTGAAATTGGGTCCCCATCACTCCGACGCCTTTCAGTCCATCATAGGCATTCTCGCCAGGGATAGCTTGTCTCCCGGGTTATGGAACATCTACTTCTCTGATTTTGCTGTGCCTGACCGACCAGACGATATCATTTTCAATGGTCACCATATTTCTCATGTCGAACAAGCCGATGACATTGTGTTGTTTTCAACGTTAGTAGAAGGACTGCAGGCGAAGCTGGACTGCTTGTTTCATTGGTGCTGCCATAATTCGATGACTATTTCGGACTCCAAAACCAAAATTTGGATTGCAGGTCCCTTGCCTACACGTTTGCCTGTTCTCTTCGTTGGTGGTCGGGCCCTTCAGTGTGTCTCCAAGCACAAATATGTTGGGATCACTTTGTCATCTACAGACAGGTACTACATCTCTCGGAGTTCCTTATTTCCTTGTCTCACGCCTCCTTACTTCTCGTGCAGGTTAATTTTTAAAGAGCACTACTACATTACCGGGTTTCTACAAAATAATGAGAATCGATCGAACTTTTTTTCGGCTGCCCAATATAGTAATTCCCCATCTTGGATTCCACCAAATGCATAAGCACTGCGAATTATACCTTCCTGACGTACAACTGGGCTATATTCCTCCGAATTATCCATCAAAGGCTCTGATATCACCACCCAGGCCTTTGGTTTGTGATCCTCGTGAATCCGCTAATCTGGTCTGTCAAATCCCAAATCAGCGGTATTTTCTTCATCACTGCAGGCTCCATTGCATGACTTGATGACACCAAAACATTGTGTACTGCTTCGGGAATCAATTCTAAACTGTTTATTCTATCATTACTGTTGCTCTTGGTGTTGAGTCGCTGTTGAAAGAAAACCGGTACCTATGAATTACTATATTGGGCAGCCGAAAAAAAGTTCGATCGATTCTCATTATTTTGTAGAAACCCGGTAAAGCTTCAAAGGCACGGAAATCTGTTAACGCCTTGTTTGGAGCAGAGAACTTCGTGGGCACTATCCCTCCGAAAGGCGGTATTGATGTCTACATGGCTACTGTTGATCCGCATTTGATGTCTGCGTGTGACGTATCCATCGATATTGATTCCACATTGCTTTCCCAAATGGAGTATGTTCAGAACCGTTTCATTCGGCGATTGCTAGGCATCGCTCAGCGTTCGCCCCTCGCCATGCTGTTTTCTGAGTCTGGCATATGGCCCATCAAGTATCGTAGAATCATGCTTGCCCTTCGCTACTGGGAATACGCGTTATCACTTCCCGACGATCATTTCTTATCCTATGCCATGACCGACTCACTCGCTCTTGCCAGAGCAAAGAAAGCCTCGTGGATCAGGGACCTCGTTCATGTCTTACAAAACCTGAATAAGCCTGTGTTCATTGATTTGGCTCACAATTGGCTTCCGAGCGATATCGAGAGGATTATAACTGATGTTGAGCAATCCTGCCTCTCAGACATTTCCTCGTTCATGGCGACATCCTCCAAGGCCCTCTTGCTACGTCATCGACCTCATCCCCCTGCCCATGCACATCCTGAAATGTTGCAGAAATCAGCTGTGGCAAGTTTTCGTTCTTATCTCAATGTTCCCATTCCTGCCCATCGAAAAGCACTAGTGCGCCTGTTGACGTCTTCTCATACACTTGCCGTCGAGGTCCTCCGATGGGCGGAACGAAGGCGTCCTCCCGTTCCCCACTGTCAGCATTTGTGCCGTCTTTGTGGTTCAGAGGTCGAGGATGAGGCACATGTTTTGCTGTACTGCGACGGAACTGGCGACTTACAGGATTTACGTGCCTGTTTCTTTCACAACATTTTCGCACTCGCAAGTCCTCCCCTTGCAGCTGCGCTGAAGTCCGCATCATTTGGACTCCATGTTCTCCATATCCTTCTGGATAGTGACGATAGTCGAGTCCTTACTTCTTTTGCCAAGTACGTTTTTGACGTGTTCCGAGTTATCAACTGTACACCACTGTATCATCCATAAATACTCGAATTCTGTAAACTTCTGTGTTTCGTTTCTCCGTTTCGATACCCACTTGAGCACCCTGCGAAGAGTCTCTACTCCGCGAGACGCACTCAACAGTGTGATTACAACGGTATGAGCCTTCGCAGCCACAGCACATGGTTCGCCATGTCAGGGCTGTGGACCCGGCCGTTCCTTATTGGGACCTGGCGCCGGTAACACCACCACCACCACCACCATCCAGTGACGGCAGGACGGCGTCGGTGTCTGTGCTGGATGATACGCCACTACAAGGTCCATCGTGGAGGCAACGAAATTAAGAAGGACTGGGTGATCTCTGAGTGAGCATGTGTTGATGGTCGCGTTGCTGCAGGCTCACTCCGGTCGTGTCTCCTAGATATAAATAATTATAAAAATCGAATGGGATGAGTGAAGGAAAGATTACACACCCGATATTGAACTTTAGAACCCCTCAGCAATGCCACGACTTCAGCTCAGATCTGATATCAGATGACGGTCGATGTTCATCCTTGCTGTCGTAGACTTGTGCAACGTACTACTGTTACACCTGCAACGGTTGTGCACCCCGCCAGAGCTTCTTCGTGCACTCTGATGTTCGACTGAACGTGAAGGATCTTCAATATAAAACAGGCTTGACGAATGTGGACTGTCGGATGAATCAGGAAATGGAAGATAATCAAGGGCAATGTAACACACCTTTTTCATATGCGGAAGCCATGGTGAATATCGACTCCAGAGTGGAACCCCGCCCATTTCTTCTCTTTGGAGACAACGAGCACGGTGTGTTGAGATAATGCTGCCATATCGAGAATGTTGATAGACATGATGAGAGAGAACTTGGCGGAGGATACGCCGAAAGCCTGTACTGCGAGACAACTGCCTCTATCGCGCCGACTAGACGTACATTTCGAGAAATCAACCTGTGAAAAACCCTTGTTAAGTTTCACAATTCAAAGACAGCGAGAAAAAGTAGCCTACCTCCTCCCGAGTCAAGTCATTTTTTCGCGTCGTACCCTTTCCACACGCCGACCTCCTGCGTCGAACAAGATGAAATGGCTCCACACGAACGCATAGAATAGGATTCTAGCACGGAAGAAAGCTGGAAAACGGTCCATCGGGGTCTGGTCATGGTCATGGTTGCGAATGAAAGAGTCGTGGGAAAATATATGACGCGTCACCTTGATTCTAGCATCCGGACCTCGGGCCGTCGTCATCGATGATGATGCCTATTGACAATCCCCACTGCGACCGACCTGGCGTACCCCGCATCAACATCGGGGCAAAGCTTCAGTGCGTGCAAGGTTTGTAGGCCTTCAAGAACTTAGGGTTGTCTGTGAACTCAAAATTGATTACCATCTAGCCTGTAGGAGTCCGCAATGGGTACAAACTGACGAAAATGACGACGAGTGGCACAACGACGGTGTCGGCAGTAGGTGTGGAGGGGCTCGTGCAAAAGGAGAGAAGGCTGGGTAGATGCAGGGAGGCAGGAGAGGACAAGCGAGATGCTGGGGCAAGATTGGGCCACCAATGACGGACGATGACGGTGCCTTTTTGGGTAACAGCTGTATGACCACAACCCCGCCCACATTCAACATGGGCCTATACCGCTCCACTCTAGCATCCCGCACACCCCATATCCGTGACTCGTCTCCCCGACTCTGCCATCGTTGTGCATCAGCACTCCCGCCCCATATTATCCCCTACAGCGAGTCTATCGCCCCTGAGACCTCACCACCCCCGTTCTCGGCATCATGGAACATGGGGGTGTCGTTCCTTCCCCTCCCTGAATCCGCCCGTCGCTATCAACAGGCCGTCGACCCTACCTCGCTCGGTTTTCTGCTTCTGACCGGGTGCTCCGTTGTCCCTAGCCACCCAGCGATGACACATTGTCTCCCCTGACGACACCACGCGCAGAGCTCATGTAGAGGGAAGCCGATCATGGTTTGGTATACACGGACTCGGATGTGCCGTGGTTTGGCAGCGCCCGGCCTTTCAAGCTTACAGCACTTCTGCTTGTCAATCTGATGCTAGACGTCGCCTTGAACAGTACATCCCTTTGTAAACAATCACCACCGTTCCCGTTTTCAATGCGTCTCTTCAAGTAGCCAGCCTCGTCAAGGCTTCCGGTGTACAGGATACATTGAAAAGCTTACCAAAGTCTTGTTATCCGTGGTCGCGCTGCTTGAGGTATCCGTACCGCTCTTTGATGTATAATGTTCCCTCGAGTCTGTGCTGTGAAACAAAGAAGTCGTGAAGAATCTCTGTAATATCAATGTCGTTGTTGACAGGCTTGATAGATGTATGCAGAGTGAAGATCCGGGATGTTGGCATGGGCATGCAAGGGGATACCGGGAAAATTTTGCATGCTGTAGTTAATATACAGCTAATGATGAAACGATAGGCATCGTACGGGCATAACCTGAGGCCGGAAAGACACCGAGAACAGCACCGCGTAACCGACAGCATTGTCCAATGTCAAAGGGCTTGAAGAAACCTTCCAAGATTGCAGAAGGCGGGTGAATGTCTCGGAGACGGACGTCTTTGTACATGTACTTTGCACTTTACGAGTTGTTAGTCTGATTAGTATACTGAAGATCCACATAACGAGCAACAGCATTTTCCCACTCATTGCGAACAATCGCCTACAGCACGCCTGATGCGAGAGATGCGACAGAAGAATGTATCATGAGAAGAAGTATGAGTGATTGTAAGAATCATACTTCCACGCACGATTCGTTTCACATTGATTTGGAAGCGCAGAGCGGCACTAGTATCCTTGTATATGGAAGAAGCAGTGGAGCACGTAATATACTATCCGCACGCCACAGCACCGGAGTTGTGAGATACGACACAAAGTAATCTAACATTGATTCTAAGTACGTCGCTTTGGCCTGGCCTCTGCCTGGCCCGTGCAAGTTATGCAGTCTGACCAAGGTGTAGATGACTAACTGGAATAGTAATGAAGCTCGAATAACTGAGTATTGACAGAAAAGTCGGAATGAGAAGTGAAATAATGCATCCGAGTCTGTCATCAATATATAAATAGCTCAGAAATAAATCCCGGTTTTCTGTACACGAAGCGCAGTCAAGACACTATGCAAATCAATCTATATTACCATTGCAGATTTGATGTACTTTACAGGCTGAACGGGCGGAAGGATTGTCTCTGCTCGTGCTTCAGCCGCATCTTCCGATTAACGACAGATGCCTATACCAATGCATAGAATGTAGTAGTTACCTTGCTCATCAAGCGGCATTGAACTGGTATATTGGGAGTCATCCCGACAGTCGGGGATCCGCCAGCTGGTCACAATTGAACTTTCCGTGAGAACTGCAAAAGGAAGTAAAGAGTATCCTCATCTGAAGTCAAGGGTTGAGTGCCAAGACCAGGCTGTAGTCTATGCACATCTCGGTAGAACATAGGTAACAGTAGGCGTTGGGGTACAAGCAAGCAAATGCGAAAGAGAGAGCTTCCCGGCTTTTCGGTCTATTAGGAACCACATACATGCAACAAGTGTATTGAACTTCGGATGTAGTTGTGAGAATAAATTAAATCATGATCGTCGGAACTCTAATGTCTCTTGCTAAAGTATTAAGCTACGCTATCTAGGCGGCGGCTGTATGACATATATAGTGCCTCGGGGTATTACATAGATGACATTAGATGTACTTAGATAGCTCAAAATGATATGTAATTTTTCTCCTTCGATATGATTTGATATATTCTGGGTCGAAGAAATTTGGGACCATATATGCCAGTCGAAGCAAAATATATTCATTTGAACTACTTATAAATCCTTCGATGTGGTTACAAAGAAGCGATACAAACGGCAGAATGGTCAAGGCACGTCGAAGTAGATACGTCTAATTGATTGTCTTCGATCTCCTTCGAGGCTCTTTTCGCTGGGGTTAATTGATTGGGTTTAAAGAAAGGTTATTTACACTAGTCTAATTGGCGTCCGAGTCGGCCGCTCCCTCAGCGCGTAACTGTCCATATCCATCATATGCGGTCTCAGCCTCCCCACGGGAGCCCCCTCATCCGTCTCACCAGTGAGTACGTGGCACAATACAGACACAGCGGAATCTAACGGGCTTCTAGTTTCCTCGCCGTGTCTCTCATTTCTTCCGAGCTATATCTACCTGGCGGTCTCAGTGGGAACGCTTATCGCTCTCTCTGAATCGCCAGGTATGTCTCTTTCTTCTCGTAGTGGTTTCCCTTCAGCTTACAGGTCGCTCTCGTCGAATTGACAGAGCTTTCGTGTTTTTTAGCACCCTCCCTGGACAGTACTCTTAGCTTTCATTCGGACTATTTGGACTATCATTGCTACGGACTATCATTACCACGGACTTCTTCATAGTTGATGGACACACTTATTGGACTTGCTTAGTTTACAAACCAATGTACAGTACTGTCTCCCTCCCAGCGCTCGCACACACGCGGAGCTGGCGTCTCAAATTGGACTAGTGCCCAAAGGGCAATTTTTCGGTAAACTCGTACGATCGGTCGGACACTCGTCGACCAATTACTGTGAGAAAAAATTGGAATCAGAGGCTAAAAAAAAAAAGGCGGTGATTGCAAGGGGCTTCTTCGGGATCCGGAAAACAAACTCCTCCGAGGGACCCACCACAGCCTCGGCCATCCCATCCTTCCACAGGCTGTGCATCTCCGTGACCTTCAAAACGCAGTCACCCACTGAATGGATCTACAGCACAACGTGAGATACAGCACGAATAATCTGAAAGAGGAAGAATTACCAAAAAGTCTGTCTTGAGATCGTCAACACGCCTCCTGTAAGCCTGGATAGCCTCTCGGAAGTCATCGACGCTAAAGACGCCTTTAAATCCACGATGTTTGCGCTTCATATCTTTCAAATCTTGAGCTATGCTTTCGAGATACCTGTAGTCAGATATTTGATTAGTTGTTGAGGCGTGACAGCCAGCGAAATAGCACTCACACTTCCATCTCCCCACAAATATCCTTGAAATGTGAAGCCCCAGGCTCTCCGTGCATACGAACGAAAGCATCGATGACAGCAATCGTGTTGGCGATGCTTTCACAGAGCTCCTTGACGTTTTTCTTGTTCTTTCCCTTTTTCTACAAGGAATAGAATAAGTAAGACTGACCATCCGGCACAGGATAGTTGCACGAACCTCAAAGAGCTTGAAGACGACTACGGCTACCTTGGCCACGTTCTCAACGCATGGCACACCGGAAGCTTCAGCGATATCGGCGACTTGGCGAACGACGTTGAGTGCAGACATGATGGTTGTTGTTGGGGCAGACTTGTGCTGTAGAGGTTGATGGAGAAGCGCGTGTCCCTTCACAGCATTCTGGGATCTAGGAAAAGAGGGCACTAGAAATTCAGCATGGTCACCTGCGTGGTACCATGCGTGCGTGGCGCGTGGCCACGCAGGCCACGCAAGTCATTAGTTGAACTTGAGTTGAACTTGCCTTGACTGAACATAATTACTGCACGATGATAAGAATACTTTGCTAAACGTGTCTTTGTATCTATTTCTTACTCATTGGTAAAATTTCTGCAACAAATAGACCTTTGTTCGAAAATGTTTCAAATCTCAGTTTTTGCCAATTAGAGTTTTTACACTTTCAAATCTCGGATTCCTAGGTGCCATTGTATCTTCCATGAGTGTATCTATGATTATGAGAAGGTTAAATATCGAAAATTAAGTACTCTCTCATTTTTCCAGCTTGAAATTATTAATCCAAAGATGTCGTGACACCGTAAACATCAATTCAACGTTGACTTCACATGAATTGCACCTTGATTCCTTCAATACCATCTAATTGATCATCTAATTCCCACAAGAACAACCCTTCCTTATATGCGGATATACCTTGGACCACGCGAGTAACCATGCTAGCGTACCACGCAGCCATGCAACCATACCACGCAGGCTGACCACGCACCGCCATGCTGACTAACCACGCAGCCACGCAGGCATCACCGGCCCGTACAACATTTTCCTCGTAAAACCTGTCTTTATTCATACGTCGGTAAGGTATAATGGCCACTTATTTAATTGGCCTCTTTGCTCTGTGTCATTGATACCTATTACCAACCATAGATTATGGTGTCTCAAGTCTCGACAAAGTAAGCGGCAACCCCACATCATGTACCTTATTACTTATGGCTTAGAAAGCACCCTTTGCGGCCTTTTCGTGTTTTTGGGATACTCAGGAAATTGTTTTCTTCTGCGGCAATGCTTTCGATGCTCTTCAATTGTGGCAATCCCTTTCAAATGATAATTTTATGATACAGATATCCTTCGAAGTATTTCGATAGTGACACACTTAAGCAGTCATTTTTAAACCTTACAAATACTCTCAATCAAGACGGTTCCATGAAGGCTGCGACAGAAGAGAAGGAAACGCGTTGAGTCATGTTTGATGGACTTTTGATCAACTTTTGATTGTCCCTGTGATTTGTCAACCACGCTGACGACCACGCAGCCACGCTCCACGCGACCACGCAGCCACGCAGGCTACTACGCAGATTTCTTCTTGCCCAGGAAAAGATAAGATAACTGAAGAATGTAATCATGATGACATACCAAAAGCGCGTGCAGCACATTAGGACCTTACAAAAGCCCGAAAGCTGAATGGATCACATCTTTCTGCTCTGCGGGAACGATTTTTGAAACATGGGCCGATAAATGGTCGTTTCCTACTGGTACCTCTTGACTAGAGGCCGTCTCCTTGCTGTTGGAGGCCACAATGACATGGACTAGCGTTCATTGACGACAACCATGAAGGGACGTGCACCTGGAGATAGTCAGCAAGTATCAGATAATAAGAGAAGGATAGGCATACTCCATAAGTATCCGCAAATAGAGTGGTACCGTCCAACCCATCTGTCGAATCTCAGCCATTGTTCCCTTCAACGACCAGGCAGACATCCGACAGTGAATCATTGATCAGAGTGATGCTGAATGAGGTCAGGCAATCAGCTAATGGCAACCCTAGGGCAGTGTCTCTTGCTCGACGCCTGCATGCGGCATTTCTCTGTGCGAATATTGGGCTTCACCTGTGGATACAAATCTGAAGTATAACCATTCCCATCACTCAGACGCCACGAAAAGTGAAAGGGGTCGAGTAGGCGTTGTTGAGGATAACCAATTTCTAGTCAGCGACTGGAACGAACTTATAAGAATCCAGTGATAGGAAACTACGAAGGATCCCGAGATATATGCGCGTCTGCAAACAAAGTCAAAATAATGATAAATCGTCAGTTGCTACTCGACGCACCTTCGATTGTTTGGTTATGCCAGCCATAATACAATCCGAGCAAAAGCCTCTCAGTAAAGTAACTCCCTCACGCTCGCTCCTCAGCTTTAGTCCGCCACCCGGTTCAGATTGCAATTCTATCAAGGAGTCGGACAGAATGCAGTGGGTCTTAGTCTGTCGCGCTTGCTGTTTCATCCCGACGGGTAGTGTCAGCATGGCGTAGGAGCCACGAGTGTACAGCGGGGATAAGCGGATTATCGATGTCGAGGAGATGGGTGATACAAAATAGGTGGACATTCCCGTGCCATCAACGCGATTCTCATCAGGCCGGATTTGCCGCTGTTCCCATGTGACTACAACTCGCAATTTGGTCCGACAATCTCCTAGAACAGTCATTTTCCGCACGCTCTGTACGAATTGAGTGGACACTTTTATTCTCATGAATATGCCTCTTCCCTAGAACTGACTCCGCATATCGCATAAACAGGAAGAAAAAGACATGGTTGCTTCCCCCGCGGCGCCAAACACTGATCTGAGTCTCTATCACGAAGCTCTGTCCGGATTTGTAGACTTTCCTTGACTTTGTATCTATCCGCTTCCTCCAATATGTCGACACTTCACATCTCCAAAACTGCCGCAGTAGTCATCAAGGACTGTGACAGAAGAGATTATGGCGTCGGAAAGGTAAGTCAAATAGCATTCTCGAACTGGCACAGCGATTGTCTTTGTCACTTCAGGAATAATCGTTGATATCGTAACTTCAGGGAAAATACTGGCGTCAAGCGCAGCAACCCCATATATGCTGGTATGTTCTCGAGATATTCATAATTCTTTACGACATAAACAACTCCCAGTACCAGACCAGATTCACAAATACGAGTTGAAGTTGAACATGCTACGATTTCCTTAATTTGTTCCGAGGTCACTGAAAGACGCGAAACCCCTAACACACTCCTTCTGGATGTGCTAATAGGCATTAGCTCACTTTCCGCGTCGAGTGACTCTTGGTTGGCATTCATATTGTCTATATTATTGCGGTCTTCAGTTATCTTATCTCATTTTTCAGCACCTTCTCTTGGCATCAATGTAGCGAACTAGACTTGCTCGCCTGCATCGCCCACTACAGCACACATTCTTACTAGTCATCACCATGCCCTTCCCTCAACGTCTTCCACTATATTGCCAGCCTCTCTCAAATTTCTGGTATTCCGTATATCGAGAAACCTTCCAAGGTCACCATAACTGCCATCGAGCTTCTATAGGTTTGTATTCCGAGCTTTGCTGTATGCCCTACGTATAGCAAAGATGAAATAACAAGAAGGACGTCAAAGTGCTGTGCGAGAACATCACTCACATAGTCGTTGTTATCAACGCCTTAACGAGGAAGTGCGAGCTGTGTACTTCACAGATAATCTGTGCAGAGAAGGAAAGGCGTGATGCCGAACACACCTTACTCTGGGGATAACAATCGGCCAATCTGAAGAGCGAAATTGATTGCAAGCATAGCAGTATCAAGTGCTTCGTCAATACCAAGGAACTCTGTGATGCCACTCATGATTTCAGCAAGCATGTGAGTGATTCGAGAGCCACCAATTTGGTACTCTTATGTACCCCATTATCCGAAAGAGATGTTCTGAGAGTGATATTCTCCAGCCAGATTCATGTAACAAGCGACTCTTTGTTGGTGCTGATTTAGGTTCGGGACACGCAGCGGGGGTCTGAAAGTTCTCTGGATGAGATTCGGAACGAGAAAGATACAGTTCCCCACGGATAATTCAAAATGCTGTTTTCCAAACCAAGAGAAGGGTTCCAGCTACAGCTGATCGGATGAACCAGCGTTCGCCATAGTGACTTATGCGATCACATTCTATAGTCTCTCTTCCTGTGTCTATGGATAAAGTTATGAGAAGCGTGTTGACGACTTGAAGCCCGAAGCCGTACTTCCTGAATTCTGGTACGTGTACTGCTTTGCGAAAGCGATAGTCTGTTCCAGATTTATGTAACAAACCACTGCATGTTGACATTCATTAAAACCTGCCGCATGCTGATCAAAATCCCAAGCATGGACGGAAGAAGGATTCGAATTACCATTATACACAGCGTGTTTTTCTTCTCCGAGCACGTTCAATGCTCAAATGTGTCGCTATGTATGTACCTGGTCTCTAATAGGCCAAGGAAGCGAACGTCTTCAATGTCGAAATATTCAGCCAGTTCAGTAGGCATATTAATTTACAACGGGCGAGATTTATTACGAGACCTCCAAAAGACCCCGATTCTTTAATTCGAATCATCCCGACTTGTATTGAGAGTAAGTACTCGAACGTTCTCCAATGCTTGGAATTAGGTACACCGTCCATCTACAATTGTTAAGTACTACACAAAAGTATGTATACGATCACTATGTACAGGTATGTGTTATAAATAGACATCTCTTTTCAGATCTTCATCAAGGGCTCAAACAATCCGCTGTAGATTGTCGATCATCATCATCATCATTACACGGTACGGCACCACTTGGGAATGCCGGAACAAGCATACAAGATGTGGCACTACACGGCCTTGAATTACTACGCATCAGCTAAAAAAAAAAAAGGCACAGATTACAGTGGCTTTTTTTGGAATCCGGATCACGAAATCTTCCTCCAAATGACACAGCACAGTCTGGTCCTTCCGAAGCTTTATCTCCATAACCTTGAAAAAGCAGTCACACGTTACATGGATCTACAGCAGTGCGATGTGAGCCACAGCACGAAAAAGTCGGAAGTGGAAGTATACCAAAAAGTCAATCTTCAAGTCGTCGACGCACTTCCTGTAGGCTTGAATGGCGTCTCGGAACTCGTCGACACTAAAGATACCCTTGATGCTACGGTGCTTGCGCTTCATATCCTTCAAATCTTGTGCCATGCCTTGAAGATACCTATTGTAAGACCAATTAGTAGCTGTTAGTGCCATTTTACTGACGGAAAAACGCCACCCACCCTTCCATCTCTTCGCAAATGCCCTTAAAATGGGAGGCTCCCAGCTCTCCACGCATACGCACGACATTGTCGATGACGATAATTGTATTCGCGATGCTCTCACAGAGTTCCTTCACACTCTCCTTGTTCTTTCCCTTTTGCTACAGAAACATAGGGTAAGTGATAGCGTTGAAAGGTACTAACTATGCTAAGGAAGGCGAAGTGCTACACACACACACACCCTAACACACTCAATAATTGCGGTTCGAAGGGGTAAGTTACACCGGGTCGATGCTTGTACTGTGGATACTAATTCCAGGTTGATAATGAATATAATTTGTTTGATTGCAATATTCTGAAACGACACAAATCTGGACTTTCTGTGTTACCGAACACAATTTGATACCAACGGGCTGCCTGGTGCAGTTTCCTGAATGCGTACGGGCTGCCTGGTGCAGTGTCTGAACTGATACTGTCTGCCTGGTTGCAGTTTTACTGGTGCTAACATGGATTCTGGACTGTACTTCTGACTGTCTGTCTGTATCTTTCTGAACTGACTGCTTTCTGAACGGTTCTTGCACACAAAACGTGACCAGGTCACTAAATACTATTCCAGGTGAGTCTAGGACTCGAAGCTCTTAACCAAAACACGTACTAATTTGCTTGGTAGTGTTCCGGGGGCCAGAAACCTCCCCTCCCGCTAGTTTACATGGACAGTATTTATACTATTCTACCCTATCTATATTTCCAATCTTTCCAGGTACTATTACTGCGCTCGCTGACTGAGCCGGGTGGATATGAGCTCACTTCCTGACAGATATGAGCTCATATCCCAGCTCCCAGGTGAACCCGATCATGATCTTGTGCCGCAACCTGGTGTCCTGGCTCATGATACTAAGTTTTACCTGTACCGGGGCAGAGCCCCTGGTGTTACGGTTCTTGTTTCTCATCTACCCGGCGAGCCAACCATCCACCTGAGAGACTAGGAAAGCTGCCAGGTAAGTAAAGCCATACGTGATCGTTCTTTGTTTTGTTATTCTTACTTTCGGACCGATGCCATCAGGCGACCATCAGTGCCAGGATGCCAGTTCAGCTGGAGCCATGTGCTTTCGACCTGCCTGGACCTTCTGTCACTCGGGCTGAGTCATCGGATCACTGGTCTGTTGCCCGAGCCCTTAGGCTTGTCATGGCCAAGTCCTTACTGATGCAGTGGGGTTTAACACTTCTTGCTGTGTACCTTGCAGGTTCTTTCTTACTCGCACCGCTACAAACATAGTTTGTAGGATAATAAAATTAGATTGATATGCGTTTTACAAGGGTAGACGCCAGGCAGGCGTATCAGTGTCCATTGAACTGCCTTGAGCAATGTATACTCAAACAAACCTCTAGCAGATTGAAGATGAGTATGGTGACCTTGGTGACACTTGCGACATATGTGTTGGAAGTACAGAGGAGAATGTGTAAGAGAGAGAATTAATTAGCCTCTCGAGGGAGAGGCATCGTACTTAAATACAAGTTGTACTACTTCTAGAATTTACTACGGATTACTATATGTGTCTACTATTGCGGTTAAATGTTCATGCTGCTTAGTCATGCCGAAGCTTTGAGTGCATTCTAGCACTAACTCGGGATTGCTATCCCAACACTCCCCCTCAATTCCGAGTACCTAGAATACCTGCAGATAAATATTCATGTAATGGTCTTGGTAGTCCTTTAGTGAATATATCTGCTAAGTTCTCCTCTGAGGCGCAGTGCTGAACTTTGACTTCATTTGAAGCCATGCACTCGCGAACAAAATGATGACGGATATCAATGTGTTTTGATCGCGTGTGGAATATTGGGTTCTCAGCAAATTTGATTGCTGATTGATTGTCGACCATAATAGTAGTTGCACCATCAGGTGGCAACCCTAATTCGGTTAGGAGTGCTCGCAACCATATTACTTCTCTAGTTGTGTGCGCGAGGGCCATATACTCTGCTTCCATAGTGGATAGGGCTATGGTGGGCTGTTTTTTTGAACTCCAAGTAACAGCTCCCCCTGCATAGGTACAGACATAACCAGATGTTGATCTTCTATCTGTTCTGTCTTTGTTGAGATAAGCGGTAATTCTCCAGCTGCTCACCCGGATATAGCAGGGAACCCTCGCAAACAGGCGAGGGTCATCGTCGTTCATCTACCTATTTATCTACATGCCATGTACACTAATAGAAGCAATATGATGTAATAAGGAAAGCCGAGGAGGAGAACAGATGAACGGTGCTTCCTACTGAAGATCCCGACATCGACTGCACCATGATGCACAACACTTGACATTCCAACACACCCCCACAAGTTCATGCATCAATACCAAGAAAAGAAGAGAAAAATGAGAGGAGAAAACATACAATGTACACCCCCGGAAGGTGAACACCGTGGTGGGAAAGAGTAACCTAGAAAGTGACATCGGAGTCACTCTCATAAGCCAACCCGGCAAAGTCCGCCGCCACAGTCTTCCCTTTCTTTGACTTCCACCACTTCGCCCTCTCCTCACAATCCGCCTTCAAATGCCTGGCCTTATCACAGAAAAAGCAAGTGAGCTTGACTTGACTGTTTCCCTTCAGGCCCCTGGATGCCTTGCCACCGTGAAAGGTGACTGCCGCAACTTCATCATCATCACCTATCCCATCCTTATCCTTCTCCGAACGTTCAGGAGCAAGCGACGCTTGGCGCATTTCTTCGTTCAGCAAGCGAATAATCACATTCGAGAGTGTGAGCTGGTTGGGAGGGGTCGCATCAAAGTTGATAATGACATTTTCGTAGAAAGGGGGGAGTCCCATGGTGAGTGCGAGGATTAGATCTTGGTCGCTGACGTCAATACCGGCTAGTTCCATCGCCTTCGCCATTCGCCTGATATTTCCAACCCAAGCCTCCATGCCCTGGCCCTCAAGCATCTTCGCCATCAAGAACTTCCTTCACAAAGACAAGCTCGTTGCAAAGCCCTGTGCACGATGCACAGTCTGCAAGTTCCCCCAAATCTCCCATGGGTCCTTCGAGTCCATGTGTGCCAGCTGCCCGACATCCACCCTCAAAATCATCTCGGCCCTAGCCTCCGCCATCTTCTGCTTATCTCGTGCCTTCAACTTCGTCGTGATCTCCACCAAGATCTCTGACTCCGACTTCCCATCTCCATCAACCTCAATCTTGACAATGTCGGTCCAGAGCTTCCGACGCGTGAGCTCGGCCTCCATCATCACTTGCCATTCCGCAAAGTTTCCGACCAATAACTTGGGAAAACGCGCACCAAACAACTCGTCCGACATTTTGCTCTATAGGCGATCTCGACGCAGCAAACAACGAATGTGGAGAGCAAAAAACGAACAACTGGACCGTCTTGTGGACCAGAAAAGTGAACAGCTGGACCGTCTCATGGACCAGCAAAGCGAACGACCAGACCATCTCATGGTCTAGCAAGTGACAAAGGTGATCTCGACACCAGTGTCGGGGTGGCGGTGTAGCGATAGTCTCGAGAGTCAGCACAGAGAATGAGAGCGACAAGGACTGTGGGTTATGCTGCCTGTTTGTGTTGAGATAAGCGGTAATTCTCCAGCCGCTCACCCGGATATAGCAGGGAACCCTCGCAAACAGGCGAGGGTCATCGTCGTTCATCTACCTATTTATCTACATGCCGTGTACACTAATAGAAGCAATATGATGTAATAAGGAAAGCCGAGGAGGAGAACAGATGAACGGTGCTTCCTACTGAAGATCCCGATGTCAACTGCACCATGATGCATGGCACTTGACATTCCAACAGTCTTCTCCCCAGTCTGAATCTGAATAGGGTATCAGTTCATCTGTAGTCCCTCCATATGTAATTCCTAAGTCTAGAGTCCCCTTCAAGTAACAGAAAACTCGTTTGAGGGCTGTGACATGCTCAGCAGCCGGATTCTGCACATATTTGCTTAATTCCATGACAGCATGTGCAATATCAGGCCGGGATCCATTTGCCGCATACATCAGAGATCCGACACCAGTGTGGTAATACTGTCTGGTGGCTGTGTCAGTGCCTCGGGGGTCACCTTCGGGGATTTTCTCTAGCCGTACATTTGGGTCCATAGGCATTTTGACCGGTTTACAGTCTTTCATGCCCATTCTCTCGAGTACCTTGAGAATATATGCCTTCTGGGATAAGGTAATAGTGCCCTTCTCCCAATTCCTGTCTATCTTCATGCCCAATATATGTTGAATCTCCCCCATGTCTGTAACATTTAACTTCTTCTTAAGTTCTTCTTTCATGTTAGACATGGTTTCATCATCCTGGGCAAGCAATGTCATGTCATCTACATGCACAGCTATAATTATAGGGCCTGGTTTCGCTTGTCTGATGTATACACATTGATCACTGATCAATCTCATGTATCCAAGTCCCAAAAATGTAGCGTTTCATTTTTTGTTCCAAACTCGGCCAGATTGCTTGAGTCCATACAATGTCAATTTGAGGTGTGCCGCTTTGCCGCTTCCATCAGAATATTCTGGCGGTTGAGCCATGTAAATAGATTCATTGAGCTTTCCATTTAGGTAAGCTCCGACGACATCCATTCCATGTATAATCAAGTTTCTTTGTGCGGCAAAGGCCATAAGTAGGCGGAATGTGTCCAGCCTGACAACTGGTGCATATGTCTCGAAGAAATCAATGCTGGGGACCTGCGAAAATCCTTTCGCAACAAGTCTGGCCTTGTATCTGGTGATTTTCCCATCACCATCCCTTTTTAATCTATAAGTCCACTTGCAATTTACAAGTGATCTGTCCTGGGGTAATTCCTCTAACTGCCATGTACCCAGAGAAGTCAATAGATTATATTCTTCATCCATTGCTTTCTTCCAATGATGCCAATCTGGCCTTGTTTTGGCTTCTTCAAGGCTTAATGGCTCATCACTGAGGTTATCTGCAGTCTCCCCCAGACATGCATAGTCTGCTGCTATATTTGCAGTTTCCAAAGGTTCCTGTGACATTTCACGTTGCAATTCCGGCGGTTTCATGCCTCTTGCAGCTGGATTATGGAGCAACCGGTAACTTGGTTGATTGATTGATGAGATCCGGACCGATTTGGTATGTGGCTCGATCACCTTCCCATGCCAAATGGGTACCTTTGATTTAGTTGCTGGGGCATCAAGGGGCATTTCCCCTTTTGATTCGGCAATTTTGGCAGCCACAGAATCATCGGAAATGTCATCATTTCCACCTGGAGTCTGCTCGACATTGTTCCCTAACTCCCCCTCGAGCGACGAAGGGTGGGATACAATATAGTCATTGTCTGTAGGCTCTTTAGTGTTGTCATCAAGGAATATAACATTTCTTGAGGTCTGAATCTGTCTGGTCTGAGAATTATAATATCTCCAGGCCCTAGATTCATCTGTAAGACCTGTAAAAATGAATTCCCTTGATTTCGGGTCGAGTTTTGACCTTTTGTTATCTTGCTGCAACACCCAGCACTTTGCTCCAAACTCCTGGAGTGTTGAAATGTCCGGTTTCATGCCCCAAAACACTTCTTCGGGGGTTAGATCATTTTTGATGGCCTTAGTCGGTGATCGGTTCTTCAGGTACGTGGCATATGCCACGGCCTCGGGCCATAGGAATTTCGGCAAGTGATGTTCTTCTAGCATGGCATGCGCATGCTCCACGAGGGTCCGATTGACTCTCTCCGCAATTCCGTTTTGGGGTGGGGAATATGTGGCAGTCAGTTCCAACTGAATGCCATTGCCATGGAGGTATTCCTTCACCACCTCATTAATGTATTCCTTCCCATTATCAATCCTCATAAACTTCAGGTCCTCCCCTTTGTGGACTTTGATGTATTTCTGGTACTGCTGGATTTTCTTTTGGATCTCCATACCTTCTTTTGACTTGAGAAAATACAATATTGTCCTCCAGGATTTGCCATCTGTGAAGCTTATGTAATATCTTTCTCCATGGATACCGTGAGTTCGGGCTGGCCCCCATAGGTCCAAAAATGTCATTTCACCTATTCTTGTGTATTCCCTTTGAGCTTCTTGCGGAAATGGCTCAACATGGTGCTTGGCCTTTATGCAGGCTTTGCAATCCTTCTGGGGCTCAGCTGACTCATCCACATCCATACCCTTGACCATCTTCTTTCTGAATAATCTCTTTACCGATCCTATATTTAAGTGGCCCATCACTCGGTGCCACATCTGCCATGATCAGGCCAGTTTTATCGTGTGGGCTTGGGTTATTTCTGGTGCGATGATGTCAAGGCTATACAGCTTTGATATCTTATCTCCATGGCCAATTGTCTTGCCACGCGGTGAATTAATATCCATCCGGGATCCTTTGAATTTGAGTTCAAACCCAGCATCCATGATGTGCCCCAGCGAAATAAGATTGAATGGTGCCTCGGGACAGTGGATACAATCCTTCAGTATAACTGAAGTAGTCTTGTCCCCTTCAACCATTTTAATCTTTACTGTTCCCCTTCCCAAGCCTTTTGACTTTCCTACACCAATAACTTCATGTCCTGGGGTCTCAACATAGTCAGAAAAATGCAATCTGTTCTTGACTATATGTTTAGTTGTTCCTGAGTCCCCCAGCCATGATGACCCTGCAAGCATAACAAGTGCAGTGTCTGTAGTGCAAAATGCGTAATCTTCTTCATCTGAATCCGATTTAGCAACATGTGCCTGGGTCTGGCCCTTCCCTTTCCCCTTCCATGACTTTCCAGAATTCTTCTTTCCATTTGGGCAGTTTGCCCTGATGTGTAGGGATGTGCACCGTATCCGTAATACGGTGGATACGTACGGCACATACGGATACGGGTCCGTACCGTTGCGAGTGCGAGACTGCAAGGTACTGTACGGTTCACAGTATGGTGAGTACCTGTAACAACCGTACGGGACAAGCCGTTACGGCCGTATATGGCAGCTGCAACTGATATGAAACCGAAGCCACTTTTGGTACTCCCTTTCCGCTCTCTCATCTGAAAATTGCTTGCCACGGTAATCTGTCGAGTGTTTCAACTTAAATAATTCAACCTGGTACAAGGTACGCCAATTACCTGACCAACCTACTCCAATGAGCCATGCGTAGTCCCCCTCTCTCTATGACAATTTGCATTTGTCTCAGCAATGTGCAAGTTCCCGTCGTCAATCTGTTTTTTTACAAATCAAACCAGTACCGTATCACCTGGCACGATGCAACAAACTCCGGAGTATTAGATGTGCATACCTCACTCATTCCTTGCTTAGGTTCCCATTGTTGTCCACACTCACTGCCACTCTTACGATACAGACCACCAAAATGACTTTGCCCACGCGATTCATGAACACAAGATGTGTAAGTCTCTTTGATTCCCTGAAAGACTTCGAAACTGACTGTTTTTATAGTAGATCTTCTTTTCTCTACATGGAGACGACAATGACTATTAGTATTATGCTGCGGAGAGCATGCAGGTCTTTTGAGTGTATTCTATGACCATAATACGGCTGTTACGTCCGTACATATACCCGTACGTACTGTGAATCTCGCTTTTCTTGCTCCTACGGTACGGACATGGTCCATCCGTATCTGTATCCATCCGTCAGGGGTACGGCCGTATCCGTAACGGTACGGTGCACATCCCTACTGATGTGCCCAGCTTCTCCACATCCGTAACATGTGATTTTTGAGTTAGACTTCTTGCCATGTGCTGCAAGTGTTGTGGTCGGATCAGAAGTCTTTTCTTGTAATCGGATGTCTTCCTGGAGAATTCGGGAGATCAATTTGTAGGAATCTTTCAAATCAGCAGTGTCCACTGATGAAATGAATGAATTCCATGATTCTGGGAGTGATGTAAGCAGTGTAATAGAGAAGTCCTCCTCCTCAACTTTCTGCTTGAGGGATGCCAGCTCCTCTTGATAGGACCTCATAGTCCTAATGTGTTCCTCTATGTTTCCTCCTTCTTCACACTGTGCTCTAAAGAATCTCCTTCTAACAAGGACAATTCCCATGGGTCCCCTGGATTCATACATGTCTTTTAGAGCATTCCATGCTTCTTCTGAAGTCTTCAAACCAGCAATATACACCAGCAGGCCATCCGAAACCCGCAACCTTATTGTCGAAAGAGCCTTCCTATCGCTCTTCTTCCAATCTGCCACCAGTGCCACTTCTGCCGGGGCCTTGATGCTTCCGTCTGCATAATCAATTAGACCTAAATCGGTTAGGATGTCGATCATCTTGATCTTCCATGTCAGGTAATTTTCCAGGCCCTTAAGGGGGTCAATTCTGTAAACGGACTGGCTTTCCATGTGGTTCTGTATGTATGTAATGTACAAAAGTGCGAAGTAGGTAATGAGGTAAGTAGTTCAGTTAGGGCTGGGGCCCATAACCTGTTGGAAGTACAGAGGAGAATGTGTAAGAGAGAGAATGAATTAGCCTCTCGAGGGAGAGGCATCATACTTAAATACAAGTTGTACTACTTCTAGAATTTACTACGGATTACTATATGTGTCTACTATTGTGGTTAAATGTTCATGCTGCTTAGTCATGCCGAAGCTTCGAGTGCATTCTAGCACTAACTCGGGATTGCTATCCCAACAATATGGAACACTGTCACCAGCAGCTTCGGCAAGATGTGTGGCAGACAGGCTTTGAGGGTAGACATGTTGGTGGTTATTGTTAAGACTTGGGCTGTAGAGGGCGATGCAGGAACGCACATCAAACTGGCTGCGTTCTGGAATCCAGGAAAATGTGCTGTAAGATCTGATAAGATAACTGAAGAACGTGCACATGGCAAAACTTCACAGCAAGCAATATTGCGGGACAAATGTTTGAGAACTTGGAGATGTCCAAAAGACAGATGGCCATTTTCTATATCTTTCAATTTCATAGATGGAGGTTTCGAATTGGGATCTGAGCTTGGGGATCTACCACCACTCATTGTTGAGGCCGTCACCACCCTGTTGAAGGGTCTTGGAAGCTGAGATCTGAGATAGTATGAACTTGGATCCATGCACGACAATGATGAACACGATATGCCCTGCGAAGAAGAATCTAAGATAAAGGTTAGCAGTCATCGCAGGATAACAAAGCGGAATTACTCGATATATGTCCATGCCGTGTAAAACGACATAAAGTGGTAGCATCTAACGCCCTGGCGGAATGTCCGCCCCGCCCACGACCTGGATGGCTTCGATGAATCGTCCCGATGACAATCACCCTTCACGCGTTACGGGCGGTGTCTTGCTGACGTACTTCGATCATTATATACTGGTAGCTATGATACGTGATGAGCTGACTATAGAAAAGCAACTCCGTTTATGCTCATTGCTAGTATCCAACGTTGGTTTCTTGCCTGGCTTGGATTGCAGTGCAATTCCCTAAAGGAATCCAAAGGAATCTGGCGACCATTGTAGTATAGTGATACCCTTAGGGCCTCATCTTGAGTATAACATCTGGTACATAGACGTACAACGGGGGACAATGGGGATTATCGACTGGAGGACGTGATGACAGAAAACAGCCAAACGTTCCCCCGCCATGAACGCGATTTCTCGTCGGGCCGGTTCAGCCGTAGAAAGCGTTGAGTTCCAAATTAGGACCGTTTGCTGACCTTCAGTCTCGGCAAAAGGTTCCTCCGCGTTTTCTGACCCCTAAGTTACTCATTTTACCAGCCTTCAGGTAATAACTTGTCGGCTTCATTTCATGCTTTCAGGTAAGAGATTAGATATGCGGCATACATAGAGGATCCTGCCGATCCAGTAGAGAGCCTACGGTAATCGTTGCTGTACCCCCCAATGGTACCCCGACACACAGTGCAGTGAAATCAAGTATCACAGTTCTGCTAGAGAATTGACATATGTGGTCCCGCTGGAAGAAGGTGCTGCCACGGTTCAGACGAAGCGAGATTGAATTCTACAGTTGTTTGAAAGCTGATTTCGGCCGGGGTCGAGGTAAATCCTCAACTTTCCATAGTCTTGTCTTTGTTCAGAAAGCTAATTTAAAAAATGATTTATTCCCCTTCTCAGATGTTATTCCTGCGAATCGATCCGTCTGCCCAATCTTCATCCTGGTATCAACTGGCACCAGAATTTTCTTGAAAGGCGGCATGTGGCAGAGGTGGGCGGCGGGACGGTCATTCTAGGACAGCAGAATTGTTGAACGGTGCTCCTTTGTCCTAGCCTCGGACAAAAATTTCTGAGAATTTTCAGGCGGGTAGTGAAAAACAAAAAGAAAGTTGCACCGATAGCCGGGAATCGAACCCTGCCTTCGACCACTACCGAATGATATGAAAACCTGAACCGGTACACCACGAACGCATGCATAAACTATACCAAGTTTTATATACACCCAAAGAGCTGCAAGCACCTGAATCGCGAACTAAAAATAATTTGCAAGTCAAAGCTTATTCATCAAATTCGAACAGTGGATGAAGTGAAGGGCTCTTCCTGTATCGCGCCCATAAGCAGAATAAGATGCAAACCATGTATGCCGGAGAAGAGAAATAAGAGAACTGTGCACTCTTTGAGTGGCGAGACATTACCTGGAGTAAATACCGTAACCTTTGTATAGAAGAGCGAATATAGAGAAACCGCTACCCAGGTTCCCTCGACAGCCAAAGCAATCAATCATCCCACAAGAATATCATTTGAACTTGGTCATATTTAGTAGGAGCTAGGTAGAAGAGCAAGGCGACTGCCATTGTCAAGGAAAGTTCCCACCAAAGCTTGAGTATCTCGGTGTACTCGCAGCCGGATTCGTAGCTCATATTCTCCAACTCTTGCGACAAGCTTGTTCATGCAGGAAACTAAATGCATACATGCATACGAAATAAAGGCGACTAGATGGCGCCTATCAGAGGTGTGTTCGGGGGCGTTATAAGGAAAGGATGCTCACCTTAGTACAAGATTGGCAACAGCAACGGGGAGACAGAACACGCGTCGATGCCCATAAGAAGCATCAGAAGTTTCTTTAAAATACGAGCACGCTATGCAAGAGTATCATCAACACCGGCTAAAACGATAAAGGAATCGCCGCAACCTGTTCATGCCGTGTCCGGCAACTAAGTCAGACACTCCCTTACCCTCCTCCAAACGACCCATCAATGTCCCAGGAACATCTTCCGCGCCAACGCCGTCCAAGGTCCCATTCCATTCCCTTCAGATACTGATCCTTCCGCCTCCGTTGAAACTTGAACAGCGACTTCGGTGAGATCCGGTGATACTCCTCGTAGAGATAAGCTTTCGACGTGAGCTCAGCTTCTTCTTCCGACCCGACCCGCATCGCTATCGCATGTACGCGGAAAGGTTCTCGTAGGAAGACGGGGGTAGTGATCATTGCGCGGACGATGTCCAGCATACCTCTTGGTCCCCAAGCATCAGCTAGACTCGGTAGTAGGTACACCTTCGAGGTCATTAAACCCCTTCCTGGCCAGGATCGCGGGACTACTGAGGATCCGTAGCAGCTGTCTGAGGATGATATTGTATTTCGCGGATGGGGATGGACTTCGGAAAGCGAAGGAGTTTGAAGTGAAGAGTATTGTGATCCTCCTCAAGACGAACGATGGGATACCATCGAGTGACAACAGGACGGTGTCGGTCTCTGGGTTACTGAAGTTAGGATGATACACCGCTGTGAGATTCATCATGGAGGTAACGAAATTAAGAAGGACTGGCGATCGTTGGGTGAGCATGTGTTAATGGTCGCATTGCAGTACGCTCGCTCCGGTAGTCTGACTCGCATCAACAAGAAAACACACAGAATAGCTGGTGCATGGTATATATGTGGGCCTGAATGGTCCAGAGTGTCTCCTAGAAATAAAGAATTATGAAAATCGAATGGCATGAGCGAACAAAAGATTACACACCCTATATTAGACTTTAGAACCCCTCAGCAGCGCGCGACTTCAGCTCAGATCTGATATCAGATGAGGTTCGAGGTTCGTCCTTGCTGTGGCATGCACGTTGACCAGTATCGGCGCACTATCGCCTCCGTCTACTGCCATACCTGCAACGGTCGTACATCCCCCACTAAAGCTTTGTGGTGCATCAGCCAACGTTGACGTTCTGCTTGAGGTGAAGATTCGCCACTATTTCGATATAAAACAGGCTTGACGAATGCGGACTGTGGGATGATCAGGAAATGGATAATGATGAAGGGCAAGGTAACACACGCTTTCATATACGCGAGCCATGGCGAATCTCGACTCCAGAAATCAGATCCTCATCCATTCCTTCTCCTCGAATACAACGAGTACGATGTGTTGAGGTAACGCTGCCCTATCGAGAGTGATGAGAGGGGATTGGCGGAGGATACGCCGAGGCCCGTACTGCGGGACAACTCACTCGATCATGCCGACAAGACAAATGCTTCGAGAAATCCGCCTGTAGAAGAATCCTTGATGAGTTACACAATTCAAAGACAGCAGGAAAAAGCAGCCTACATCCCACCTCATCGAGTCATTTTTTCGTGTCGTGTGCTTTCCAAAGGCTGTCCTCCTGCGTTGAATAAGATGAGACGGTCCCACACGAACGCATATAATGGGATTCCAGCATGGAACAAAGCCAAAAAGGGTCCGTCGGGACTGTCAGTGTAGTTGGTCGCGAAGGAAGGGGTCATGGGAAAATGTACAGCACGTCACCTTGATTTAGCAATCAGACCTCGGGCCGTTGTCATCCTGGATCATGACATTGACGATGCTACTGACAATCCTCACCGCGATCGACGCAGTGCACCCCGCATCAACATCGGGGCAAATCTTTAGTGCGTGCAAGGTTTGTAGGCCTTCAAGAACTCAAGTTGTCTGTTAACTCAACATTGATTACCATCTAGCCTGTAGGAGTCCATAATAGGCGCCAACGGACGACGATGACGACGAATGGCTCAACAACGACGGTGTCGGCTGTGGCAAGGGTGATGGAGGACCAAGAAGGGATGTGTGGAAGGGCTCGTGCAAAAGGAGGGCTGGCTGGGTAGATGCAGGGAGGCGTGAGAGGACAAGCGAGACGCCGGGACACGATTGGGCCACCGACGACGGACGATAATGGCGCCCTTTTGGGTTACGGCCCCGACCCCGATCCTGCTGTCGTCATGCATCAGCTCCCCATCCCCAACCCCGGCTCTTCCGCTACTCCTGCCCCATAATATCCCCTACAGCGGGTCTACCGCCCCTCACCACCCCCATTTTCGACATTGTGGAACATGGTGGTGATATTCCTTTCCGTCCCTGAACCCTCCGTCGCCATCAACAGGCCGTCGACCCTACCCCACTCTGTTTTATGCTTCTGACCGGGTGCTCCGTTGTCCCTAGTCGCCCAGCGATGACGCCGTTCCATACCGAGTGCCTTGTCGCTGATGGATGTCGATCACAGTCTGGATATACGAACTCATATGTGCTGTGGCTTGCCAGCGGTTAGCCCTCAAGTTTACAGCACTTCTGCTGGTTGCTCTGATGCTTGGCTTCTACAGCACATACCTTTCTAAGCAACCACCACCATGCCCGCTCTCAACGCGTCTCTTCAATTAGCCAGCCTCGTCAAGGCTTCCAATGTACAGGATACGTTGAAAAGCTTGCCAAAGTCTCCGTTACGTCGCGCTGCCTGAGGTATCGGTACCGCTCCTTGATGTATAATGTTCCCTCTAGGTCTGTGCTATCAAACGAAGAAGACGAGAAGAAACTCTGTAATATTATGGCAATATCAACGCTGTTATCGACAGGCTTGATAGATATACGTACTGGAGTGAGGAGCCGGGACATTTGCGCGGACATGAAGGGGATACTAGGAAATTTTCGTGCAGTAGTTAATACACAGCTAATGATCAAACGATAGGCATCGTACCGGCATAACCCGAGACCTGAAAGATACCCAGGAACCGACATCATCCCAAATGTCAATGAGCTTCAAGACACCATCCAAACTTGCGAGAAGCGGGTGGATGGCTCGGAGACGGACGTCTTAGTACGTTTACTTTCCGCTTTACAAGGTGTTAGTCTATCTCGCTAGTATGCTGAAGATCCACATAACGAGCATCAGCATCTTTGTACCCATTGAGATTAATTCCCTACAGCATGGCCTGATGGTCGAGATGCGGGAGAAGGACATATCATGGGAGGAAACATGAGTGATTGTTCGAATCGTACTTCCACCCGCAGTTCTTTGTATATTGATTCTGAGCCGCACAGCGCCACTAGTATCCTGGTACATGGAAAGAAGCGGTGGAGCACATAATATGCCCTCACGAAAAAGCAGCGGACTTGTGGGATACGGCACAAAGCGATCTAATTTCTCAAACCAATAGAAGCTCCTTTACATCAGGGTAAAAAAAAAACGCAGTGATTGCAACAGGCTTCTTCGGGATCTGGAAAACGAACTCCTCCGCGTGACCCACCACAGCCTCGGCCATCGCTTCCTTCAGCAGACTATGCATCTGCGAGACCTCCAATCGGCAGTCACCCACTGAATGCATCTACAGCACTATGTCAGATATGGTACGAATAATGTGTAAGAAGAAGAATTACGATCTGCGTGACGTCCAAACGGCAGTCGCCCACTGAATGCATCTACAGCACAATGTCAGATACGGCACGAGTTTCTGAACGAGGAAGAATTACAATAAAGTCCGTCTTCAGATCGTCAACGCGCCTCCTGTAAGTCTGGATAGCGTCTCCGAAGTCGTCGACGCTAAAGACACCTTTAAGGCCACGGTGCTTGCGCTTCACATCATTCATAGACTGCGCCATTTCTTGAAGGTACCTGTTGTAAAGCCAATGAGCAGTTGTTGGTGCGAAATTACCAACGGAAAAATGTCACCCACTTTTCCATCTCCCCACAAATCTCCTTAAAATGCGAAGCTCCTGGCTCTCCGTGCATACGAACGAAAGTATCGACGACGACGATCGTGTTTGCGATGCTCTCACAGAGCTCCTTGGCATTTTCCTTGTTCTTTCCCCTTTGCTATAGAGCACAGAATAAGCGAGACTATCCATTCAGCAAAGGATGGTTGGACGAACCTCGAAGAGCTTGAAGACGACTACGGCTACCTTTGCCACGTTCTCAATGTAGGAACACCAGAACCTTCAGTGATCTTGGCGACTTGGCGAACGACGTTGAGTGCAGACATGGTGGTGGGTTGTTAGGACAGGCTTGTGCTGTAGAGGTTGTGCGGAAGCGCGTGTCCATTCACAGCATCTGTGATCTAGGAAGAGATAAGATAACTGAAGAATGTAATCATGATGGCTTACGAAAAGTGCCCACAACACATGATGGGACCTTACAGACGCCCGAAAGGCGAAAAGATCACATCTTTCTGCTCTGCGGGATCGATTTTCGAAACGTGTACCGAGAACTGGGTGTTTCCTACCGGCCCCTCGTTGCTAGAGCTGTTTCCATTCTATTGGATGCCACGATGACATGGACTTGTGTTCATCGACGACGGCCATGAATAGATGTACACCTGGAGATAGTTAGCGAACATCAGAGGATCAGAGCAAAGATAGGCTTACTCGACAAGTATTCGTGTACAGAGTAATACTGTTTAACCCCTCCGCCGAATCCCGGTCACCCTTCCCTTCCACGACCACGCCGATGTCCGACAGTGAAGGGTTGATTAGGTAAGGTTAAACAAGGTCAGGAAATCGGCTAACGGAAACCCTACGGTGGCGTCTCTTATTCGACGCCTACATCCTGCATCTCTCTGTGCGAGAATTTGGCCTCATTTCTGGATGCAAGTCCGAAGTGTAACTGTTCCCATCACTCAGACGCCACTAAAAGTGAAAAGGGCCGGGTAGGCGTCGTTGAGAATGACCACTTTCTAGTAAACGACTGGGACCCTCATTGCAAAGCCCAATGGCAACAGTGGAACGAACGTATAAGAAACCAGTGACGCGAAATTACAAAGGAGCCCGAGATATATGCGCGTCTGCAATTAAAGTCAAAATAATGATAAATCGTCAGTCCCTACTCAACGCACCTTCGGTTGTTTGGTTATGGCAGCCGTAATGCGATCCGAGCAGAAGCTGCCCAGTAAAGTAGCTCCCTCACGCTCGCTGCTCAGCTTCAGTCTGCCGCTTGGCTCAGATTGCAATTCCATCAAGGAGTCGAAGGGAATACAGTGGGTCTTAGTCTGTCGCCCTTGCCGTCTCGTCTCGGTGGGCAGCATGTACGAGCCACGGATGCACAACGGAGATAATTGAATTATCGAGGAGGTCAAGTGAGTGATGGAAAAAAGCCGGATATTCCCACGCCATCGACGCGATTTCTTTTCGGGCCGGATCGGCCGTTGTTCCCGTCCCAACTACAACGCGCACCTTCATCCGACGATCTCGTAGCACGATCATTTACCGCATAGATTGGGTATGAACTGTAGATGTGGATTGCATCCAGCCAAAAAAAAAGACCCCCAGCATGAGGCTAGAAGTTGTTAGCGGAGCAAGCCAACACCCGTCGGTGCATGAACCTTTGACCGGTCACCGGACCTTACCCGCACCACGAAATATCATGTACACTGACCGACAAAAATAAAGAAACACATGGTTTTTTTGATCGGAGTTGCAATAGCTCCTCAACGCTGCAATATTTTTTTGGACTTCCAGTGAGTGTAATGTAGCTTGATATCTGTAGCAAGGGGGTCCTAATAATGAATTAAAAGACAGTGGGTCGATTAAATAATTTCGTGCACCGACGATGGACCTACCTACCTTCACATGACATTTATGATATCATTATGCTAAATTTGGGTATCTTTTGACTCAATTCGGTGAATATTTTGCCTGAAATAGCCGTGATATTAATATTGAAAGTGTTTTGAACATAATCTGTATGCTATCAAGTCTAAATCATGGCTGTGCTCTAATGGGATGTCGTAATGTCACCATGTCCAGTCAGCAGGGCCACTTTGCAATGACATTGACTGAGTGTTGGTATCGCTAGGTATGATGCCCTAAGGTAAGTAGCACACTCAGTAGCATATATTGTATCATGTATGCTCTAAAATTTACCCTTGAAGTCCATTTTTAGACCCCCAAAATGGTGGTCAACTTTTTTTTTTTGTGACATCTGGCTGGACCTACCTACCTACCCGGTGTACCGGGCTGGAATTCCGGTACCCCCTTGATCTGTAGTTTAATATTATGAAAAGAACGAGGCAAAAATACCAGTCAGTGAGCAAAGTAAGAGGGCTGCGAAACCACATGCCAATTTTGATGATATAATGGCATCACATCAACGTCGGAACCAACTTGAATCTGAACCACCACCTGGGCCGATTGCACTGAAATTCCTATCATGTATTCACCTCCTCCTTGCAAACCAAATGTGCCTATTACCCCTATGAAAGCAGCCCATATTTGCACTCTCCTCAATGAAGGCCACACCTGCACTGAAATCAGCAATGTCATTGGATGTTCACGCTCTACTGTCTGCAAAACTGGCCACAAATATGAAGGGAAGGAGAACTACTATGCTCACATTGAAGGGCGAGGCCACCCGCACAAGATGGATGATGCAGATATTAAATTTGCCATGCAAAAAATCCATAGTCACGACTGCCAGACAGCGGTCGATGTTCAATGGGGGTATTTTGACCATCTTTCAGAGTGCAGGCTTTCAGATGAGGGCCTGAAGGGTTACAAGAGGTGGAAGGTACCAATGCTCACAAAGGCTCATGTTAGAAAGTGAAGGGTGTGGGCAGAGGCACATGCAGAATGGGGAGCAGAAAAATGGGGTACTGTGCTCTACTCAGATGAGTCCAAATTCAACTTCTTTGGGTCAGATGAAGTGCAGTGGTGTCATAGGGGTCCTGGTGAGGCACTAGATGTGCATAACGTGTTGCCCTGGTTGAAGCATGGAGGTGGGGGGGGTGATGGTCTGGGGATGCATGATGAGTTTGGGCTTCAGACAGCTGATTTTGGTGGAAGGCACTATGAATGCTGTCCAGTACTGCCAGATACTTAATGAAGGACTTCTCGGCACCCTCCAGGACTATGAACTCTCAGTCAACGATGTCCTTTTTCAGCAGGATAATGACCCCAAGCACACAGCTCGGCTTACGAAAAAGTGGCTTGCTGACCAAAACATCTCTGTAATGGACTGGCCACCAAACAGCCCCGACCAAAGCATCATAGAGAATGCTTGGGCTACTCTTGAACATCGTCTGAACAACAGACCACGTCACCCAACAACGACTGCTGCATTATTTGCCATTCTGCAGGAGGAGTGGGCTGCACTTGGAAAAGAGTATTGCAATGCGTTATATGGTAGTATCCCATCACGGGTGAGGTCCTTGATATTGGCAAAGGGCAGGCATACTAGATATTAGGTTGTTGGACTTTTTGTCAGGTCAATTATCTTGTTTTCTCATTTTACTTACACTGCTAAAAATGACACTCTCGGCTAACATATTTATATCTCATCATTTTTTTCATGTATGTACCTCATTCTTTTTCTAACAATAAACTACATCAATTAAGCTACATTTCTCTCACTGAAAGTCTGAAAAAATATCGTAGCGTTGAGGAGCTATTGCGACTCCAATCAAAAAAACCACGTGTTTCTTTATTTTTGTCGGTCAGTGTATATACTTGAAGTTTCTATCTTACTAACTAAGCTACAATTTTAGGACACTCTTAGAACATACTAGAATAATTGTAGAGGTATAAAAGCTTCGCATTTGTACTGCTATAGACTTAGATTATCCACTGATTACTCTTTCTCTCATTGCTACTGCTGCTCACAGAAGTTATAATTATAGTTTTAATACCGGTCCATAAAGAGCATGCAGTAAGCCATCTATATCTGTATAATGAATCACACTCGGACAGTCCGTTCTTCACTAATCCAGGTAGCAATGTACAGGCTGTCAGGGCCCGGCTTGGGCTGGCTTTTAGGGCTTGGGCTTGGCTTAAGGCGGGCCTGGCTTTCGAAATCATAAGCCCGAGCCCTGAGCCCAAGCCCTACTGGGCTCAGGCTTGGCTTGGGCTCAGGCCAGGGCTTGGGTAGCAGGAAGTGATAGTCATGTTTGAGTTCTAATAATACACTTTTCAGTTGTTGAGTGCATTATTGACTATAGTCTTGTCTTTGAAGGGGGCTGTTTGTGATGTAAATCTGCTGTTTTACTTACTATATTGAAGAATAACAACTTTCCCAGAAGCCTCAGGTATTGTCGAGTACTTGGTCATGGAAATATTGATTGTCATTTTGCAACCACACATTTCTGAGAGACTGTAGAGCTTTGAAAAAATCACCACGTAGTCATTTATAAAGCCCAGTTATAGTGCTACAGCATCTTCTAAAGCCTGGGCCTAAGCCTTGGGCTTGGGCTTTCTGAATCTAAAGCCTGAGCCCGAGCCCTCTTCAAGCCCTACACCAGGGCCTGGCTTGGCCTGGCTTTCGGGCTTGAGCCAGGCCCTGTACATCGCTAAATCCAGGTATTTTTCAGCCAAAGTAAGCTAGAGAGTGCATTGGTTCATGGCCTACTCAGTGCTAGTCTGACCACGGTTCGGTGCAGAACCTCGTGAACCCAGTTTGAACCCAAACCGCACCTTCAGGTTCAGGTGTGGTGCAGGTTCAGGTTCGCTGTAGCTACGTGGGTGCAGGTTTGAGGTTCGAACAAGGCCAGATGGGTGCACCCGAACCTGAACCCCGAACCACTATACATTTTTAACTGCTCTTATTAGGACTTTTATACATATCTTTGAGATGCCTTTCTGTACTATTTATTATTTAGGTCTATTTCTGGTGCATCTTTTCTACTTTGCACCTCCTTTGGCCACATTTGCGATGGAATTGAGTCATGGTTAGCATTGGTGATGTCATACTCATTGATGAGTTCACTCATATCTGGCCTTAAATGACATTTATTGGGTGATATACTATAAGTTGAATAAATATACAGTATAATAGACATTGCTAGAACTATCCCACCCTGCTGTACAGCATCCAGCCTCGATTTTCTGTCTGCTGCTGCATCGGGAGGTGCAAACCCAGTGCACCTTGAACCGCACCTGAACCCGTGGGTTCGGTCACATGATTGCACTGAACCGAACTGAACCTGAGGTTCAGGCAAAAGTGCCCGAACCTGCACTGAACCGAACCCTGGTCAGTCTACTGCTCACATCACATTGTACATCCCCATAATCCTAGACATATAATTTGGACACGTTTGCCATCATGCTGACACAGAATAGAAGCTTCTACCACTACTGCTGTTAAGCACTAACTCTAATCTAAACCAAGGCTGATCTCTATCCTGTCACTCGTGTTCGGTGATTCAGTGTTAGAGAGGCGTTGGTAGATTGCGAGAAGTTAGGCATCACTTTATAGTGAAAGCAAGGAGCTGGTAAGAGTTAGGAGTATATAACCTGAGCCAAAGCTGGGGTCTAAGGCCACAGTGTAGGCTAGCTTAAATACATGTTAGACTCGTACTAAGAATAGTATCTACAAGGGCGTGTGCAGTGAGAAGTGTGTCTTTCAACGAATGAGGAGTGAGGACACTAAAAGAAGTGTACTCCTGATGAATGAGAGTAAAGAGCACATATCACCTGCAGCTGTGTGGGACTCCATCTGAATAGGCTGCATCCCACAGACCGCCCTCGACTGGCAGTCGACTCTCGTCCAACTACTAAGAAGTGTGATGTCATCAAAAGAAGTGTGATGGCACATGCGGGTCATCGGTCATCTGGGATGCGGCAGCTGTGAACTGGGGTGATGGCAACCGGGTAAATGGGTAAGGAGTGTGCCGGCAGAATATCATGGGTCCGAGAGATAAGATAGGCAGGTCCGGGGTTCCGAGGGATAAGGATAAGATAAGATAAGGAAAATAGGGGTAAAGTCATAATAACTGCACCCCCAGAATCAAGGTAGAGAAGGGTCGCACCTAAATCCATAGTGTCTACGAGGCTGTCGCTCAGCCAACATCAGTTCTTATCAACAGTTGGGCCTGATTCCAAACACCTTCTTCCCAAAATGATTCGCATACTTATAGAAAATCGTAAACATCAGCGTCACCTTAGTATCATGATACAGCGATGCCCACCTCTGTTCAATGTATGTGATAAAATACTAGCAAAACACCTGACGTCACTGTTGGTCCTTCATTGTCAGGATTGACAATGTCCACAGAAGAGAGGATGCGCACTGATATGCCTACAGGGCATACACACTTGAAAAAGGCATGTAAAATTCAATTTTACAGCATTACAAGTTGTATCTCTACCTATACTAGTAAGAAAAGACAAGAAATCAGGAAGTAACCAGTGTAGTAAACCATTGGGACTTAGCCATACAATATCTACACCTCAGGTGACGAGCCAGTGACCTGATGACTCAGCCTGAGTAACTGAAGGTCCAGGCGGGTCGATGCACATGGTACCAGCCGACCTGGCATCCCAGCACTGATGGCCACCTGATGGCATCGGTCCGAAAGTAAGAATAACAAAACAAAGAACAATCGTGTATGGCTTTACTTACCTGGCAGCTTCCCTAGTCTCTCAGGCAGACAGTTGGCTCGCCAGGTAGATGAGAAACAAGAACTGTAACGCCAGGGGCTCTGACCCGGTACAGGTAAAACTTAGTATCATGAGCCAGGACACCAGATTGCGGCACAAGATCATGATCGGGTTCACCTGGGAGCTGGGATATGAGCTCATATCCACCCGGCTCAGTTAGCGAGCACAGTAATAGTACCTGGAAAGATTGGAAATATAGATAGGGTAGAATAGTATAAATACTGTCCATGTAACTAGCAGGAAGTCAGGTTTCTTGCCCCCAGAACGCTACCAAGCAAATTAGTACGGGTTTTGGTTAAGAGCTTCGAGTCCTAGACTCACCTGGAATAGTATTTAGTGACCTGGTCACATTTTGTGTGCAAGAACCGTTCAGAAAGCAGTCAGTTCAGAAAGATACAGACAGAAAGTCAGAAGTACAGTCCAGAATCTGTGTTAGTACCAGTAAAACTGCAACCAGGCAGACAGTATCAGTTCAGACACTGCACCAGGCAGTTAGTACGCATTCAGGAAACTGCACCAGGCAGCCCGTTGGTATCAGATTGTGTTCGGTAACACAGAAAGTCCAGATTTGTGTCGTTTCAGAATATTGCAATCAAACAAATTATATTCATTATCAACCCGAAACTAGTATCCACAGTACAAGCATCGACCCGGTGTAACTTACCCCTTTGAACCGCAATTATTGAGTGTGTTAGGGTGTGTGTGTGTGTAGCACTTCGCCTTCCTTAGCATAGTTAGTACCTTTCATCTGGAGCCCACCGTGAGGGGGTATATATCTAGTTGAAGCTTGTATTGGAATTAATAGTTCCACAACCTGGAAGAAGATTCACGTCTTCTACCTGATCTGAATAGTGTTCAATCGCTGTGGAAAGCCGCACGAGATGCACTGGAAACTACAAGCAGCACGAGAGGCAGCAGAGTGTAGATTGCACCACGAAGCTGAAGTAGCAGCTGGTATAGTTCCGAACATAACACGGAGAAGACAAGAAGCAGATCAGTGGGATCTAGAAGCCGAGATAGAAGTGAAACACTGCTGCAGCAGCCTCAGACCAAGCAAGGATCGAAAGAGAATTGCACTGACGCTTCCCTGGAACTTGATTCACCGAGTTCTAGTCTTCCTGGTAGCACTAGGCCAGCCACCAACTTCAGTTCAAATCTGAACTCGCAACCTCAACAGAATCCTACACAACCACAGTCATTAAACATGGCTACCAAGCGACAGATGCCGATGGAGTCATCAAGAGATGCCCCCAGGCTTGAAACCTCGGACCCCCGGGCGATTCGAAAACACTTCCGGATCATGGAAGGAATGTTTAAGATTTATGCCGGGGTGGACACGGACGAGGAGAAGAAAGACTGGGCTGTACATTATACCAGTATGGACATCGAAGATCAGTGGAGAGCATTCCCTACCTTCGAGGCAGGGAAGACCTGGGAAGACTTCAAGGAGGAAGTCCTGCGCAGTTATGATGGTGCAGCAGAAGATGATGAAGATGCACGAAAGGGGCTTATTAAAGTAGCCCATAAGTACAAGAGAGAAGGAATTATGGACTCTGCCGACTATTTAAATTATTCGAAGGGAGTTCCAGGCCAAAAGTAAACAGGTTATCAAGGAGAACTTAATGTCGAACCTGGACCTGGTAAGGTTGTTCATCTCACCATTCGAGCATGATACCTTGTGGAAGCGTATGCGGGACCAGTCTAAGTAGTCAGCCAGCAGCGCCAGTCACTGTGGCTAACCCGGCAAGAACTGCACGCTGATCCCTGGCCCCTGGAAGACGTGTTCAATGCAGGAACTTGGGTCTTGAAGGGACCAGGATGCCAGTCTACAATGAATTATTCAATGGGTCTTTACCTAAGGTGGATAGTTCGCCCAAGGTTGAGGCGCCAGGTGCTTCAGCTAGTAGAGGCATAATGACCCTCAAGAAAGAACCCGCACCTGCTGCATTATCAGGGGAACTGCATAACTTCCTGGCTGAAATGGCGGACAGCAACCGACTCATAGTTAAATTACTTGAGAACCAGGTTACATCTCAAGGCAAAAGAGATGAGGAGTTACACAAGATGTTGGCGCAGATAAAGGCCCAACCAAGGCCAACCCAGCCCGCACCGGCACCAAGTACTCGTGGACAGTTTGGCAGTAACGCGCCGGGTAACTGTCATTTCTGTGAGACCCCTGGACATTACCAGGTAGATTGTCCCTACAAGTTAGAGATGATTACTACCAGGGAACTGGTTCATGTACCAGGAACTCAGAATATATACAGGTTACGAGATGGGAATCCTCCTCCGAGAGAACCCGCCGGGATGAGTCAAAAAGCAAGAATTCAGCATTATTATGAAACGCATAAGGCTTCTGGATCTAACCAAGTTGGACAGACCTATATCGTGGCCCCACAATTACCGGGCCCGGTGCCTCAGTATGTTATGTCACATCAGATAGCAGAAGAGAAAGAGGATATCGGCTACTTGAGGAACATGCTCGAAAAGTTGGTACAACAAACCTCTCACCTGGCACCGGATAAAGTTGATCAGTACCTGGAAGGACCACGATGGGAATCTGTCGTGAAAACCAGAGGCCAGCAATGTCAAGAGGCTAGCCAGGCCAATGATACTCCGCAAGATACCCAGGATTTTCATAAACGTTCAATGAAGGCAGGGGAGCACCATAAAAAGGCAGCGGCGGTGGCCGGGCCGGTCGACTCTTCACCAGAGGACGTAATCCAAAACCAAAAGCGAGGAGCAGAGGCAGAAAACTGGCGATCACGCCCGAAATTGCAAAGCAAATATACCCCTAATTCTAGTAGTAATAATGATGAGAACCTTGTACCTGGCGATCCTGACGTAGTCGATCGGTGGTCCTGATCAGTACCACCAGTGATCTCAGTCACCAGGAATGACTGGTCACCTGGAACCCGAAAACCCATATGCTGCAGTACCCTAATGTAACTTTACTCCCATCCCCTGGCCGCGTTGAGAAAATCTCCAGTTCTACCAGGTGAAGTTAGAAAGGAACCAGCTTATAGAAAGAAAGTAGAGGCACAGTCAGGCTGACTTAGAAAAGGAAGTCTGGGACCAGATGATGAAGGCTCCCATTACCCTGACAGCAGAACATTGGCTGGCATCATCACCAGGTGCCAGGCAGAAGATGAAGACCTATGTAACTCTGAAAAGGATTCCTACCAGCAAAGTACTCCTGGAAGACCTCACTGGATACAGAAGAAGTTGAGGAGCAGGAAGCACCTAGGGTACCTCTGGGCTCCGTAGCCAATATATTGGAACCAGGCCTGGAAAACTGCATCAGGATTGAAGATTTACCAGTCGAATGCGGCTTCTATGTAACCACTATGCGTCAAGGTCTTGTCCCGGAAGGGTCGACAATTATTAGTGACCCGGTAGTTCAATATCTGGAATCCATCTCGGAAGGGGAGAGGGCCAAAACGGTAGTAGTCATAGCTTCGTCTTCACAATCTTTGAGATCAGTGTATCCGCTGGTGTCCGGAAGAAAGAAGTTGGAATGTCTGTGTGACTCTGGGTCACAAATAGTGTCATGTTCAGCCAACCTGGCTAAGCAGATGGGATGGGAATATGACCCGGACATCTATATCTTGATGGAAAGTGCGAATAGAGGAGTCGAAAAATCGCTAGGACTAGTGAAGAATGTGGCTTTCTTGTTCGGGGAAGTCACGGTTTACCTGCAAGTCCATGTGCTAGCTAACCTGGCATATGATTTGTTGCTTGGAAGACTGTTCGATACTTTAACCTCTAGTGAGGTAAAGAACTCGTCAGATGGCGACCAGACAATGATTCTTACGGACCCTAACACCAAGAAACAGACCCTGGTACATACTTATCCAAGAGGACAACCACCGGCAGTACTTCAAAGGGAACCTGCTATGGGTTTTCAGAGCTCAAAGATCTGATCCCAGATCAAGGAGAGCTCGCGGTCATTCTCACACAGGATAAGGAGGGTAACTTCGTCATTGAAAGTTACGCTGGGCCTCCAGGCAGACAGGATAAATTCACTAGGACGAATCTCTGAGATTTCTATCTCAGCGCAAGTCAGAAAGTAACCGAGGACCCGCTAGCCGGGTCCCTTATCAGCACATTTTATGCCCAGAAGTATTTAGGCATTAAGCCAAGTACGAAAACAGGGGTCCTGGTACAGGAAGTGAGGGATACCTTACCCGTCTTTGATATAAAAGCATCGAATCGACAGGAAGCCCAGGGACAGCAACCAGGTAAAGCTTGGGTCGACCTGGAGGAGTTGTATGACTGCACCCTTGAATGTTGGGTTGGATACCTGGCAATGAGAGGCAGGTTCTTGTAACCAAGAAATATAAGCCTGGTGGCCTTGAAAACAAAGCCAGTGCTGACAACTCTACCTTCCAACTTCAGAATCATCCGTGATATAAAGGGAGATCCGCTCGCAGGGATGCCTGAATTATCACCTCACCCTGGAAGATTTTAAACCAACTGGAAGGTACTCTGAAGAGAGAAAACTCAAGATCGATGACATACACAAAGAAGATTTCTTATGGGCCGAGGAACGGAAGCTGATGCACCATTTTATGATGCTACAGAACGAAGGGTTCGCCTGGGATGACTCGGAAAGGGGACATTTCCAGGAAGACTTCTTTCCGCCTGTAGACATCCCGGTAATTCCGCATATGCCCTGGGTACTTAAGAACATTCCTATCCCGGCTCCCATATACCAGGATGTATGTAAGATAATCAAAACTAAGATAGATGCAGGAGTATATGAGCCTTCGAACTCATCATACCGCTCTAGGTGGTTTTGTGTATTGAAGAAAGATGGGAAGAGTCTATGTTTAGTGCACAGCCTGGAACCATTGAATGCGGTTACCATTGCACATTCTGGACTTCCCCCGGCAACAGAAGAACTAGCAGCTCACTTTGCGGGCAGGGCTTGTGGTGGGATCCTGGACTTATTCGTAGGATATGATGAAAGGTCCATAGCGGAATCGTCCCGGGACCTTACCACTTTCCAAACGCCGTCTGGAGCACTGCACCTGGTTACATTACCAATGGGCTGGACCAACTCAGTACCCATATTCCACGATGATGTAACCTACATTTTACAAGATGAGATACCATTGTTCACCCGGCCATACATTGATGATGTCCCTGGTAAAAGGACCAGAAACCAGATACGAGCTGCCAGGCGGAGGTTATGAAACTATACCTGAGAACCCGGGAATTCGCAGGTTCGTCTGGGAACACTTCCAGGTTCTCAACCGAATTGTCCAACGGATGAAATATAGTGGAGGAACTTTCTCTGGGCCCAAAGCCATACTCTGTGTCTCTGAAATTATTGTAGTAGGCCACCGTTGCACTTATGAAGGAAGGAAGCCAGAGACTGAACGTATGAAAGTCATCCTCAATTGGGGACCCTGCAAGGAACTAGGAGACTGTAAGAGCCTTCCTGGGAACTTGTGGGACCTGCAGAATGTTCATCAAGGACTATTCAAAGCTCGCAGAGCCCTTGACTAATCTTACACGACTGAAAGTACCCTTTGAGTGGGGCCCGGCACAAGAAAAATTGATGCAGGCTTTGAAAGATGCCTTGGCAAGTAGCCTGGCGTTGTGGTCAGGTAAACTATGAATGGCCAATCATCTTATGTGTCGATATGTCCTGGCAGGCTGTTGGATTCTACATATGTCAATCCGACCCTGAAAATCCTAAGACCCGATATTATTGCCGGTTCGGATCCATCACCTTGAATGAACATGAAGCTAACTTTTCTCAACCCAAGAGAGAACTGTATGGATTGCACTTAGCCCTGATAGCTTGCAAGAACTGGGTGTGGGGATCAAGGAACCTGGTAGTAGAAACTGACGCCAAGTATATCTTAGGAATGTTGCGAAACCCGGATAGTGTACCTAATGCAGCAATAAACCGATGGATAGAAGCTATACTTCTATTTCATTTCAAGTTAGTACACGTACCTGGCAAAGTTCATGGACCAGATGGTCTTTCCAGGAGGGATTTCCAACCAGGAGACGATGAATATGGACACCTGGAAGAAGACACAGAACCGGAACATGAGCTGTTAGAGTATGATATCAGTCAAGAACCAGCCCCACTGGAATTCAATGACTTCTCGGATCGGATAGATACCAGGCATGGTTATGTTACGATAGCCAGGGCCCTGGTAGACTTAGAAACAGATCGAGGCTTCCTGGCTGACAGTGGCAGCCAGGTAACGAGTGTTTTGTATGGCGCACCCATCCTGCCCGAAGCAGAAGAATTCAGGGAGACCGAAGAGTACCCTGAAGATCATCAGGGAAAAGTTGGTAAAGAAATGGATGAGCGGCTGGCATTAGTGCCGGCCTGGCTCGACCACCCGCTTGAAAAGCCTCCCAACCTGGCGGATGCCCAAGTTCGAAACTTTGTAAGATTTGCTACACATTTCTTCAAAGAGAACGGAAGGATATACCGTAAGAGCCTGGAAGGTGAACATAAGTTAGTAATTGAGAAACCAAGACGAATGCATATAATGAAGTCAAGTCATGACTACCTGGGGCATCGCGGAGTCTACGCGACTACAGAACTAATTAAGCAGCAGTTCTGGTGGCCAGAGATAGAATGTGACATAGCCTGGTACGTGAAGACTTGCGAAATATGCCAGAAACGTCAGATGTTGAAAGTGCGGATTCCACCAATGGTAACTCACACACCATCGATTTTTCAGGTCATCCATGTAGATACTATGCATATGCCAGTATCTTCCGGGTACCGATATATCGTACATGGCAGGTGTGCTTTGACCAGTTGGATGGAAGGAAAAATGTTGAAAACGGAAACTGGAAAAGCGATCGGGGACTGGATGTTCCATGATGTGTTTTGCAGGTGGGGTTGTGTATCATTGATTGTGACGGACAATGGGTCACCATTCTTGAAAGCCATAGCTTACCTGGAAGCAACTTACGGTATCCGGGGTATTCAAATCTCGGGATACAACTCCCAGGCTAACGGAAAAATTGAACGGCCTCACTTAGACATCTGCCAGGCCTTGTACAA
This sequence comes from Desarmillaria tabescens, assembly GCF_030435595.1. Lineage (NCBI taxonomy): Eukaryota > Fungi > Basidiomycota > Agaricomycetes > Agaricales > Physalacriaceae > Desarmillaria > Desarmillaria tabescens. The sequence continues at coordinate 120,088 of NW_026848334.1, read as the reverse complement.
AGCTTGTAATGGTGTCGCTTCCAAATGGTCATTATATTTCCCACACATCATGTGGTCAGATCAAGTTACTACATGACGCAGGATGGGTTGTTCCCCTTTCTTCGCAGTAACCGGTGCCCACCCAGTACTTCCTCTAGACATAGTAGAAGCTACATGGTTAGTAAAGTACCCAGGCCGTATTCTCACTACGGAAGAAGTGATTGGGTACTGGGCCCGGGCTTTGGCAAAACATTCGTCTGACATAGCACAGTTACGCAGTAGGCTACACGAAATCAAGGTCCGCGACACCTTGAAGTATGCCCAGATGCATGCTGCAACTATTAAACAGTTGAACTTCAAACCTGGTAGCCTGGTATTGGTCAGAAATACGGCCATTGAGAAGGCTATTGGTGGCAAGATGCGACCCAGATACTTGGGTCCTGTCATGGTTGTTAGACGCACAAAGGGAGGATCGTACATTGTTGCAGAAATGAATGGCAGCACTTGGGGATTCAAGGTCGCCGCCTTCCGGGTTATTCCTTACATGGCAAGGAAAAAGATTGATCTCCCGGAAGAGCTGAAAACCCTACTTGACATGTCAAAGGAAAGCTTAGACCAACTGGAAAACTCACCGGAACCAGTAGAAGATGTACCTGATGACTTCACTTATTCTCACCCAGAATATGAGGATTACGAGTCATTGGACCCTCTTTTGGAAGTTGCAGGCGCGTAGTCGGTAGAGAAATTATTTATGTTTTGCATGCAGGCTGAGAATGCGTAAGGCACTCAATCAAAGCTATCTATGGCACGACTAAGTCGCCTGGATGAGGTCTGCTAAGTGGAAGACAGAGTGAAGAAATAAGAAAATATAAGTAAGCCTAAGAGATCATCCTGTCGATCTTGGCGTCGATAACACTGAGTTTGTTGACACAGAACTTGTGAGCAACGACCGTCGATTCCAAGCAGTGAACCAGGAGCTCGAGATCAGCCTGGAGCTGGCGCTGACGGATTTGAAGACCTTCCAAGGAATCAACATGGGAGTGACAGCTGGCCAAGATCTTGAGAGCCTCCTCCAACGAATCATGCTTGGCCTGGAGATCGAATTGAGTCGCCCAGGCTGGGAGAAAATACGTAAAATGCAGCAATAACGGTCACCAGGTACATACCAGCAATGGGAAACAAGACATGATGAGTGCCCAACTCGCCATGACGTGCCAGGGTATTCATATCGGTACAGATACGCTTGTTTCCACGCTCAGCTAAGGCCCGGTCTTGCTTCTCGAGAACCTCGACCGCCTTGCGATAAGATGGATCAGAGGTATTGAGTCCAAGAACATCACAGTAAGGAATAGCAATCACCGTCGCGCAGAGAGAGAGACCATGGGATTCCTCGTGACAAGCCTCGCACTTGTCCTGGGTAGCGGTACGCTGAATAAAAATTAAAGTAGTCAGTCAGGTATCAACGGGACATGAGAAATTACTCACCGGGGTAGCCTGAGGCGAATGACTAGCAGCCCGCTTGGAAAGGCGAGGACGACGCTTACGAGTTGTGCATCCTCGATTCGTTGGCTTAGCTATAGAAAGAAACCTGGTAAGCACAGTCGAAGGCTGAAAAAGTAGGAAGTCACCTGGGACTTCTCCGGCGACGCTCATCTGTGAAATTCCAAATGCGAGTTGAACAATGAGGTCGGAATCAAGTTCAGGCTACGTACGCTGTCAGACTCGTCGCTATCCAGGTCAACAACGATACTTTCCTCCCCAGTCTTCATCTGGACATCCTCGTCAACCAGGATGGTCTCGGGATCGGTGTCAAGACCAACAGTTGCCTTGGACTTAACAGTTTTTCCAGTCTTCTTGAAGGATAATTTCTGAAGAAGGGGACAAGTCAACGAGGGGACTTGCAGATAGAGACTTAATACATACTGGGAGAGACCCGGAGGGCTTGGAAGAAGACTGAGAGGAAGCAGCAGCCTGAGCATTAGCCGCAGCTGTGGCAGCAGCCGCAGCAGCCTGCTTCTCCTCTCGGTCAGCGTGAATCCAACCAGTCGCACGTCCAGGAAGAGTTGTGTTGTCGGGAGGTTTAGAACCATGCAGGAGTTCAAGCAGGAGTTTCCGGTTCTGACAATCCCGCCGGGCACCAAAGGCTCCCTCACGAAGAAGTGACGGGTCTTCCTGGTAGGCCTTCATGAAGCGCTCCTTGTTATCGAAGAGAGGCATCTATTATGAAGTTAGTAAGGCACCTGGGAGAGAGGTAATAACCTACAATCCCTTCTAAGAACCAAAGGTTCTCCTTGTCGATAATTAGGATGGCGTCGAAGTCCGGACTGCCATCTTTGAGAACCAGAAGTACAGCAGGAATGGTAGGAAGGTAAACACCATTTTTGCAATGGGAACGGAGAAGAGCAAGAGCAGCCTTGAAACGAGCGATCTGCATAGACTCAGGTGCCATATTGAACGAAGGAAATAATTGTCTAAGTTCACCAGGCAACTTGGTTTTATAAACAACCGACAGCCGGGTTGAGGCATGTTCAGACCCATCCCTGTCAAAGAAGAAAACCGCCTGACAGTTTATGAGCTCATAAAACTTGTTCTGTGAGCTCATACTTTGCATCCTGGCTTAGCCTGACGTCTTCGAGCATTTCATTGATCGGAAATGATCGATCGATCGCAAACAGCCTGGGACAGGCTTTATTTAGTTGGGGGGAGAGGACTAGAGTCTATCTCAGAAAATATAGATTTATTTTCGCCCCAATAAGATTGAGAAACTAAGTAAAAGATGCTAAAAGCAAACCAGGGAAGCACAGGTAACTAGAAAAGAAGTCCTGTCATACAATCGGGCAACCTGGAAGGAAGCAGGCTAATAAGACAGCCGAATTCGTAAAAGTGCCTACTATGGAAGAAAAGGGTACTAAGAATGGAAATAATTAAGTAAGGTACCCTGGGGATTAGAAAATGGGACCCATGCCAGACCAAGTATAACCACATGAGAACAGCCAGGCAGGCAAGTGAATAGGATAAACTCCAGCCTGGGACAGCTAAAGCGCGAAGTGTCGAGTTAGAAATAAGCACCAGGAGAAAAGAATGAGCTCACAAGTCGCAGGGCATCCGCAATCGCACTTGGCAATTTGTCCAGGTCCATCGGATAACAACCGATCCCAACCTGGAAGAACGGCAAATCGCTGGTATACTGAAGACCCGTCGAACCCGGAAAATGATCCGATAGGATAACTGGATCCTGGTCACCCGGGAAATGCAAGTCACTAGGAAATGGAGACATAAAGCTCTAGGAAAAAGAAAGAAGTTAGAAGGCCCGGAAAGTCGCAAGGCAATTAGCTACCCGGAAACCTATAACAAGACGTCGACTATCCTGTACCATCCAAGGAGTCCAATCCGGGTCGATGAAACAAGGTCCCAAGTTATTGCAACCGTGGTAACGGTCATAAGGAATCGCAGGGCTAGGGCATCTGTATCGTCCGGAAAATGGTTTGCATGGGCAAGCTAAAGCCGTAACTTAGCAAGGATCGTACAGCAACTTAAGGACACCTACCAGGAAAGGATGCACATGGTTAATTAAGTCAGCTACTTCGGGTTGGCACCAGTTGACCAGTATGTTAGAGTCGAGTACTTGAGGGTATCGGGTATGGGCCAGGCGAAGCAAAAGGTAGTGATCACCCTGCAATATGTGAGGGAGATCCCTCCAAATGAAAGGCAGAGGTAAATCCTCAGGCCAGAATGAAGGAGATACCATGACCAGGTTGGAACAGACGGATGTGCAAAGGCAAAACCCGGTTTAAGTTTAACCTGGCAGAGCTGTTTAGGCTAAATCCAGCCAGGAAATGAAATTCTCGAAAGCACAATTTGAAGTCATGTCTGGAACTTAGTAACGGAGCATACATTCAGGAGCACATCAAGCCTTTTAGGAGGCGAGCGCAAATTCTAAGTACAGGAACTCTAAAAATAGTGGTTGGCATCAGGAGGTGCCACAGTATCCGTAGGAGGCCACTGCTACAAAGAATGAGTATGCCGGGCAAGTAAGAAGAACAGTGGAAACCTACCAAGTTAGCAAACCAGGCACTAGAAGCGGCATCCTGGAAGTGCTGCCAACGGAGGCCTTGACGAAAAACCTCTTCAGGTGCTACCTGGAAATGGTTCCGTTTAGTCGGGAGTCCTGGGAGCATGGGTGCGATGACTTCACCAGGAAATGTATCGTCAGGATCGAACCTGGGCTTGGAAAACTGAACAGGGAAGGTGAAATCAAGTTATAAAATAAAGAATGAGAACGCACACCGAGTAATTGAAACATCCTGGTAGGATCCACAACTTTCCAAACCTCCCAGTGCACAGATTGGAAAGCCAGGCTGAGGTTATTGGCTAGAGCAGTCATCGTTGCCAGGAAACAGATAACGAGGGTATCACGGTCTTTGGGAAAGTAAGACTCGTGAGCAGCCTGGAAACTGGTAAGCCTAGTTAATAAAAGGAAAGAAAATGGATGTACTAAGAAAGGATGAACGGAGTCGAGCATAGACTTGATTTCGGGTTGCAAATAAGTTGCTAAGGTATTCATATTGACCAAGGCAGGATATCGAGCATGAGCCTGGCGAAGTAGGATGTAATGATCCGACACCAGGAGAGACTGGAACTGCTCTGGGGGAATCCCAGTATCGAGCGCAAGTGGGTCTGGATAGATCTTGCAGCCCATGATATGGAAAATTGTGACAGGAAGCGGATAAATAAAATCCAAGGTTTTATATCCAACGGTCTGGGCATGCCTTGATGACCAGGCAGCCTGCAGGCACTTAAGAATTTCACCATGAACGACCCTGCTGATCCAAGCAGGCCGATCACAGTGAAGTCGAGCCTGAGATCTAGCAGTGAGCACGCTACTTACCTAGCAGAACCGGGTTAAAAATTTGACTTAGCCAAATGGTCACTATATAAGACAGTCGGCCCTTTGTTTTGGGCATGACATTCAACAAGTACAGCAGGTATTCTTTCAGTCCAGTAAACACATGAGAAAAATTTAAAACGGCCCAAACCGCCGATAAGTGTCCGAAGGAGGGAAGATCTGGGAGGGTGGACGGTTCCAGTCTCGCTCCCAGAACCAGTATGGTCCTAACTGGACCTCCCTGGTTCCTCCAAACCCGCTACCACTCATCGAAGGACCCGGCCAGGCAAATGAACTGTTAGTTAAGCTCGGCGGGACTAATGAAGAAGTTCAGCTAGCGGACAAGAAAGGCAGAAAATGGACGGACTTACAGATGTCCCGGGATGTTTAACAGGGTGAGCAGGGGATGAATTCGAGCTCATCTTTGGCTAAGTCATCAGCAACCTGGTCACCCTCCGCTTCGTCGTCCTCTTCGTCATTGTCGCTTCCTACTGGAGATCTGGCAGAGGACCTACTCGTGCGAGGCGTGGAAGTCTGGTTCTCGAGGATGGTGAACTCCGGCAGTTGAGGCTTGGGATCAGGTTTCACTATGCATTGTCAAAGGATGGGGGTAATAGTGACGGAGTTGGGGTGCGGCAACAAGCTCTAACTCGTCTTTCTCCTTCTGTGACACCAGCCCCATGTCGATAAGCAGGCGGCGTCCAACCGGAAATTGACGTGCAAAATTGACGAGCGCATCGGTATCGTGGTCACCTTCAACTTGAGTGAATGCTTGTAACATGTTACACAATGCCGCAGTGCGGATTCCGTAGTTTTTGTGCAACGCGTTGAGAAGGTGGCAGGATCGTGCGGTCGGCAGATTGAAAGAGCCTGGTCGTGCATTTCCATGACTAAGAAAATTACCATCAGCAATCAAGAAAGAGAAAGGAGACAAACTCACAAGGATAGGCGGCTTGCGCTGAAGTGAGCAGATTATCATGGACCTCCTGCAAGTCCGAGGCGGAGAGACTGGCAGGAGCAATGACCCCACTTGTTACAGTTGGTACAAGTCATCAACGGCTCCTTGTGTTGACAAAGGACTCAGCGACTTGCACACATAGTACAACCAGTCGCGTCCTGGGAAGGAAGTTAGAAATAAATAATAATAAAACGAAAAGAGGAAAGAAAAATACCTTGTGAGGAGAGACGCATTGCCGACAACAAAGGAGAATCAGTAAGGATGCGCTCAAGCATGTATTCCGCAGTAACAGGGGTAGGAGAGCAGTCCACGGATGTCAACATGCAGTGTCTTCAGCCAGGATGGCAGGAGGAGGAGTAGGTTCCTTTGCCCTAGGGACGGTAGGCTCCTCCTTGACAACAGTTTTGCATCCTCGGCCTTTCACCTGGGATTTCTCGGGGGCCGCTGAACTCTCTTTGCCTAGCACAGTGGGAGGAGGGATCAGTGCCTTTCCGTTTGGTAGTAGTTGCTTCCTTCTTGGAAGGTAAGGGAGACAGTTCCCGTTCCTCAGTCGACTGAGGGGGAAACTTGATCGCGTTTGGGATGTTTGCTGGACGTCCTGCTTGAAGATGCAGTTTCTTTCTCTTTGCGGAGCGAAGGGAGAAGGTCCCGCTCTTCATCGACGGAGGAAGACGCTTGGTCTCACTTAAGGCGCTTGCAAGACGTCTTCTCGCCAGTCTTCGAAGTATCGGCGGCTTTGTTCCCAGCACCTTTGAGAGGCCTGGTAGAAGGAGAACGGCCAGTGGGGTTTGCGTTTCTTAGAGTTTGACTGTCGCAGGCTGGCACAGGAGCTGGCAGGTGGCGACGGTTCTCGTAAGAATTTGGCATCGGCCATAGTAAACACCCCCGCCTAAACAATGAGGGAAGTTGAAAGTAAAGCAGTACACAGCACATACCTTGAGCACCTTGTTTGCTATCTCGGGGCTGCAAGCCCACAGTTTCCAGTCAGGATGGACAAGTCTTTCGGGGATTCCGTGAACCGCTTTGGAAGCAGTGGCGAAAAACTGATCGACAATGGTCGGGTGGGGGGCGCATGAAAGTGGCACGGTAGGCGGCCTACCTAGCATTAGTAAGTCACATAGGGAAGAGTACAAGAACTCACCAAAAGGACATGTGCATTCCCCGCCTGTTCAGCAATCTCTATTTGGCGAAGCGAGTCAGCGACATCAGTATCCCACAGGGCAGGGTGCCTTCTCGAGAGCAGCACATAAGAGCGCGAAACGGTCGGGCGCAGACATAGTAAGCAAGAGCGAATGCAGAGCAGGGAGGGCTCAACGCGTAAAAGTAAGAGAACAAGTAAGGTATCGTACCCAGAGTATGAAAAATTTAACATTGGAACGCGTACCTGTGAATGAGAAGCGGGGTGAGCACACACCACGTCTCTAAAAATAACTGAATTACCGAAATCGAATTCCATGATGCATGCCGAGCAGATGCCGATGGGAAGGAATACCGAGAATGATAATCACCTCTCTCAAAACATACCGGCTCCTAGCAACGCGGATGGAAGGCGACACGACGACGACTGGGACAGTCGGCATTTAGTTGAGGGGAGATGATATGCCTGCCTGGCGTCTACCCTTGGAAAACGCATATAAATCTTAATTTTATTATCCTACAAACTACGTTTGTAGCTGTGCAAGTAAGAAAGAACCTGCAAGGTACACAGCAAGAAGTGTTAAACCCCACTGCGTCAGTAAGGACTCAGCCGTGACAAGCCTAAGGGCTCAGGCAACAGACCAGTGATCCAATGACTCAGCCCAAGTGACCGAAGGTCCAGGCAGGTCGAAAGCACATGGCTCCAGCCGAACCGGCATCCCAGGCACTGATGGCCACCTGATGGCATCGGTCCGAAAGTAAGAATAACAAAACAAAGAACGATCACGTACGGCTTTACTTACCTGGCAGCTTTCCTAGTCTCTCAGGTAGACGGTTGGCTCGCCGGGTAGATGAGAAACAAGAACCGTAACACCAGGGGCTCTGACCCGGTACAGGTAAAACTTAGTATCATGAGCCAGGACACCAGATTGCGGCACAAGATCATGATCGGGTTCACCTGGGAGCCAGGATATGAGCTCATATCTGTCAGGAAGTGAGCTCATATCCACCCGGCTCAGTCAGCGGGCGCAGTAATAGTACCTGGAAAGATTGGAAATATAGATAGGGTAGAATAGTATAAATACTGTCCATGTAACTAGTGGGAGGTCAGGTTTCTGACCCCCGGAACGCTACCAAGCAAATTAGTACGGGTTTTGGTTAAGAGCTTCGAGTCCTAGACTCACCTGGAATTGTATTTAGTGACCTGGTCACGTTTTGTGTGCAAGAACCGTTCAGAAAGCAGTCAGTTCAGAAAGATACAGACAGACAGTCAGAAGTACAGTCCAGAATCCGTGTTAGCACCAGTAAAACTGCAACCAGGCAGACAGTATCAGTTCAGACACTGCATCAGGCAGCCCGTACGCATTCAGGAAACTGCACCAGGCAGCCCGTTGGTATCAAATTGTGTTCGGTAACACAGAAAGTCCAGATTTGTGTCGTTTCAGAATATTGCAATCAAACAAATTATATTCATTATCAACCCGGAACTAGTATCCACAGTACAAGCATCGACCTGGTGTAACTTACCCCTTCGAACCGCAATTATTGAGTGTGTTAGGGTGTGTGTGTGTGTAGCACTTCGCCTTCCTTAGCATAGTTAGTACCTTTCACCCATTGGTATCAGATTGTGTTTGGTAACACAGAAAGTTCAGATTTGTGTTGCTTCAGAATATTGTAATCAAAAAAATTATATTCATTGTCAACCCGGAACTAGTATCCACAGTACAAGTATCGACCCAGTGTAACTTACCCCTTCGAACCACAATTATTGAGTGTGTTAGGGTGTGTGTGTGTAGCACTTCGCATTCCTTAGCATAGTTAGTACCTTTCAGCACCTACACCTGTGTTAGTAAGACAGATCTGTGCTGTAGAGGGCGATGCAGAAGTCCGCCTCGAGCTCGCCGTGTTACGGCATGAAGAAAAGCTGCGGTAAAATCTGATAAGATGACTGAAGTATGTAATGATGATGACCCACCGACAGCTCCCGCAACAAGTGATTGGGAACCTGCAGATGCTCGAAAGGCGAATGATGATTTACGGATATCTTTCCCGTCGGTTTGTGCGATTCCCGAAACGTGGACCGAGCCAGGGGTGGGTGTTTAACACTGTCACATCTTTGTTCAAGGCTGTCGCTGGCAAGCTGTTTGAGGAGTTTGAAGGCCTACTTGACATGGATTAGCGCTCATTGATATCGACGACAATCATAGATGTACGCCTGCTGAAGGGAAGCGAAAGAAAATGAGAGATAGTTAGCAAAGATACGGCAATAAGAATAGACAGTCGTACTCGATACATATCTATGCAAAGCGCCATAGTGATATGGCCTAGCGTTCCAGCCGACTCCTGGCGGACCTTCCCCTTCATGACCATTCCAAAGCATTGGACGTTTTCTCTTCTGATAGTGAAACTGTCACTTCCAGGTGGTGGTCAATCAATCGGTTAACGGCAACCCTAGGGCGACGTTTATTCCTCCTCTATGAGGATATTGGCCTCCCTTGCGGATACTAGGGTTAAGTGCAATCCTCCACATCTTTATCGAACGCTAAAAGTGACGCGTGACGTCTCACTCGAAGTTAAGAAGAGTGGAGCAGGCATCGTTGAGCATAGCCAATATCGGATAAGTCGATTTGGGATCTCGGCGCTAATATCCGTTCTGCCCTTGCGGCAAGTTTTAAATCCATTCAACGAAAGCGAGAAAGGCAGTATGTCGCACATACGGGACGACTTGGTCATACGTAATAGTAGCAACTATGCAGAAGAGCGATGCGACTGACACTGTCAAGCAGGCCAAGGAATGGACCATGGACGTTGGCATCCATCTCAATGTTCTCACCAAAGCTCGTGAACCTTAGCAGACTAGCATCCAGATTCGTAGCTCATATTCTTCGAGTCGCTTGTTTGTGCAGGAAACTAAATGCATACATAACAGAGACTACTAGATACCGTCTATCAGGGGTGCGTTCGGGAGCATTATAAGGGGAGGATGTTCACCTCGATACAAGAGGGGAGACAGAATACGTGTCTACACCCATAAGAAGCATCGGATGTTTCTTTGATATGAACGGGCTATGCAAGGATGCCATCAGCAACAGCGAAAACAATAAACAAATCTCATCATACCATGTCCAGTAACTCAGTCAGATACTCCCTTACCCTCCTCCAAAATGTCCCAACATCTTCCGCGCCAAGTTGGCCCATCGACCGACGTCGTATCCCATTCCATTCCCTTCTGAAACTGATCTTTACGCCTCGGATGAAACTTGAACAGTGACCTCGGTGAGATCCGGTTATACTCTTCGTGGAGATAAGCTTTCGACGCAAACTCAGCTTCTTCCTCCGACCCTAACCAGATCACTATCGCATATACGCGCAGAGAATCTCGTAGGAACACGGGAGTTGTGATCATTGCACGTACGATGTCCAGCGCACCTCTTGCTCCTCATGCCTCAGCTAGACTGAGACACCTCCGAGGTCATAAAATCTCTGCGACTGCGGGATTGTAGGACTGCTGAGGATACCATCAAGTGACGACAGGGCGGAGACGCTGTCGGGGTTACTGAAGTTAGGATGATACGCCGCTGCGAGGTCCATCGTGGAGGCAACGATATCAACAAGGCATGGCGATCACTCGGTGAGCATGTGTCGATGGTCGCGTTCCTGCATGACTCGCTCCGGTAGTCTGACTCGCATCAACATGAACACATACAGCAACTGGTGCATCGGATATACGTAGACCCGAATGTTCCAAATTGTCTCCTAGAAGTAAAGAATTATAAAAATCGAATGGCATGGGCGAAAGAAAGATTACACACCCGATATTGAACTCTAGAACTCCTCAGCAGCGCCGCGACTTCAGCTCAGATCTGATCTCGGATGAGGTTCAAGGTACGTCCTCGCTATCGTAGACTTGTGCGATGTGCATCAACGTACTATCGTCCCCGTCCGCTGCCACACCCGCAACAGTCGTGCACTCCCCGCTGGAGCTTCGTCCTGCACAATCCAACGCTGATGTTCAACTTGAGGTATAGATTCTGCGCTATCTCGATATAAAACAGGCTTGATGAATGCGGACTGTCGGATGAATCAGGAAATCGAAGATAATGAAGGACAATGTAACGCACCTTTTCATATATGCGAGCCATGGCTAATGTCGACTCCAGAAATTGGGTCCTCGTCCATTTCTTGTCTTTGAAGACAATAAATACGATATGTTGAGGTGACGCTGCCGTATCGAGAGTGCTGATAGACGTGATGAGAGGGAATTTGGCGGAGGACACGCCGAGGCCCGTACTGGGAGATAACTGCCTCGATCGTACCGACAAGACGAATGCTTCGAGAAATACACCTGTATAAAAATCCTCGATGAGCTTCACAATTCAAAGACAGCAGGGAAAAGCAGCCTACCTCCTGCCTCGTCGAGTCATTTCTTCCCGTCGTGTCCTTTCCAAAAGTCGACGTCCTCCATCGAATAGGATGAAATGGTCCCAGACGAGCGCATATAATAGGATTCCAACATGGAACAAAGCTAGAAAAGGGTCCGTTGGGACCAAGTCGGGACTGTAGTCGATGGTCGTGGTCACGAAAGGAGTCGTGAGAAAATGTACGTCACCTTGATTTAGCATCCGGGCCTTGGGCCGTTGTCATTCCTGGATCATGGTGTTGATGATCTGACGAGAACGACGCGAACCTGCCTTTCACCTGCTGCAGACCGTCTCTGTCCTAACTTATGAACATTACACACGTCAGTCAGGCACTTTGTATCAGCCGTCATATCGAGCAACGCGACTGAACACGACAGAAGTCACTCTGTACATCAAGGTTTCCAACATTCTACTTCCAAACACTCTCACCACTGACATTAAGAGCTCTAGAGACTTCTGGTTACATAATTCATCGCAAAATTCACTGCATGCCAATACACTACACCACATTGCTGACAAGAAGAATATCTTATCAGGGGTCAGATCATGTTGTCCAAGACGGATACCCGGCCCGACGAGAAATCGCGTCGATGGCGTGGGAATTTCGGCTCTTCTCTTGTCTTCTCGCTTCCTTGCACTTTCTCCGTGTCAATAATCTAGCCATCCCCGGTCGTGCGACTGCTGCTTGACCACTATACTGACACTGAAAGATCAATATCTTACTCCAAATATCGCTATATATGCTGCGATTCCGCCAGATTGACGAAATTACAACTCGATGTTACTGAGAAGGCTTGAAGCTTATGCATTGAAGGAGCGGGTGGGAGGCGTTTATTTCCTATGTCGTGGCACCTCGACTCGTCGTCTAGTTATATGCGCCAGTTACGAGTCTATGATACATCCGAGGTGTGTCGATTAGTGTCCAAGGATTTCATCTTTCTGACGTCGTCAACAGAAGAGTCGCCTACGTTGTAACCCTTTTCTTTCACCACTCTCATCGGAACTTTTACCTGAGAAAGCATAGTTGGCTACCACGGACTGATGATACCTAGTTTGCAATCATAGCGTGTCACCCTCGGTGGTTAACGTCGTTCTGTGGGGATTAACATTTTCGGCAGCGGTGGCTTGCACATGTACCAGCGAACAGATGCGACATGGGACCGCCGAGTAAGAAACACCATCTCAGGGTTACCGTTGGCGGATTTCCTGACCTCGTTCAACTTCACCCTGAAGTAATGAAGGTTCAGTCATCTAGAGAGAAGCGTCGAAGTCAGTACAGTCGTGGAGGGTGATGGTTGTGGAGATTCGGTTAGACGCTACTACTTTCTGACGCGATCTACGACAAGCATGGAGTAAGTCTATGTTTTTCATCGGATATTTTCTCACTGTCATTTGCCCTTGGAAAGGCATACACCCTTCATGAATTTGTCGATGAGCGGTAGACCACATTGTTTCAGCTAACGAAACCTTCCAGCAAATGAGCGGTAGCATGAAGGGCCCATATTTCTATCAATGTTTCGATGGCGGCATGAGAGACGTGGGACATCTGCGAGTCCCCATTCATTTATCGTGGCATATTGCTCTCGGTGGGTTTTCATGATGATGATGTTGTCTAGTTATCTTATCACATTTTACAGCATCTATTCATGGATTCCGAGTTTAGTGAGCGCTTCTGCATCGCCCTCTACAGCACACTTCTTACCACCAACCACTATGCCCGCCTCCAACATCCTTCTCAGAGTTTCCGAAATCGCTGAAGCTTCCGGTGTACCATACCTCCAGAATGTGGCTAAGGTCGCTGTAGTCTTCTTCAAGCAACTTGAGGTTCGTATACCAACTTTTACTGTACTGGATCTCCCTCTGAGTTGGCATCGTCTCTAGGGAAAAGGAAAGAACAAGAAAGATGCGAAGGAGCTCTCTGAGAGCATTGGAAATACAATCGTCGTTATCGACACCCTCATTTGTATGCATGGGAAAGTAGGGGCACCGTATTTCGAGGGCATTTGCGGTGAGATGGAAAAGTGAGTTGCTGTATCGGTGCTGTATGTCCTCAACAGCTGATAGTCATCTGACAGCTATCTCGCCGGTATCGCCCAGGATCTGAAAGACGATCAGCGAAAACACCGCGGTATCAAGGGCATTCTCAATGTCGATGACTTCAAAGATGCCATTCAGACTTACAGGAAGCGTGTGGACGACTTAAAAATGGATTTCCTGGTACTTTGATTTTCCGATTCGCGAAAGCAATGGGCTGACCTAGTATGCTGTAGATTCATTTAATGGGTGACTGCTTTTTAGAGGTCATTCAGGTTCACAGCATAGTGCAGGGCTTAAAGGAAGGCAGTGAGATGCGACAAACGGACGTTGTAGAAATGACGTCTAGAGAGTTCATGATTCGGATGATCCGGATCACCAAACATGCGGTTTTTTTTTTTAGCTTGATCGAATACCCCCGTAAGTAGACGGATGCGACCCGGCAATATCATTGGTGTATAGTACTGGATACCACTGCATAGTAGTAGGCACTGGTAGACGTTGTCGTATACCGTATTCTAATTTCATATAAGGCGCATCACTGACCATGATTAGATGATACTAGAATTTCATCTTTTGACGGTAGCTCACCCTGAGCACTGAATTCCACTGTCGTATACCATGCGCTACTATGTGTCGACGTCGCGTATCGGTCCGTCCGCCGGGATTATATTCTCCCGCTAATTTCCGTTGCCTTCACATTATTCTATCAGAATCTACGGTGCTTGTGGCTGGTTTTGGTTCCCCATCCGATTACCAGGACCACTATGCCAAGTAGTCGTATCAAATACCCGGGTCCACTCTTACCTGACGTGCTGTAGATACAAATAACGGGAGACAACATGCTGATGCGCGCTGAGATCAACCGCAAGCCAGCTGTGCAGGAAACGTCAGGTGGATGGAAGGAATCTGGGCCGGGACAGCTAATGATCAAATGATAGGCATCATACCGGCATAGCCCGAGACTTGAAAGACACCGAGAAACAGCACCGCCGAACTGACAGCATTGCTCAGTGTCAAATTGCTTAAAGAGACCATCCAAGATTGGACAAGGCGGGTGAATGTCTCTGAGACGGACGCCTTGGTCCGTTTACTCTCCGCTTTACACGGTCGTCTAACTCGCTAGTATGCTGAAAATTCCCATAATGGACAACAGCATCTTTGCATTCATTGCAATCAATCGCCTACAGCATAACCTGATGGTGGACATGCGGGAGAAGGACGTATCATGGGAAGAAGTATGAGTGATTGTCAGAATCATACTTCCACCCGCGCTTCATGTTAGGTGGATTCTGCGCCGCAGAGCGCCACTAGTATCCTTGTACATGGAGGAAACGGTGCATCACATAATACATCCGCACGAAACAGCAGCGGAGTCGTTGGATACGACACAAAGAAATCCAACATTGATTCTATTTCGCTTTGGCATTTACCTGACTCGTTCAAGTTCTGCAATCTGACCAAGGAGTAGGTGACTGATTGCAATAGGAATGGGACTCAAATATCTCAGTGCTGACAGAGAAGTCGTGACGAGAAGTGAATCTGTCATCAATATACAAATAACTCAGAAGCAATTCGAGGTTTCTCTATATGCATGAAGCACAGTGAAAGACATGGTGCCGATCAATCTATTAGGGATGCGCACCGTCGCCGTATTGTACGGTTTTCGGTAACCGTTATACGGAAGACGGACCGAAGCCGAAAGGACCACATTGACCATTTGTACGGCACGGTGTACGGCTGTTCTGTTACCGTCGAGAGCTCTTACAGACGGCCGTACAACGTCGTAATACGGCTTATTTTTTAATCTTACTTTTGACTCAGCTAAGAGTCTTTTTAGGGTAAATTTATGACACAAAATAGTCATCATTCAATTCCGTGGCTTTACTAACTTCATTCTTTTAACTGTCTTATCAAAATTTCGTACACATTCAAGACAATAAGTGTAACTTTCTTTTAGGTCTTGGGTACCTCTAGTCCTGCTTAACGCGGCATAGTTGATTACAAGACTAGATTAAACTCAGATGCATTGTACAGCTTTTTTGGCAGTCTTAAAGGCCTCTGACTGACTTTATGAGCAAATTAATTCTATACTCAGGTGCACGGTCGTCAACGGCCGTAGACGGCCGTAAGGTACCCGTACCGATGCCGACAAGGCATTGAAACTGACCATACGGCACGGTATACGGATAGTTCCGTGACCGTCTGGGACAATGGCTTTACGGCCGTATACCGTATACGGTACGGTGCGCATCCCTACAATCTATATTGCTAGTGTAAAATTGATGCACTTTAGTCAAGACATTCAGCGGTATAACTAGAGTGTAGCCTCGGTAGAATAAAGGTAACATTAGGCGGTGCTGCACATGCAAGTTTGTTTAATGAAAATACTCACGTTAACACATATTTCCCACGCTCAGAGTGAGTTACAAAAAAAAAAAAGTCGTGATTGCAACAGGCTTCTTCGGGATCCGAAAAACAAGCTCCTCCGAGTGACCCACCACAGCCCCGGCCGCCACGTCCTTCAACAGGCTTTGTATCTGCGTGACCTCCAAACGGCAGTCACCCACAGAATGGATCTACAGCACAATGTGAGATACGGCACGAATAATCTGAAAGAGGAAAACTTACGAGAAAGTCCGTTTTGAGATCGTCAACGCGCCTTCTGTAAGTCTGGATGGCGTCTCGGAAGTCGTGGACACTAAAGACGCCTTTAAGGCCACGATGTTTACGCTTGATATCCTTCAATTCTTGAGCCATGCTTTCGAGATATCTGTAATCAGACATTTGATTAGTTCTTGTGGCGTGACAGCCAGCGAAATGGCACCCACTTTTCCATCTCCCCACAAATATCCTTAAAATGCGAAGCTTCTGGCTCTCCGTGCATACGAACGAAAGCATCGATGACGGCGATCGTGTTTGCTATGCTCTCACACAGTTCCTTGACGTTTTTCTTGTTCTTTCCCTTGTGCTACAAGGTATTAAATAAGTAAGACTAACCATCCAGCATAGGTTAGTTGCACGAACCTCGAGGAGCTCGAAGACAGATACGGCTACCTTTGCCACATTCTCAACGTATGGCACACCGGAAGCTTCTGCAATATTGGCGACTTTGAGACAGGCGTTGAGGGCGGGCATGGTGGTGGGTGGTAAAACAGACTTGTGCTGTAGATGTTGATGCAGAAGCGCGCGTCCATTCACAGCGTTCTGTGATCTAGGGTACCGTGCTGTAAAATCTTACATCTGATAAGATGGCCGAAGAACGTAATCATAATGACTCACTGAGAGCTTCCGCGATAAGGGAATGCAGAAGTCCAAGAGGCGAATGGATCACATCTTTCTAGTCCGTAGGCGTGACTTCTGAGATATGGACGGAGAGATAGGTGCCATACTGGCGTCTCCTTGCACGAGGCCGTCGCTACACTGTTGGAGGAGCTCGAGGGCCTGCATGGCATGGAGTAACGCTCGCTGACATCGACGACAATCATGGATGTACACATGGCGAAAGGACGCCAAGGAAAACAAGGGATAGTTAGCAAATATTCGAGGATAGCAAACAAAGGCTTACCCCATGTAACGCGACATAGAGACGTCATCCAGCGTCCCAGCCGACTCTCGGTCACCCTTCCCCTCCACCACCGTTCCAAAGACTTAAACGCTTTCTTTTTTGGGTAGCAGTCAATCAATTGGCTAACGAAAACTCTGGGGTGGTGTCTCTTGCTCGACGCCCCTCTAAACGGATCATTGGCATCACCCGCAGATACCGGTGCCAAATGCAATCTTTCACATCTTTATCGAACGACTTCGAACGCTAAAGGTGACGCATGTTGGCAAGGTCTCTCCCAAAGGTGTGAAGAGGGGAGCAAGCGTCCTTGAGCATAGTTAACTTCTGGTCCGCGACTAGAGTCGATATCTGTGCGTCTGTTCACCAAGTGAATGATAATAAGTCGCCAGTAACTAGTCAACACACTTTCAATATTTCATTACTGGATACCACAATATGGGTAGAGCTCAGGCTACTTGGGAAAGCACACCTGTTCGTGCTCACTGTTCAGCTTTAGTCTGCCGCCTGGCTCAGAGTGCAATTTCGTCATGATTTCGGAGGCAAGATGGTAGCAAACTGCCGCCACTGCAGTTTCGTCTCGGCCTGTAGTGTCATAACGGCATATGAGGGACAGGACCACCATGTCGGACAACCGGGTTATCAACTGGAGGATATGGGTGACAAGAAAAAAGCTGAACGTTCCCACGCCATCAGCGCGACTTACTACCGGACCGGTTCCGCCGTGGAAAGCGTTGAGTTCCAAATCCGGACTGTTTGCTGTCCCGCTTCTTGACAAAGGTAATCGACGCTCTTCGTTGTTTTCGGTGTTTTTTGACCCTTCAGTCATCAGTTTGATTTCATGCTCTCAGTCAAAAGAGCAGTTTACCAACCCAGTACGGCTGCACCGCCAAGGGATTATGCCGGTCAACAGTGCGATATCAGGTGACATATGTGGAAGACATAGGGAGGCGTTACCATGATTCAAACGAAACAGAAGAAAATTCTGCAGTATTTCAGCCGAGCTCGAGGTAAGCCTTCATTTTTCCGTAGTCAGAGCTAGCTAACCCGCATCCGTGTCCCGAATTCTACTTCCGAAACCTAGCCTGCCCACATACGATTCCTCCCGCACCCCTCCCTCGAACCACTCCGCTCCTCCACCAATCACGAGAGGGAACTCTCCACTCTATCCATCTGTGCTAATAATAGATATGACCCCCCGTCCACACACGCCCTCCGCGCCGACTCCCCTGGCACGCATCGACTCCTAATGCGTCCTCCACTGCTCGTTCATGCCTGCAGTACGTGTATCGGCTGCATTAAAAGGATTATTATCGAGGCGACATACCTTTGCGCGTGCTACATGCATTACACCGTTGTATTCGTTGCTCTTAGTATTCTACCTCACCCTCACCCTCGCTGTAGTAATGAACATTGGCTTCATTTTTCACTATCTGAAAGGAGATCATTAGTCAAATACGAATAGAAAGAACAGGGGAACTCTTACTCGGTACATTTATCTCACTATATCTGTAGTCTTATGATTCAACAGGTCACCGTTAGCATCAAGTCAACAAGCAAGAGAGCCTTACCGTACTAACCCAGAAATCCGCACCATTAACAGAAGCGTGCAACGCAGGAGTCGGCCGCGTAGGGAAAGCAGAACATAAATATGCATACCATGGTGCTCCCGATGAGCTCATACACCCATCGATGCTGCTAGCTGGTGGACTCAGCGACCAAATAGAGGCGAAAAGGAAGGATATGCACCATACTAGCATCTCTCAATGGGCTCCTTACACCCCCCGCCGACCCTTCTCCAGCCTAGCCAAAAGAAATCCATTGCTTAAAATAAACCGCTGCTCGCTGCTCAGTGTTGGATCTCACTCTCACCCTCGTGGTATAAGCAAATATTAACTTGGTTTTTTTACTACCTGAACCACACCAATTATCCAAAGCAAGTAGAAAACATCGAGTAAACACTCACTCGGTACATTTATTCAGGCTATTTATGAGCGTAGAAAAAAATGAATATCGAGTTTACACATTCTCTCAAAGCTTTGGAATGTGAGCGCGGCACCGACGAGGCATATCTGCCCTGACCAAATGTACGAGCCCACCGATTGATATCTACGACAATCATAGATGTATGCCTGCTGAAGGGAAGCTAAGGAAAAGAAGAGGTAGGCAGTAAAAACTGAGGATAAGGAGACTCTTATTCGAGACATGTATGCAAAGCGCCATAATGATATCGTCTATCATGCCAGCGGATGTCCGGCGGTCAGCCTTGCACTCCACAGCCATGTCAACGACTTCGCGCTTTCTCTTCCGATGGTTAAAGTTTTGCTTCAGGGGGGCATTGGAAAACGTGAAGCAACTGGGTAATGACAAGCCTAGTGCGGTGTTTCTTGCACGATGTCACCACTGATAATTGGCCCCGTTTGCGGATACCAGGGCTGTCATCATTGATTAGTAAACCTGGCTTCGATATTTCGTTACTGAATACCATCATGCCAGTTCAGCTCAAGGTACTCGGTAAAGCGACTCCGCTAGCGCTTGTTGCTCAGCTTCGTTCTGCTCTGAGACTTCGGAGGGACGATGGTAGCGACCGTCGCACCTGCTGAGACCTAACGACATGATATCGATGTAAAAACCAAAGGTTAAGAAGTAAAAATGCCATATGTAACAGTGCAAAGCTGCGGGCAGTGGCAGAGAAAGAAATGACGTATGCTACCACCGCCATCTGCCGGGACCCGGCCCGCAAATATAGGGGGATCGAGGTCTTTACCTCATTTACAGCACTTCTGCACATCGCTCTCATGCTAGACGCTCAGCTTTACAGCACGCACATTTCTAAACAACCACCATCATGTCCGCTCTCAACGCCTCTCTCCAAGTCGCCAACATCGTCGAAGCTTCCGGTATACCATACGTCGAGAATCTGGCCAAGCTTGCTGTGGCCGTCATAGAGTTGCTCGAGGTACATGTATCACCTTTGTTCTTCGTTTTTGCCGCTGACTCTGCTATGCCGTTCATAGAAGAAAGGAAAGAATAGAGAAGACGTGAAGGAGCTCTGCGAGAGCATCAACAATACAGTTGCCGTTATCCAAACACTTGTCGCTAAGCATGGCGAGCGAGGTGCGGCATATTTCAAGGGCATTTGTTCAGAGATGATAGAGTCAGTCACCGCTCTCATATGCTGTTATTTCCTAACAGCTAATATTCACCCACCAGATATCTCTCTGGCATGTCCCACGATCTGCAAGACATGCAGGGCAAACACCGCGGAATCAAAGGCATCTTTAATGTTAACAAGATCCAGGATAAGATCAAAGGTTACAAGAGGCGTGTCGATGACTTGAAGATGGACTTTTTGGTATGCATGTTTTCGACATTGCGAATTTGGCGATCTGACCCGCGGACGTGCTGTAGATCCACACAACGGGCGACATCATGTTGATGCTCACTGAGATCAACTACAAGCTAGCTGTGCAGGAAACCGGATCGCAAGAACAGCCAGTGACCATTCAGATCACGATTATATGCTGTGTTTTTTTTGTAGATGAGCACCCATTGCTGATATCGGATGGGGAGCTATGTTCACGGACCCGGCAATATCATTGATGTATAGTAGTGGATACCATTGGATACTAGTAGGCACTGCTATACGTTGTCGTATACCGTATTCTAATTTTATATAACGCACATCACTGAACATGATTAGATGATACTAGAATTTCATCTTTTAACGATAACTAACCATGTGTACCAAATTCCGCTGTTGTATACCATGCACTACTATGTGTCGGCTTCACGTATTGGTCCACTCGTCTCCCGTTGATTTCCATTGCCTTGCTGTGCCTGGTTTTCGCTGCCCATCCGATTTTCCTCGACCTCTATGCCAAGTAGTCGTAGCAAATACTTGATCCCACTCTTACTTGCTGACGCGCTAATGTGCTGTAGATCCAAAGAACGGGAGACAACATGCTGATGCCCGCTTAGATCAACCGTAAGCCAGCTGTGCAGGAGAAAGAATCCGGGACAGCTAATGATCAAACGATACGCATCATACCGGCATACCCCGGAATTTGAAAGACACCGAGAAACGGCACCGCGGAACCGACAGGATTGCCCAGTGTCAAAGAACTTGGAGAGACTATCCAATATTCCCGCTTTACATGTTCGCCTAACTCGCTAGTATGTTGAAGATCCACATAATGAGCAACAGCATCTTCGTACTCATTGTGATCAATCGCCTACAGCAGACTATTTTTAAATTGATTCTGAGCCGCAGAACGCCACTATTATCCTTGTACATGGAAGAAGCAGTGGAGCACATAATACACCCGCACGAAAGAGCAGCGGAGTCATGGGATACTCCGCAAAGAAATCTAACATGACTGATTTTGCTTCGCTTTGGTCTGGCCTCTGGTTCCCCCGTTCAAATTCTGCAACCTGAACGAAGCGTAGGCGACTGACCGCAATAGGAATAAGACTCAAATAGCTCAGTACTGACAGAAAAGTCCTGCCGAGAGGTGAAATAATGCATCGGAGTCATCAAGATATAAATAGCTTAGAAAGAAATCGAGGTTTTCTATGTATGCATAAGGCACAGTCAAGGACACGGGGCGAATAAATCTATATTACAATCGCAAAATTGATGTAATTTCCTAGCAGAATGGATGGAAAAGATCCTCTCTACTCGCGCTTCAGCTGAATCTTCCGGTTGATGACAGATGCCTGTACTAATGCTTAGAACGTGATAGCTACCTTCCTCTGATCAAGCGGCCGTAAGCTGGTACATCTGGAATCATTCGAGAGTCGAAAATACATCAGCTGGCAGCAATTCAACTTGCCACGAAAGCCACGAAAGGGAGTAAAGAGTATCCTCAGCTGAAGCCAGGACGTTCGGTGGTAGAACATAGATGTGGTATAAGCAAGTACGCGCCAAATACAGAGGCTTCCACGCTTTTTCGTCTATTAGGAACAAAGTACATTTAAGAAGTGTATGTATCCGCGAGAATAAATTAGATCATGATGGGAACCGTAGACATTGATGATATTGGCCGCGCGCTCAGGAAGCACCTTTCATCAGAGTTTAAAAAAAAGGCAGTGACTTCGAAAAGCTTTTTTGGCGGTGACCATGGAATTTACCTTAGATCAACGTAAAAAAAAAAAAAGGCGGTGATTGCCACAGGCTTCTTCGGGATCCGGAAAACTAACTCCTCCGGATGACCCACCACAGCCTGAGCTATAGTTTCCTTCAACAAGCTGTGCATCTGCGTGACCTCCAGACGGCAGTCACCCACTGAATGAATCTACAGCACAATGTGAACTATGGCAATCATGATCTGAAAGAGGAAGACTTACGAGAAAGTCCGTCTTCAGATCGTCAACGCGCCTCCTGTAAGCCTGGATAGTGTCTCGGAAGTCGTCGACGCTAAAGACGCCTTTAAGGCCACGATGTTTGCGCTTGATATCCTTCAATTCTTGAGCCATGCTTTCGAGATACCTATAGTCAGACAGTTCGTTAGTTGTTGAGGCGGGGTAGCCAGCGAAATGTCACCCACTCTTCCATGTCAATGCAAGTGTCCTTAAAATGGGAAGCTCCAGGCTCTCCGTGCATAAGAACGACGGTATCGATAACGGCGATCGTGTTTGCTATGCTCTCACAGAGCTCCTTGGCATTATTCTTGTTGTTTCCCTTTTGCTGTGGAACATAGAATCAGCGAGACCATTCTTTAAATAAAGGATAGTTGCACGAACCTCGAGAAGCTCGAAAACGGTTACGGCTACCTTTGCCACGTTCTGTACGTACGGTACGCCGGAAGCTTCAGCGATATTGGCGACTTTGAGACAGGCGTTGAGGGCGGGCATGGTGGTTGGTAGTAAGGCTGACTTGTGCTGTAGAGGCTGACCCTGAAGCGCGCGTCCATTCACAGCGTTTTGTGATCCAGGATACGGTGCTGTAAAATCTTATCTCTGATAAGATAACCGAACATCTTTCTGGTCTGTAGGTTATATTTTTGAAACACGGATAGAGAAATAGGTGTGTCATACCGGAACCTCCTTGCTCGAAACCTTTGCCACGGCGTTGAGGATCTCGAAGGCCAACATGGTATGGGCTAACGCTCATTGACATCGACGACAATCATGGATGTACAGATGGCGACTGGACGCTGAGGAAAAGAAGGGATAGTTAGCAAAGATTAGAGGATAACAAGATAATGCTTACTTGATATATGCCTATCCAAAGCGCCATAGAGACGTCGTTCATCGTCCCCGTCGACTCCCGGTCACCCTTCCTCTCTACCACCATTCCAATGACTTGAACGCTTTCTCTTTCGGGTATCAGCCAATGAATTGGCTAACGGAAACCCTGGGGCGGACTCTCTTGCTCGGCGCCTCTCTGAACGGATAATTGGCATCATCCACAGATACCAGTGCCAAGTGCAATCATCCACACCTTTATCGAACGACTTCGAACGCTAAATGTGACGCGTGTCGGAAAGGTCTCACCCGAAGTTATGAGGGGGGAGCAAGCGTCGTTGAGTATAGTCAATTTCTGGTGCTCGACTAAAGCCGACATCTGTGCGTCTGTTAATGAAGTCAATAATAATAAATCGTCAGTAACTAGTCAACTCACCTGTTATAATTCGCTACTGGCTACCATAGTGCTGGTAGAGTTCAAGCTACTCGGGAAAGCAACCTCGTTCGTGCTCCTCTTCGGTCTGCCGCCTGGCTCAGACTGCATTCTTCATGATATTGGAGGGAATATGATAGCAAGCTGTCACCACTACAGTCTATCTCAACCATAGTATCAGCACGGCGTAGGAGGGACGGAACCGCCTGGAGGACAATCGGTTTATGGACTCGAGGATGTTGGGTAATAGAAAAAAGCCGGACTTCCCACGCCATCAACGCGACTTGTCATCGGACCGGTTCGGCCGGTTCCAAATCCAGACTGTTTGCTGACCTTCTTGACAAAGGTAACCGACGCTCTTCCGTCATTTTCGGCAGTTTCTGAGTCTTCTGAGTCTTCAGTCGTCGGCTTGATTTCATCCTCTCAGTCAAAAGAGCAGTCTACCGACCGAGTACGGCTGCACCGCCAAGGGAGTATCCCGACAAACAGTGCGAGATCAGGCATCACCGTTCACAGGCGAAAAAAGATCGACATATGTGGAAGACAT
The DNA here is from genome assembly GCF_030435595.1 of Desarmillaria tabescens. Classification (NCBI taxonomy): domain Eukaryota; kingdom Fungi; phylum Basidiomycota; class Agaricomycetes; order Agaricales; family Physalacriaceae; genus Desarmillaria; species Desarmillaria tabescens. Next base: position 95,943 of record NW_026848334.1, on the reverse strand, counting down.
AGGGAGTCGTTACCACGATTCAAACGAAGCGAGAGCGAATTCTGCAGTATTTCAGCCGAGGTCGAAGGTAGGCCTTCATTTTCCATAGTCTTCTCTTTCTTCCGACAGGGCCCTTTAATGTTTGATTCTCTTTCTTAGATGTTACTTCTGCAATTCCCTTCATCACACCAATCAGAATCTCGGTACCGACTAGCGCCAGAAAATCCTTCAACGAGGGCGAAAAAGGTGGTGCAATGATACACGTTGCAGATGTGGGGTGAACACAGCACAATGTTTATGCCACCTGTAACTCTACACTATTGCACTATGCAAAGGACAAATGTCATGCTATGGAACAATATGGCCGGTAAGTCAAATTAATGGTATTCCATGATCCACGTTACCTATTTCTCTTCTTATACGCAGTCTTTGATGCTTGTCACTATCGAGGCTAGAACGCCCAGCACCGTTCTCGCTGGATGTTATCGATTTTCCGTTATGCTTCCACGTCTTGCTACCCGTAAATTTTATAGCGACATATTAATGGACAGGTGTACCTATTCTAGACGAACCGAGGGTGTTGCAAATTGTTTCGAGTTCAGGTCAGTGTGCCGATCTTTTTGATTTAGGATATAAGACTGATGGGGGCTCGTACACCCAGGGAAATATCTAGCAAGATCCGGCCGTCGTTTACAAGGAAGGAAAACCACATCCCGCAACCCGAGCGCTTTTGTGCCGCCAAGCCTCGCCATCATGGTTTCATCGGATTTCAAGCCACGATGTTGGTCTTCAGCATAGGTTACGTTGCAGCATGCCGGAAAACCTCCGAAACATACCTCTGATTCTTCAGGGAGTCCGCATTGAATGGTGTCTCTTCGCTATATTGGATATCACAATGCTTCTGTCGTGCCGTTTCAGCGATGGCAAGTAATAGATAGTCGCACATCGCGACTACGGTTATCTGGCAGCAAACTGCTTGTAGTGTAGCCTTCTTGCACCTTCGAGTACCGATAGCTGTCCTGCGCTTCCGGAATTCAGGCTGTCAGGTCTGAGCGTGTGTCAGGACGCTCTGGAACGGGATCAGGTAGCAAGCAAATTCGAACTCCATCATCGTCATCGTAACCCTTGGCTCTCGCGAACGAAGTGGCAAAATCGGTCGCGTGGAGGACATCGAGGTCAAGCGAATAATGCCGGTGGAGCAGTCTTTTGCTATGTTCGTGTCTCATCAGACAAGGATGACGCGAAGTCCCGACGATAATGTAGAAGGGCATTGATGTAGCGGGTGCGCTTGCTTTATTTATGTATGGTATTTTCCTCCTTGAAACTCGTGTATAGTGCCATACCTTACCTTTTCTTACTATCAGGGCTCGGAATTCTGGATGGTACTGTATGGTTCGACTGTACACGCGAAACACCGTGTTTCCAACGTCCGATTTGCTAATCCTGGATATGCAATATCTTTCTCCTGAACAAAGAGCAGACGGTTAGACGAGCTTCGTACGTGTTCTGAGAAATCAACAGTTTGGTGGCCCGTGGGATTCGGATGTACAAGGTCTCCTGTTTGGTGAGCTTCACATCTCCTTTTGCTAGTGCCCAAAATACCTTTCGTTGGTGCAAGCATAGTACCGGATTCTCTTCGATGCCTAATGCCTGAGAGACGGAGAAGGTCACAATAAGACAAATACCTCGCTATGGGATATATTTCCCACTAGCATTCATTGCCAAGCCATAGAGACATCACAGCCGTTTAAAGCGGGTGTTAACGGCAGCAAAGAACTGACGCAACCAATATGAAAAAGTACGGCTTTCACTCTTTGCCGATTTGTACTCGTATGTCTTCGAGCTTACTAGCCCTTCTAGCGTTCCTAATTTGGGGACTTCGAGTCAGGGGCACCTTGGTATTGCATTGACCGAAGGACTGCTTATTGTTTGTGCTTCAGGCTTGAAATTTCCGGTCGGTGACAGTTCCAATGCGTGTACAAAGGCAAGGAATACCCGGATACTGGTACTTCGTCCTCACTTTGTTTTTCTTTTGCTCTTTTTGAAGCATCCTGTAGTTTTTATCCACAGGTCTATCAATGAACCTCACGGTTTCCTCTCAATCTGATAGTCCGCCGCTGCTTCATGAAGTTTCGTTTTCGGCTGAGTTGATGACCAGTGTCTTTGAATACCTTTGGTCGGCGTATCTTCGGATAGAGGATCGTCATGGATAGATGGAACCTGTCGACAGCCTCAATGTTCCTGGTGCCATCAGAACACCAACTTGCGGTATGCCTGCAGAGCCCGCCCGAGTCGCTCTTGCTCCGTTTCTCCTGATTACTCGTCTTCCGTTGGAATAGGACACCATGCTCCTCGACGAATCTCAGAATTCACATGAGAAATGGTTTTCTCTATATAAACCACCTCAAGATCTTGTATTCTACTCACAAGGACTACCCTCGTCTTTCAACTGACAATGCGCGTCTTTGGAAAAGAATTCTTCTCTTCTGCGCTCCTTGCGGTTCTCCTCGCCAAAGTCTCGTATGCTTCACCTTGGACAATGACTTCGAAGCACTCTACCCACCAACGAAGGACTATCGGACGCGACTTGACGATTGATACCTACCATCCCGAGTCAACCTTCAAGGTAATAATTAAATGACGTTCTCCTGCTCGTTGTCTTATATATTTCTTTGTAGACTTACGGAGAAGGGAAAGCGATCTCGTCTTTTAGTAGCGGTGACCTGAAGACATCTATCGTCTCCTTCATTGCGTCTGAGCTTGGCGCCGACTCGTCTACCATCACCTACAGCTCTGGCCACACCGCTGAGAACGATATGAGCTACGCCTATGCAAAGCAGTACCGTATACGTCCCTTTATCTGAGTGCTCTAATAATGACCCTGATGTCTCTTACAAAGGATGGTATTCCGTTTGCCAACGCTGTTGCCAACGTAGCTTTCAAGAACGGTAACGCGGTTTCGTTCGGGTCGTCGTTTGTAGATACATGTAAGTTGTATTTTTGTATCTGTGACTTCTCATTCGTATTAATGATATCATTTAGCCAACATTGCTTCCTCCCAGCCCTCCATTGAGCTCGATTCAGTCATAAGCAAAGTCGAAGACGCGCTCGCTGCTACCTACAGCGGCATCAACTCCCTCGAATATCTAGCCCTCGAAGACGGATCCGTTGCCCTCACCCACGTAGTCCAAGTCCTTAACGCCGATGCCAACACAGCCTATGAAGCATTCGTCGACGCCCATTCAGGAGATATAATTGGAGTCACCGATTTTTCTGCACAGGCTACGGTAATCTCGATGCTCTCCTCACTTTCACGTCTTTCTTAGTCTGCTATAGTACACTGTCGTGCCAATAATCCAGGCATCTGTAGTGGACGGCGAGGAAGTTGTCGTCGACCCAGAAGACCTGAACTCTTCTCCTCAAGGCTGGGTACAGAATGGGGAAACCGCGTATGTATATATATTTCCATAGTGCAGCGTCCTGATATTTGGCAGGGGAAACAACGTCATCTCCTTCAAGGGACTATTGTTCACTACAACTCAGCAGTCGTCCCCCAATACATTCGACTACCCATATAATACAGCCGTTGGCCCTTTAATCGGCGGAAATGTCGACGCTGCTTGCACCAACGCCTTCTATATCGTCAACCAAGTCCACGACTTTGTTTACAAGTACGGATGGACCGAGGCTGCTTATAATTTCCAGCAGAACAATTTTGGTAGAGGAGGATTAGGTGGGGACCGGGTGCAGATGTCTGTACAAGACGCTGGCGGGATTAACAATGCGAATTTCGTTACCCTTCCTGAGTAGGCTGTTCGTTGATTTCGCTCAGTGCCATGAGCTAATGTGGATGTTTTCAGTGGTCAGCCTGGCACTTGCCGGATGTATATTTGGGATCTTACAATTCCCAATCGCGATGGAGACTTGCAGAATGATCTAATCGTCCATGAGGTTACTCATGGGATTTCTAATCGCTTGACTGGAGGCGGTACGGCTAGATGCTTGCAAACGCTCGAATCTGCGGGGTTAGGTGAAGGTGTGTATTTACGAATATATTTTAATAGTGTTGGTTCCTTACATGGTTTTCAGGATGGTCGGATGCCATGGCAGAGTATGTCAACTCTTCTCTTCTCGCTGTTACCAGATGTCTAACATATCTCACAGTTGGACTGAACAGACGAGCGCTAATACCCACGACTTTGTTTTCGCTGCATGGGCAATAAACAGAGCCGGTGGTGGGCGCAACTACCCGTACTCCACGAATCCCAACGTGAACCCACTCCGGTATTCTTCACTTACTCGGCTAAACGAGGTTCACGGTAAGTGTGCTCGTTACCGTGTTGGACACCCATTCAATAGTCCTCAGATATTGGCGAGGTGTGGGCCAACATGCTGCACAATGTATATGCTGCCCTAGTCCAAGCCTACGGATGGTCGGCGACAGCGATGGATAATGCTAATGGGAATGAGGGAAATATAGTTTACCTCCACCTCTTCATCGACGCGTTACAACTCCAGCCCTGCAACCCTACCTGTAAGTGCATCATCTCACATGTTCTAACATAAACTGACTAAATAAACACTTGCAGTCGTGCAAGCTCGAGCTGCGTGGATCCAAGCTGATGTGAACCGCTACAATGGAGCCAATGCTTGCATTCTCTGGAACACGTTCGCGAGCCGTGGTTTGGGAATGTTTGCAGCGAACTATGTGGACGATGCCACCGTTCCAGCGGGATGCTAAATACAAGGATTGACAAGAATCTGGTAGATAGCTATGACTGGAATTTGGCACGACATGTATATATTAAACTTCTCGGATTCTATGACATTGTTGAATTCCTCCGACACGTCCAGCACAATACTACACCACAGATAGCAGCCACTGAGCGGTTGTTACTGAAAGATACACGATGAAGTTGACTTACTCGGTTGCATTTTATGTAACGCTCTGCTGCTAAACAATATATAAATAAAGAGAAGTGAAATAGGCTTGAACGAATATACCAAGTTCAGAACGGCGAAAATTCAGGACACTGTTAAAGCAGCTCAAGAGAAATATGATATATTTGCGGTGACGACGATCAATCCATCAGTGCATACTGAAGGCGTAGCCATTCTCTATTGTACCCCGCAATAAATAGTCATATAGTCTTATCGGCCGCTCATCACGAGATAACAGGTTCTGCGTTCTAGTCGATAGTAAGCTGTAGCATTCATAAGAAATCCAGAACAGTCATTCCCGCTCGGTGACGATGGCATGCAAATGCTTATCACGGAATGCCGGTAAGAAGTGATATCGGAAGTTGACGTGGCTTGAGAACAACAAACAGTTAGGAATGACGAGGAACAGAAGGAATAGGCGCGTTACACACTTTGTCTCGTGATTCTTCAGATCAAATTTTCGGAGTAGATTCGCAAAGAGGATATACAGCTCGCACCAAGCCAAGCTTGGGTTCCTGTTAGAAAAACCGAAATGCTGTGGAGAGGAAACTCACTTGACACCAAGACAAGCCCGAGGGCCCTTTGAGAACGATATTAGGTACTTGTCGAGAGACGCTCCAGGTTGGAGCCACCGTTCTGGGTTGAAGTCATGCGGGTTGGGAAAGATGTCCTCGTTCATGAGGACGAACGTGCTGCCGATGCCAACGGAGGTCTGCAAAGTTATTAGATATACGACTTGATACTGTGAAGAAAGCTCACTCTGGCCGGAACGAGGACACCTTCAATTCTAGTAGGGGTATCGACAACGCGTGGTTTAGCAACTGGAACACCATTGCTGATGCGTAGTGATTCTTTAATGACGGCTGTCTGTTTTGGTGGTGTGAGTCGATCTCGTGTGGAGGTTGCGATATGGGAAATAACTGACCAAGTACGGCAATTTCTCTAAAACTTCATACGACGCGGGCGACTCGAGATTAGGCCAAGCGTCGAGTAATTCTGCCATCAATTTGGAATGTATCTCCGGATTCTGCATGATGTGGAAGAAGCCAATCGTCATTGCGTTGCCTGTTGTATCCGTTCCGCCAAAGAGTAAATTTTGGGCCTAAAATTATTGATCATAAGTGCGAATAGAGAACGTTATGGCGATCCTACGTACCTCATCTGATAGAGACTTTTTCGATGGTACCTCGCCTGATTTGAATTTCTCGGGCGAAAGCAGGCTATGGTAAATCGTCTCATGCATGCCGTCAAGGGATGAAGGATTTTCTAAGATGCCGTCGATCTGGGTAGACAGTGCGTTTCGAAGGTGAACAAAACCGATAGTATCAGGGTTGAGATAGCGGGTAAGGAACTCGGGGAGACGGTAGAGGAGCTGAAGGACGGGAAAGTGCCGGATAGTCGTCATCATAGGCATGGCACGTTCGAGGCTGAGAAGGATCGGGTGAGAGAAGTCTGGGGAGAGAAGGGCGTCGAACGAGTGAGAGTAGCAGAAGGCAGTGATGATGTCCATGGTCAGGGATTTGAAGGCAGCGTAAAGGTTAACAGGTTTGTCTTTGTAATCCTTCTGAAGGCGGAGAAGTAGGGTGTCAACCTGTAGGGATTGTGAGCTAATTCATATGGGGGAATCGGAGGGCACCTTACCTTTGACTGGATGATACCCTCCATCTGGAGGATCGATCGACGAGAAAAAAAAGGCAAGAGCAAATCTCTCCGTTTCTTTGCAACGGCATGCTCAGTAAATCCGAATGAGGACTCGTCTTGAGCAAAGCAAAAGTAGAAATTTGGGTCTTTGATGAATTTTACTTGAGAGGAGTAGATGGAGAAGTAAGCTTGCGGGCTGCTGAAGTGTAGCTTAAGGGATGCAATTGAGACAAAAGGACGTGACGATGTATGCAACAAGCTCACTTCATTAGGATTTATACGAATGACGGGTCCTGAGTTAGATCAGTAAATTTAGGCTATTGGAGGATCGAGGAGATGTACCATATAATTTGTGTAGTTCTTCGAGTTTCTGGACAAATAGACCGTCGCAGAAAACCTCGTAATAGGTCTGATACCAGCCTGTGAGAGCGGCCAGGCGCGGACCTGGAAATGACTTGAGAGGGTGGAAGAGTAAACGGTAGATTGCTAGGTAAAGGGCATAAGAAAGGAAAAGAGGCAATGCGGCGTCGGTGTAGCTTAGCATTAGGGACATACTAGACGTAATCGTTGGGCGTAGGGCTTATATCCTTCGCCCACCTTTCCATACTCGGTTTAGAAGATGCATTTCAGCTCATGCTCTTGGACGGCTATGGAGCTTGTTTGCGTCACGAGGTGTCTGTTTGCGTCACGAGGTGTCTGTGGAAGAGAATATCAATGCTTGTCCCACTTTCTGATGGCTTGAATCAGTACACTAGGTAAGAGAAGAACTGATGACCGGTAATATCGACATCACCAAAGGACGAGTCGCCTAAAATACCCATTGGTATCAGTCAACAAAAGTCACAAGGAATCTGATTAATATTACTGCGTTCACGGGGTGTTATCGGCATCTGTTAAGCGGGAGATATGACGGGTCAGATGCCTGTGGTAAGTGGCGTTGCCGCACGTTGCCGATAGGCTCTGAATGTGCGGAAGATTGAAAAAGGCGAGTGGCATCCTATAAATAGGTTGTGGATCATTCTATCTATTGTCGGGTCAGCATCGAGAGACGGTTATCTGTATTCACTGTTCAGTGTAATATCGATGCGCATGAAGAATAGTTACAGGAGGTACGTTTATGCGCCTCGGATGACGGCTCTTGAACGTTCGCTGTGACCGTGCGAAATTGCCTTTTTGGTACACTAGGCTTCTTTCCTTCGCCTGGTCGACATGGTAGCGATCTTTCGCTGTTCACACTGTTACGTCAGATAATAGGCTGTGAGTGTAATTATTACCTGGTTTTCAGCATGCATTTGACAAACTAGCTAACGTTCGTACTAAATGGCACTATTCCTGTGCCAATCGTGTTGGCTTTGTTTCCATGAGGGATTCGGTCGTACCTACACGGAACGTTCTTATCAGAGGCATGGATGATGAGGGAACAGCCAGAATAGACGACCCTTACCGTAGGCAAGTAAAAGAAAATCCAAGATGGAAAAGGTAGCTCTCGATAAGTCATGGAATGTGCGATCCAGATAACCAGAACTCGACACCGTAAGGTCCGGAGTCAAAGTTCGCGACACATTTTCCCACGACTCCTTTGTTTCTGTGGCGCGATCGCGGCTTGTTCGCGACCACCTACTTACCATCTTTTTTATGGACCTTGTTTCAAGTTGGAACATTATTGCATACACTTTTGTTTGACTTATTTGCAACACTAGGATGTGTTTGGAAGGGAAGTACTACAAAAAATGGTTCGAGAGCGAAGTGATGACAAAGCAGATTGTTTTTTTTCCTGCTGCCTTTGGATGGTGAAGTTCTTCGCGGATTATACTTCAGACGAGTTTACTACTATGCTCGGACCATCTTCGGTACCATCGACTCTGTTTTCTCGAGGTAAGGCCGTCGGTATGTCCTCTCCTTCTCTCATCATGTTTATCAGCTCGATACTACGGCACTCTCTCAGGAATATCTTCCTCGTGGCATTGAAGAAAAGAAACAAGCGAGATGTAGCTGTGATTTGCTTGAGGAAGTTGTGGCTTTCTTGTGATGTTACTTGATGGCGAAAAATTATGACGCTACCCGTCCAAGATATTCCATTTCCTGATGTATTTCACTGCGTGGTGATCCGGATTAACAATGACTTGCTATCTGTCAGATCACAGTGAAGAACTGCCATCCCTATCAGAATACCGGAATCTGCTTATTCTGCCAATGACCGCGATCGTTGCAAGTGCAGCAGTAGATCCTGGAAAATAACATGCCGATACTGTTTAATGGATGCTGCTTGAGTCTGCGACAGTTTGTTTAAGGGATGCGAGCAAGTGCGAACACCAGCTTATTATATGCACTTCATCGGGCGTCGGTTCTGAAGCTCTCAAGGCTCAGCTTTCTGTCCTGCTAAGATTTCAACTGTTCACATTCTAGTATGTAGCCTTCCTGTCGCTTGTGGTATTCCATTGCTAATATGTATATGGGCGTAATAGCGTGCAAAAATTCCGATGGACGCAAGTTAAATTTTTCCAGTTGCAAGTTACTTTTAAGTGCACAAGTTCGTATCCCCCCCAAGTTAAGTACTGTTTTATATTCATTTGAATCAGTTGTTACCATAGATTTCTGAATAAGATCTGGGGCATGGATTCGGAGCGGGACAAAGCGGCCCCTGAACCGGCCGACATTATTTCGGTCGATGGTGCTTGACACCAGTCTTTCCGTCATTGCGGCCTGAATTCCTCCAGTGTCTATTCATCTTTATCTATTTCTCCATCGCTTACTCAGTGATGAATTCAGATACATCTCCCTTGGGTGTTTGATCTCTGCATTCAAAGCCGCTCAGTCTAAAGAGTAGACAGTCGACTGACTTCGTTATAGATTTGAATGTTCAGGATACTTCAAGATAGCAATAGATCGAGCTCAGTGGGACGCACTGAGAACAACATTCCAGAGAGTTCAAGAGCTCATGACATGGCCCACTGGACAGCATAGGTACTGTATTTCTTCCCAGAATGTTAGTGTTCATATGGTTCATAACATCCGGACGGCTGGACAAAGATTTGTATATCACAGCCTAGGCCTTACGTATTCTGAACCTATAGCCAATAGCAAACTTCTGAAAAAAATTACTAACTTGCGGAAGGAACAAGTGAACTTGGGGGGCTCATAATCAACTTGCGACCGGAAAAACGTGAATTGTGCCTAGGTGAATTTTTTGCACGCTATTACGTCCGTATTCTTCCTAATTTCCAGAAGACGGCCCCAAGTATTCGTTCTCAAGGTTTTCACTCAACAAGCACCTCTAGTTTATCTCGCATCAGCCATCACACGATGTGACTGGGATTGCCAGCCTGAGCAAGCGGCACCAAGGACAAAAATTCGTATTCACTCTGCAGTCAGCATGTTGTCATTACATTTTTTCCTACGTTCCCCTCTCAATGGAGTCGCTGGGACACGCAGTGACATGCCATTCGATCTTTAACACACCAGCCGCAGATGTTATCTTATCCGCCTTTGACCGTTCCTTATGCTTATATCAACCTTACACCGTCTCCCATGATTCAATCTGAGGAGGATCACGACATTCTTCGCTTCAAGCTCAACTCTCAGATCAGACCTCATCATCTTCCATAAGAAGGATAATAAAATGTGTCATGCTGTAATGATTTTTATTATTGACATCGCTAAATTATACGAGCGTCATATCAACACATTGTGCGAACATTGAAATCGCAACTATTCATCACATCGCTCTCTCCCAGCTCAAGTACGATGTCCTCTTGTTTAGCACCCAGCGGGAACGGTAGTATCGTCCACGTAGTTTGCCGCAGACACTCCCAAACCACGACTCGCGAAAGCATTCCAGAGAATGCAAGCATTGGCTCCGTTGTAACGGTTCACATCAGCCTGGATCCATGCATCTCTGGCTTGCACGACTACGTATACCGAGTCAGCGTTAGAACATGCGAGATCTTGGTGCACTTACAGGTAGGGTTGCATGGTTGGAGCGATAACGCGTCGACGAAGAGGTGGAGGTAAACTATATTTCCTTCATTCCCCGTAGCATCATCCATGGCTGTCGAGGACCATCCGTGGGCTTGGACCAGGGCAGCATATACGTTGTGTAGCATGTTAGCCCACACCTCGCCGATAACTGAGGACCAGTTAATGGGTTCCTTAAACGATGATGAACGAGAACACTTACAATGAACTTCGAATAGCCGGGCGAGGTCGGAATATCGGAGAGGGTTCGTATTGGGATCTGTGGAGTAGGGGTAGTGCCGGACGCCATTAGGGCGGTTTGATACCCAGGCTCCAAGAATGTAGTCGGAAATAGTGCCGCTCGTTTGTTCGGTCCATCTGTAGTTTTGTATTAAATTCCTGGTAACGGTGAGAAGAAGAGAATGGAATTGTCATACTCTGCCATCGCATCCGACCATCCTGAGAACCATATCAGCAATCGAGATCAAAGGAAACTGGTAAATATGCACCTTCGCCTAATCCAGCGGATTCGAGCGTCTGTAGACACCTAGCCGTTCCACCTCCAGTCAGGCGATTAGTAACCCCATGGGTCATCTCGTGGACGAGAATGTCGTTTTCTAGGGAACCATCGCGATTGGGAATTGTAAGGTCCCAAATAAACATGCGGCAAGTGCCAGGCTGACCACTGAAAACGTTTATATCAATCAGCTCACAGCGCGGTGAAAATTCGGCGAAGAGCCTACTCGGGGAGAGTCAGGAAGTTGGCATCGTTTACCCCGGCAGCATCTTGGACGGACATCTGTACACGGTCTCCGCCTTGTCCGCCGTTACCAAAGTTGTCTTGCTGGAAGTTGTAGGCGGCCTCGGTGAACCCGTATTGGTAGAGGAAGTCGTGGGCTCTGTTGATGATGTAGAAGGCGTTGGTGCGAGCGGCGTCGACGTTTCCGCCTAGGAGAGGGTCGATGGCTGTGTTGTAGGGGTAGTTGAATACGTTGGCCGAGGATTGCTGAGTTGTGGTGAGGAGTACTCCCTTGTAGGAGATGACGTTGTTGCCTCTGTGGAATGTCAGGGAGGTATCTCATGAGGGGGAGGGGAGGGACAGGATCCTTACGCGGTTTCTCCGTTTTGTACCCAGCCTTGAGGAGAAGAAGAGGGGTTCTCGGGGTTGATGAGAGTTTCTTCGCCTTCTGCGACGGATGCTTCAGTTATTGGTACGACGGTGTACTAGAGCGTCGGTTAGAAGAGCAGAAGGGAGGAGAGATCTAAGATTTACCGTAGCCTGGGAAGAGAAGTCGGTGAGTGCGATGATGTCGCCGGAGTGGGCATCGACGAAGGCTTCGTAGCCGGTGTTGGCGTCGGCGTTGAGGACTTGGACTACGTGGGTGAGGGCTACGGATCCGTCTGAGAGGGCGAGGTATTCGAGGGAGTTGATGCCGCTGTAGGTGGCGGCGAGTGCGTCCTCGACTTTGCTGATGATTGAATCTAGCTGTATGGATGGCTGGGGGGCGGCGATGTTTGCTGTACGCGGTTGTTAGTGATGTGAAAGTCTGGAGAATATGTTACTTACATGTGTCGACGAATGACGAGCCGAAGGAAACAGCATTTCCGTTCTTGAAAGCAACATTTGCGACGGCATTAGCAAATAGAACGCCGTCCTGAAGAAGGGATGTTAGGTTCATATTTATAGCAATAGGACGAAAGACGTACATGGTACTGCTTTGCGTAGGCGTAGCTCACATCGTTCTCAGCAGAGTGACCAGAGTTGAAGGAGATAGTGGAGGCATCGACGCCGAGCTCTGAAGCAATGAAAGAGACGGCGGATGTCTCCAGGTCCCCGCCAGTGAAAGACGAGATGGATTTCCCTTCTCCATAAGTCTGCAAAGGTATGAGACAATGAAAAGAACAATATCATTGTTTTATTACCTTGAAGGTCGATGCGGGATGGTACGTATCGATCGTCAAGTCGCGTCCGATGGTCCTCTGTTGGTGGGTAGAGTGTTTGGAGGAGGTTGGCCAAGGTGCAGCATATGAGACCTTGGCGAAGAGGAGCGCAAGGACGACAGAGGAGAATAGCTGTCTTTGGAATGCGCGCATGGTCAGTTAAGAAAGACGAGGAAAGTCTTTGTGAGTAGAATGCTAGAGCCTGAAGTGGTTTATATAGAGATGAGCCATTTTTCACTGTGCGAAAGGGAGATATGTCCGGTGTATTGGTACATCCGTTGAATAACACGGAACTTTACACAGAGTCCTATTGAAGTGGAAGACGAGTGATGAAGCGAGAGAAGTTCGGGCGGAGTCAGCAAATTGTGGCTTTGATGCTTCCAGGAACATTACCGCTGTCGGTATGATCTGTCAGATCATGACGATCACCGGCAAGTTATCAAGGAAGGCTACTCAGCCGCTTATTAGAAAGAAAGCCAGGCTGTATGGTAGCCGTTGTGGGCTATTGGAGTGAGAGTGAGATGCGAGGTGTGGGGTGGGCTCTTAGATGGAAGGCGACTGCGAGTCGCACTGACCATGTTGAGGGACAAGCAGCTTCCGGTGTCGAGTGATGCATTAACAAGGGGCTGTCGCTTCGAAGTCCTCACGCAAAGGACGGGAGAAGAGCTGGTGAATTCAATAAGCAACAGTATGCGTGTCGGCGGGGGATGAAATTTCGATGAAAGACGTACTTTGTTTATACAGATTTCATCAGTTCCCCGCTGCTTCTAACATCCGCTTCCGACGGTCATGTCATCTCTTGTGAACACAGAAGAAATTTGGTGGGAAGAATAATCCGTAGAAAGATATCGTAGCATATTCAGGTATTAGGAACGTCCGGTCTTGTTCCTGATTATTTTAGTCGCCGGAAAGAAGAGACAGAAAAGTCTGCAGGAAAGTTTGTATACACGATTACTGAACTTTTTTTGCAGGAAGTGTCCAGACCATGCCGAAACATTTACGAACGTGGAAAATATCACGTCGCGGACTGCAATATCCTAGATTACCGGAACGGACCAGAAAATCTTGTGCTTGTGCACTTCGCAGGTGATATGATAAGGTAGAGGCAGGTGAAAAGACGGAGCAACGACCGAGAACACCTGAAGTCGGCCCGAGGTCTTGATTATGACGACGTGGTCAAAAAGTTCTCACGATTTCTTTCTTTGTGACCACCACAATCGTACCATTCTTCTCTCCTCTCCCCCTCTCGCATGCAGGATCCCAATTATATGCACTTTGATGGATTCACTTCGCCTTATTCATGACAAGAGGATGACCCCCGGAACGGAGCAACACGAAAAAAAGAGTCGACAATGAACTGACGATAAGCAGACTGGAAAGGTAGGCGACTTTCGTCAGGTCTGGTGTCTTTCGATGATGATTTCCTCATGAATTCTACTACAGGAAATATTTCTGCAATACTACGTTTGTCTTGTTGGCGTTATCGACACGGTTTTCTCAAGGTAAGAGGCTAGGCGATCCCTCATCGACATCTTTGTTGCTCATCATGGCTATCAGAACTCTCGATATGGCGGCGCTTCGCGGTATATACCATTTCTCTCGCGCATAATTCCAAGAGGTGGTTGAACATCTGCATCTGGAGTCGCAACTTGCCTTTGCTTGCGTGTAATGGCGAAAAGGTGCATGTCGTGCCTCGTCACCTGACGCATCTCATGGTACAGCGCGCGCTCCTCAAGCTCAAAATTCATTCGTTATCATCCAAACTCTCTGAATAATCACCTCCCCAGAGTTCGCTTGTCCCAGATGAAACTCTGACCGTGAGCATGACCATTGCAAGTTCAGCAGTATACTCGGCTGACGATGTGATGAAGGAATAATCATGGTTGACGAAGATGACCGGAAATCAAGATAGTTCATGGATGTTGTGTGTGAGCAAGGGCACATCGCCGACGTCAGATGTGATGCCTTCGAGTTCTGCTGAAGGTTCAAATGTCAAGTCCACGCCGTGGTGTGTTGGTGTGTGGTATTTCGTCTGTTCATGCCGTCAGTTCTTACAGTACTGCTGTTCTAGATGATCTCTGTCATCATTCACTTCCCTACGGCATGTGTTCACATTGATGCGATTCGGATTACCGGAACAACCACGCGGCAACGAGACGATCAACACATGCTCACCCTGTTCTGTCATCTCAGGCCGTCTGTTCTGTCATCTCAGGCCGTCGTTCCTTCTTTCATCGCCTCCACGATGGACCACAGGTCAGCCTATCATCCTAACTTCAGTAACCCAGGCGCCGATGCTGTCTTATCTTCGCTCGACGGTACCCTATACCGTCTCCCATCATCAGTCTTACGACGAACCACCACGTTCTTCGCTTCGAGCTCTTTCACATTCGGACCAGATAACGAGTCTATACCCATCCACGAGCATGATGACATCCTTGAACGACTGCTACGGATTATCAGCGGTCTCGCAATCCCACCTTGGCGCACATTTGACGAACTTGAAGGCGTGCTTAGTCTATTATAATCAAATTTTTGCCCAAATAAGGTATTTGCAGAATCTCCGACAAGACCTCATCCTCTTCCACAAGAAGGATAATATAATGTGTCATGCTGTAATGACTTTTATTATTGACAACATCGCTAAATTATACGAGCATCATGTCGACACATTGCCCAAAAATTCAAAAATGTAGCTATTCATCTCATCTCTCCCAGTCCGAGCACGATGTCCTCCTGTTTAGCACCCAGCGGGAACAGTAGCATCGTCGAGATGGTTGGCCGCAGACACTCCCAAACCACGACTCGCGAAAGCATTCCAGAGGAGACAAGCATTGGCTCCATTATAACGGTTCACATCAGCCTGGATCCACGCGTCTCTGGCTTGCACGACTTGAGGTACCTAGTCAGCGTTGGAAGGTACGAGATCCTGATAAGCACTTACAGGTAGGGTTGCATGGCTGGAGCGATAACGCGTCGACGAAGAGGTGGAGGTAAACTACATTTCCTGCGTTCCCGGTAGCATCATCCATCGCTGTCGAGGACCATCCGAAGGCTTGTACCAGGGCGGCGTATACGTTGTGTAGCATGTTAGCCCATACCTCACCGATATCTGAGGACCACTTAGTAGGTGCCTAATGTAATAGTGAATGAGTGTACGTACCGTGAACTTCAAAAAGCGCATTGAGGGAAGAATATCGGAGTGGGTTCGTGTTGGGGTTCGTGGAGTAGGGATAGTGGCGAATGCCACGAGGGTTGTTTGATACCCAGACTCCGAGAACGTAGTCGGAAACAGTGCTGCTCGTTTGTTCTGTCCATCTGTAGTTTTGTATTAGATTCCTGGTAACGGCGAGAGGAAGAGAATGGAATTGTCATACTCTGCCATAGCATCGGACCATCCTGAAAGCCGTATCGGTGATCAATAGGATTGGGAGCAACAAGGAAATGTATTACCTTCCCCTAATCCAGCGGATTCGAGCGTCTGCAAGCACCTGGCTGTTCCGCCCCCAGTCAGGCGATTCGTAAGCCCATGGGTCATTTCGTGGACGAGGATATCGTTTTCTAGAGACCCGTCGCGACTGGGAATCGCATTCGTCCAAATGTACATGCTGCAAAGCCCTGACTGACCGCTGAAAACCCGTCTATATCAGATTGTGGTGCCGCATAGATTCAGGGAGCGACCTACTCGGGAAGGGTGAGGAACTCCGCGTTGTTGACATCGGAGACATCTTGAACGGATATTTGGACGCGGTCTCCGCCTTGTCCGCCTTTACCGAAGTTGTCTTGCTGGAAGTTGTAGGTGGCCTCGGTGAAGCCGTATTGGTAGAGGAAGTCGTGGACTCTGTTGATGATATAGAAGGCGTTGGTACGAGCGGCGTCGACGTTTCCGCCTAGGAGAGGGTCGATGGCTGTGTTGTAGCGGTAACTGAATATGTTGGGTGAGGATTGCTGGGTAGTGGTGAGGAGTACTCCTTTGTAGGAGATGGCGTTGTTGCCGCTGTGGAATGTTAGGGAGATATATTTGGGGAGGGGACGCTAGCCTTACGCGGTTTCTCCATTCTGTACCCAGCCTTGAGGAGAAGAAGAAGGGTTCTCAGGGTTGATGAGGAGTTGTTCGCCTTCTGCGACGGATGCTTCGGTTATTGGTACGACGGCGTACTAGAGCATAGTTAGACATATGCGAAAGTAAGAATTATGTTAGGGATTACCGCAGCCTGGGAAGAGAAGTCGGTGAGTGCGATGATGTCGCCGGAGTGGGCATCGACGAAGGCTTCGTAGCCGGTGTTGGCGTCGGCGTTGAGGACTTGGACTACGTGGGTGAGAGCTACGGATCCGTCTGAGAGGACGAGGTATTCGAGGGAGTTTATGTCGTTGTAGGTGCCGGAGAGAGCGTCCTCGACTTTGCTGATGATCGAGTCTAGCTCTATGGATGGCTGGGAGGAGGCGATTTTCGCTATACGCGGTTGTCAGTGATATGGAGGTCGACGCAATACGTTACTTACGTGTGTCGACGAATGAGGAACCGAACGAGACAGCGTTGCCGTTCTTGAACGCAACGTTGGCGACGGCATTGGCAAAGGGAACACCGTCCTGAGTATAGGACGTAAGGGGTATGGTTATAGCAATTAGATGGAAGGCGTACATGGTATTGCTTCGCATAGGCGTAGCTCACATCGTTCTCAGCAGAGTGACCAGAGTTGAAGGAGATAGTGGAGGCATCGACGCCGAGCTCTGAGGCAATGAAGGAGACGGCGGATGTCTCCAGGTTCCCACTAGCGAAAGACGAGATGGCTTTCCCTTCTCCATAAGTCTGCAAAGGTATGAGACAATGAAAAGAACAATATCATTGTTTTATTACCTTGAAGGTCGATGCGGGATGGTACGTATCGATTGTCAAGTCGCGTCCGATGGTCCTCCGTTGGTGAGTGGAGTGTTTGGAGGAGGTTGGCCAAGGTGCAGCGTACGAGACGTTGGCAAAGAGGAGCGCAAGCAGTACAGAGGAGAATAGCTCTCTTTGGAATGCGCGCATGGTCAGTTAAGAAAGACGTGGAAAGTCCTTGTGAGTAGAATGCTAGAGCCTGAAGTGGTTTATATAGAGATGAGCCATTTTTCACTGTGCGAAAGGGAGATATGTCCGGTGTATTGGTACATCCGCTGTATAACACGGAACTCTACAGAGAGTCCTACGACGGTGGAGGACGAGTGATGAAGCGAGAGAAGTTCGGGCGGAGTCAGCAAATCGTGGCTTTGATTCTTCCAGGAACATTGTTGCTGTCGGTATGATCTGTCAAATCATGACGATCACTGGGAAAAGTTATCAAGGGAGGCTACTCACCCGCTTATCAGAAAGAAAGCCAGGCTGTATGGTAGCCGTTGTGGACTATTAGAGTGAGGCAGAGATGCGAGGCCTGGGGTGGACTGTTAGATGGAAGCCAAGTGAAAGTTTCGTTGACCAGGTTTGATGGAAAGCAGCTTCTGGTGTCGAATGGTTGCAATAGCAAGGGACTATTACCTCGAAGTCCTCGCGCAAAGGACGGGAGAAGAACTGGTGAACTCAATGAGCAACAGTCTGCATGTCGGCAGAGGATGAAAGCCTACAGATTCCATCAGTTCCTCGCTGCTTCTAACATCCGCTTCCGACGGTCATGTCATCTCTGTGATGGGCCTCGTGAACAATAAGAAGAAATTTGGTGGGAAGAATAATCCGTAGAGAGATATTGTAGCAGATTCAGGTGTTAGGAACGTCCGGTCTTGTTTCTGATTATTTTAGTCGCCGGAAAGAAGAGATGAAAAATTCACATGAGCAAGAATACTGAACTGAACTGTTGTGTGTTTTTTTTGCGGAAAGTGTCCAGAGCATGTCGAACCGTTTGCAAAGGTGGAAGACATCACGTCGCGGGCTGCAATATCCCATTATCGGAGCGAACCAGAGTATCTTGTACACTTCGCAGATTGATGATGATAGGATATCATCCTCCCCTCGACCGGTTATGACAACTACCAATTATTATGTTGTGACAAAGCCTAGAAAGTTAATTTTCAGCATTGAATACTTATTTTGGGGAAATGCCTACATGTCGTATGGCTTGCAAGTTTATTCACTGCTGGGGCCGGTTCCTTTTACAGACGGAAAAAGGTATTCTAAAATGTCGTGAATTTTTGTTCCCTTTGTATGGCACGAAAACAGGATACGGAAAACGCAATGAAAAATTTGTACTATTAGTGCTCACCGCTCCTTTCACGTACCGAACACAGAATTACTCCGAATGAAAAGTGGTTTCCTTTGTTCTGACTGCGGGAGACGCCTTTTTCATTCCGTTTTTCCTGTCCTTTTTCTTCGCCTCAAAGAATACGGAAATTATCTCAAACTCATTTTTACTATTAGAAGTTCAAATGAAATGTCACGACATTTTGAGGTCTTGTTTTTCCGCAAAGAGAATGTACTGGCTTCAGCAGTGAGTTCAGCAAGAGGCGCGCAGTCCACTGGTGCGGTAGATGACGGAGGGACGACGGAGGTCACCGGACGTCGGCCCGAGGTTCTGTTTATGACGACGCGGTCATAACTTTCCCACGATTTCTTTGTTTGTGACCACCATTGTCCCATTCTTCTCTCCTCTTCCCCTCTCCCACATGCAGGATTCCGACTATGTGTGCTTTTATGAATCGAATTTCTCTTACTCACGACAAGAGGATGATCTTCGGAATGGAACGACGCGAAGAAAACAGTCGAGAACGTTGCGAGAATGAACTCATGGCGAGCAAACTGGAAAGGTAGGCGACTTTTGTCTAGTGTCTTTCGATGATAATTTCCTCAATAATTCTATTTTAGGCAAAATTTTTGAAGCTATCTTCGTCTTGTTGGCGTTATCGACGCAGTTTTCGCAAGGTAAGAGTCCAGTCGAGCGTTCGTCGACATCTTTGTTGCTCATCACGGCTATCAAGAACTCTCGATACGGCGACGCTTTGCGATACATACCATGTCTCTCGCGCATAAATCCAAGAGGTGGTTGGACATCTGAATCTGGAGTCGCGATTGCCGTCGCTTGCGTGTAATGGCGAAAAGGTATGCATGTCGTGCCTTGCCATATTTTTCCTTTCCTGACGCATCTCATAGTACAGCGCGCGCTCCTCAAGCTCAACATTCATTTATTATCATCCAACTCTGAAGAGCTGCCTCCCCAGAAATCGCTTGTCCGAGATGAAACTCTGACCGTGAGCATGACCATTGCAAGTTCAGCGGTATACTCTGCTGACGACGTGACGAAGGAATAATGATGGTTGGCGAAGATGACCCGAAATCAAGATAGTTCGTGGACGTTGTGTGCAAGCAAGGGCCAATCGTCGACCTCAGATGTGATGCCCCCGAGCTCTACTGAAAGTTCAAACGTCATGTTCATGCCTCGGTGTGTGGTATTTCGTCCGTTCATGCCGTCAGTTCTTACAGTACTGCTGTTCTAGATGATCCCTGTCATCATTCACTTCCCTACGGCATGTGTTCACATTGATGCGATTCGGATTACCGGAACGGCCATGCGGCAACGAGACGATCAACACATGCTCACTCTGTAGAGTCACCCCAGGCCGTCCTTCTTTCATCGCCTCCACGATGGACCACAGATCAGCCTACCAGCCTACCTTCAGTAACCCAGACGCCGACGCTGTCTTATCTTCGCTCGACGGTACCCTATACCGCCTCCCATCCTCAGTCTTACGACGAACCACCACGTTCTTCGCTTCAAGCTCTTTCACATTCGGACCAGATGGCGAATCTATACCCATCCACGAACACGATGTCATTCTTGAACGACTGCTACGGATTATCAGCGGTTTGGCAATCCCACCTTGGCGCACATTTGACGAACTTGAAGGCGTGCTTAGTCTAGCGGAGACGTGGGGAGCGAGAGGTGCACTGGATATCGTTCGCGCATCGATAACTGCCCCGGTATTCCTGCGGGAGCCACTCCGGGTGTATGCGATAGCGACGAGGTTAGGGTGGGAAGAGGAAGTCGCGCTTGCATCGAAGCATACACTGAGTTTATCTCTGAATGACGAGCAGCACCAGGAGGCACTGCAGCGGATTCCGACGCGTTCGTTGGTCAAGCTGTTCAAGTTTCACCGGAAGAGGCGAGATGAGTTCCAGAAGGGTATGGAATGGGACGCGAGGTGTGGGGGTTGCGATAGATCGGTTGACGGGTCGGTGTGGGTGGCGCTGGTGTGGAAGATGTTTTGGGATATGGATGCGAGGCCGTCAGGGGATAGGCTGTGTTCGCTGGAGATAGAGGAGTGGCCGGAGATGGAGGCTTGTCTGTCCGAAAAATGCCCGGGATGTGGAAGGTTTGTGTATGATAGGTTGGAGGTGCTCGAGAGGGTGAGGAAGTGTCTGGCTGAGTTGCCGGATACGGTGTGAGGTTAGGGTGACTCGTTATTCTTTTGGTTTTCGCTAACGTTGTGCTCGCTAGTGGTGCCGGAGGAACGACCAGTTTTTCTCGTTGATACAGTTTATTCTTTGATATATCAATGCATATACTTACGAAAGGTCAGCATCGTTTCCTTATACCCCTTCTGGATGTAGCTCTGATAGATGATATCCAGCAGTATCGGCCTACGAAATGTCCAATACTATATTGTGTTGACTTTTTCCATGTATATAAGGCCGGGCTTGTTGTCTGGTTCGTGATTCCCTAATTTCCTGGAAATATTACACGCAACGCAAGATTAGTATCATCAATCATGGTCCAATATGACGCATCATTTCACTGGTGGCTCGGTCTGATTGACAATGAGCTCGCTGTTTTGGGTAGCTGCCTCTTGACCACTGCCAGTATCTGTCCTGGGCAACGCCAGACGACGTTCGTTCGTCCCAGTGAGATTAGCTTGCGAAACGGCCTGATCATTGTGGGTGCGGCCGATATTCAGTCACCGGTACGAAGCTAATCACGGAAAGGTACGCGCTCAAAGTCTCGGTGGATGCATAGGGCATTGCATGAGAGTAAGAAGTCACACGTTTAACCCAAAGATACGTGCGTGAACGTGTTTTCCATATCCCTTTCTCCTGACGAGCGTCCATATAACCCAGACGGTCCAATGCGGGGTATCTGTCGACGGTGGAACTGCCTTCAAGCCATCATAGACCGAGCAGCTGTTTCTGCGGTGATTTCTGCCTGAGATTCTCATTGGCGAAGCTTATATCTTCTTTGCTCGGATTTGACGGACAGTTTCAAAGGCTTGATATTGCATTTGTGGTGTACTAGTTAGCGTCTAGTCCTCCCAGTGTAGACCACAGTGGAGTTCGGAGTTCGATTCTCCGCTAATGCATCCCATTGGTATTGTTTGATAACTTTTTTTCCGAAATATTTTTCTTCGGCGAGGAAAGATCCAAGAATCCATAAATTCATGGATTCAGTGGCCCTAATGTCTTCATAAATCCCTATGCATAGATTGTTTCAGTTCGTCATTTTTTCTCGTTCATTGGCGATTCTACACTTTCATGTCTTATTCCGTCAATAAAGAGTCCCTTTCTCCGGGATACATGCCCTACTTCGACGCTTTCAACATCGCCCGGGAGTCTGGACGATGCTTCGTCGACCGACAATCGTACGACACGCTACCGCAGCGATTATAGACACACATGCGGGATCACGCGGGGTTCTAAATTGCTGAATACTTCAAATGGGTTCTGCTCAGTGCTCAACTTATTCAAAAAATTATCATCATATGAATGAGGCTCGACTTTATTCTCTTCACTATCGTCTTTGGCCGGACTTTTATCAGTCTATACATACTTAAAAGAAACCTTAAGTCATACTATCGGCTCGTCAATGGGTACTGTGGCTGCTTCGGGCTTCGTCAGTGGTCGCTGCAGCTGGCTAGTGAGCGTAACCTTACGTGCGACGGCCGTCACCATTCTACTATAACACTCGAGGGTTCAACGTTCAAGCGTGAAACCGCATTAACGCTGTAAAACGTAGTCATCGATGACTCTGAGAAGGGCGCCTCGACGCATGGGAAGGTTTACCGATGACGATATGAATTTAGATCTATAGCTAAGCTATCTACGTATGTTGGTCGTGTCGCATATTCATGACTGCAAGCAAGTTGAGAAGAATAGCGCTGTACTGGGAATAAGATGTTCGAGTTACAACTAAAAAAACCGTTCAAAGAATGTATACTAATCAATAATATTCAACTCCCGCTTCCTGGTCCTTGCAAACTCATCCTTGTGGGTATCCCAAATCCTGAGTCATCATTTATGACCGTCGCTAAGAGCTCAGGGGAAAGAGAAAAGCGTACCGCTGCAGTTCCGCGATGTAAAGAGTCTGGATGCGTCGAACCTCCTCCATGTCTGGTTGATTGACTCGTTTCACGGGTATGGGTCGTCAAACTGAGGAAAAGCTTGTCAGAGAATCTGTAATGGGGCACGCCTCAAAGACTCACCGACGGCAGTTATTCTCTGCCTATAGGGGAGTAGCCCGAGATTGTCTAAAGCATCCATTGTCAGAGAGGCGCCGGGGGGGGGAAACAGATAACGCACAATTGAGCAGCCCTCTTCCGTGGAGCAGAGACAAGGTAAAACCAAACATCTCCAGAAGTTTCTTCTGGAACATGTAAATGACACTCCCCTTCTCGTTGGGCAATTGCGAGAGAATCTGACGGATTTATGGAATTTTATTTTCAGTTGGCTGCATTTTCATGGGAAAACAAAACGTACGTCGTTTTCTCCGGAGAAGACCGGTACGAGGTCCGCTCTTCATGAATGAGTAAACAAAAAGTTGATTAAAGGATCCTAGACGCCGACCCTTCCTGTATAGCAAGCTTGATGAACCCTAGCCTATGGATGATTTCAAAAAAGCATATAGCGACGATAACTGTAAGATAAAGTACCGTTTACGAAGAGTCAAGTCGGCGGTTCCTGGATGAGCACTCAGGATCTCTGCGGCCCCTCCCACTACGATGGTGATAGACTGTCCTGGCCCGCTCTGCAGGATGTTAATGCATGATCTCTTACTCATGCTCCCCATTCCCAGGTGTATCATACATTCCCGATAGAACGGAAGTTTAAAGTTGCTAGAAAGAGTGAGAAGATGAGTTGTAATCCCAGGGAAAAGTTTGGAGACTCCAGTCGCTAAATGTTTGTCGAATGAGAAAAAAATTGAAACAATGAGATGAGCTATGGTAACATACTATCGGTAGCAAAGTTTGCAAAAGCTCCCCTGGAGATAACCTTGAGCTTGGTGGGAACGTAAAGCAAACCAAAGTTGAACCGCAAACGTACGTGCCAATAATACCTATTCGTAACCTGTTTGAGAACTTTTTAAACATTCGTAGTGATGATGTCGACATACCATGGGGGTGATAACCAAAAACATAAGTGCGACTGGGCGGCAAGTCTGCTTCCTACAGTGTAATGGTCAAAGCCCCATTCTCTCATCAGCGACGGACCAACCTTCAAGCATCTGGATGGGGGAAGTGTCAAAGTAGGTCCGAAAACGGAAGCCAACGTGCCGCCTCACGTGATAGGATAGTACGCCACGAAGTACCTCCACCATGAACACCGACGGTACCAGTGCCAGACCCGCCCTCCGTGCTCAGGTGACTTGTCGAGGCAATACACCCATATCATATAACAAGTAACGGGAGGCCACAACGGTGGAAAGGAACTGGATCCCCGTCAGCTCCGTCACCCCAAAATGCGATGCCAACGTACTACAGGAAGATGAACAGCGTGCAGCACTTGAGTATCAGGAAGGACCAGGAGGCTATCGCCAGCATTTCCAGCCCTCTCTGGGCAGGTATCGAAGATGGAACGAAGCTGCAGGACGCTCATTTCAGCACACCATCAAAGCTCCCGAACAAAATGATACGAACTCGATATTGTCATGAAGCGATTTCTTTACAGTGGTAAACCGCGTCTTTGCGAACCCCGAGAGCCACTTGGAAAGTGACGGCTTCGACCGTGGTGGAGACTCCAGAGAGGGCTTCTTCGACATTTCCTTTGTTGTAGTTCCCAGTAGAAACCGGACTGCGGCAATTTAGGAAACTAGACTAGCAAAGTGAGTTCCATGTGACAATCTCTGCGTCAAATAGCGTTACTCGTAAAGCACATTTATCGCACAATTATTGAAGTATCTGATCGCCATGTATTCATCTCTCATAGAACGTACAAAAAAAACAAACCACCGTCAGCACTATCCTCTGCGAAGCCTGCAGTTCAGGAGGCAGCACACGCTGTAGCACCAGACGACTCAAAAACGACTCGCTCTTTGTTTCCTTGAGTGATAAAGATCGACGGGCCGGATTTGAGCTAGCCCTCGACAAGCATGTACTTTGCTCAAACTCCTCGGTCATCCAGTAACGATTAGATGAAAGATCTTCGAAGAAAAAATCAAACCCTTCCCTTGTATCGCGTAAATCTCTCACACTTTCGCGGGAGAAGCTCTTCTTTTCTTAGAGAGCATGTGCCCGTTACTAATCAGCAGAGACGTGGAATACAATATAACCGGTTGTAGGCATGAACGCCCACGATGTAAGTCCGTAGATATAAATACTGCATCTTCTGGTCATATATTTCTGACCTGGCCATCAGAATAACTGATTGTACTGATGGAAGGATCTCATTCCAGATTTTTTAAATGCAATAACTTGAAACTTGACTTGAACTTGACACGCAGAAAAGGTGTGTGATGCCATATGACCTAAGGATTTGAGCACCTTAGATATACCTAATGACCGTCGGGGAAAGGTGCGACTCCGAACCATGCAACTTTGCTCTTCGCATATTGAACGGACAGACGAGAATAGATGAACGCGGTATAAAGAACGGTCACGTGATAGTTTAAACATAGAGATTTTTCCGGCTGTCGTCGATAACTATACCCCATGGAGTCAATCCATCTATCTAAATCTGAGAGGGGGTCAAATGCCTGCCTCTCGCCATGCCGGAATGTAGGTGACTGTAGGCGCATAGTTCGCCCAGCAGTGACCACCTAGGTTAATATCTCCGATATGTAGTCCCACTGCCGCTACACGTCCTGATTTCGCAAGTTCTCGCTTGTTTATCCCGGCTACCCCTTATTTCTCTATGGCGCTCCCACAGGATTGGTGCCTCCTTGTGGCACAGGCACTAGTCTTTTCCGGGTTTTTCTTACTGAATTCCTTTGGGAATACTGTTTTATTTGAATGAATAAATATCCTTCCGGATGATTGTGATCATGCTGTCATTAAAAATGTTTGCACGGAATCTGTGCGGAACTTCGGAAACTTAGTTGAGGCGGTAAAAGTCAATGTGCATTCCCTTCTGGGTACTTAATTGAAGGTTTCTCTATTCTAGCATTCTCGAGTGAACCATACTATCTCCTCGGATCGATTGGATAATACTCGCCCTACTCCACGGATTAAAGAGAAACATATCAAGTTTCGTTTTCGTTCAAGGCTTTTATGAAGGTGAATTTGTGGTTGGCGAGTGACGGTGATTGGTCTACATTGTGTGATTTCGTCTGTATTCAAATATTCGTAATTTCTAGGCTCTAGTACCGTGTTCGTGGTGCGGCTCTTCGCCAAGCTTACGTTAACCGCTTCCTGTTGTAAAGTTCCTCTTTTCGGACTTTGTTATCAACGTAGGTTGGTCATTGGGCCTCGGGCAGGGCATAAAAATGTAATCACACGCACATACAAAGAAGTTATCTCGCATGTGCTTCTAAGGAACAGAACCATGGGTTTGGTTTTGGCTTCACGCGCTGTTTGAGAGAACCTGTCTGGAGACAATCCGAAGGAAAGCTCGTATTCAGTACGCATGAGAAAAATCGCAGTTCATGGACAGTGTAGCATTCCCATTTATCCGAGACAGCGTATATATGGTTTACGTGTTCTGGAAGACAGAAGCTGATTCGATGTGAGGGCAAGAGAAGAGGACGTTGCGACGTCACGTTTTGTACGGGTGGAGAAGGTGTAGCAGAACAAAACTTGAATTAATGCCAGCTTTTTGTTCGGGAACGGATATACATGAAGTGCTCTTTCTCCTCTTCATCCGCCAACTTCAAGTTGTCGACAAGGCCTCCTCTGGGAGAGGCACTCGTCGGTGGAGTTATCAGTTTCTAGAACTCGGCGGGGCTGCAAAACGTTATCTTGTTCCGCTTGCCTTGGGACTTAAATTCGCATCCCGGGAATATGTGACTTCTTGTTATAACGGACATAGTGTCTTCATACCTGATGTTTCAAGGTCAACCTAGGAACGGTAGAAAGAATTAGACCTGATGCTGATATGAAGTGCTTCATATTTAACCGCGTGAGCATGAAATGGCAGTCAGCAGAACTAGGCAGCGTACACTTTGAGGGATAGTGATACAATTTGCGTCGGCCGGCCGCTCCAGAATGATTGGTCGATACATTATAAAAAGAAGGCCCAGGCCGGTGGCTTGGGGCAAAATTTCAACTTAATAACGGGCATAAATGAGTGAGTACCTGAAGAAGAAATCATACACTGAGTCAATGGTTCATTTCCATGTCGTTGGCCTGAGCAGCCGGACTGGGGAATAGATCCTGCGAGTGCCCATTACGTGAATATCGTGATTCAGCGAAGTGACGGTCTCGACTCTGTTCCACCTCGTGCTCAAGATTTTTTACATGAGTAAGCCCGAGTTCCTGGCGCGTCAAAGACAAATGCCGCATCACTATAAGGGTTCAATGTTCACCTGATAAGACTTGTGTTCATCAATATTCTTACGGGCGACGGTCCGTCTTGAGGGTTCCTATGGTGAACCACTCAGGAATGTGCGGGACCGCCAATAGAGAACGTGGACTCACCCATGATAGTGCTATCCTCGTGCTCGTGCATCCTGAGAGTTGCTTGACGAAAGTGTGGACGTCATACTACCCTAACGTACAGGAAAAATCTAATGATAGGCTTCAAGGTCGGCTCCGTAGAGCCAGGGATCTGCCTTATCATTATGATATCGGAACATGTTTCAACGCAGTGAAGAACAGATACAGAGAAACCCCGTTGTCAGCACGCATTAATTAATACTGACATTTGACAGAACCTAAGAAGCTGTTCATTAAATGTAGAGCGGCATATTCTGAGTTTAAAAGTCCAGCTTACATAGATCAGAATACGACTTGTGAGCTAGCTGTCCCTTTTCTTGGCGCACGAGAAGTTGCAAGCGAAGGTCTTCGACAAGTCTGATAAAATCATAAAATCTCCACAGCCACTCGGAGACCAAACTCCGAGTCACGTAAGAGCTCCCTCCAACAAGTACAAAGCTTTGGCGACACAAATTAGAGGGCAGCAGTATTTGCCCATGGCCAGGCGCAAGCGACGTTACGTTGCGGTCTGAAATCGAGCAAATACTGATGTGGCTGTGCGTGAGAAGATGAAGTAAAATTTCATCTTGCGATCATCGACATGTCGCCAATCACGCATTAAACATAGAGGTTCACGTTCTGTTAACGTTGCGCTCATGACTCTGTATCTCTCTCTGAAGATCCTCAGCTGACCCCCAAGGCTAACGCCACCAACTGAGACGAGGTCTTTCGGATTCCCTTACTAGGCGACGAGCACATTGGGCTGACTTGGGCTGACTGGCTAGCTGGGTGCCTACATGTCAGTAATTACCCTTCTCAGCTGGCGATGGGAAGCGTACTCCTCGGTACAGATTATTGAAAACCTTCTTCGGTTATGATATCGAGCCCGAACACTAGGATACTGCGCACTCAAAAACATTCTTCTGTGGGAAAATGGAATTGGCAAGTATACCGGTTCTGACTGTGTATGACTACTGCTCGCTTATTGGTTTACTATCCTCAATCTCATGCCAATGGGACTGGTCGCATATTCAAATTCAAATTCTATAGATAAAAGCTCTGAGTCGAGTCAAACTGTACGAACTGCTCACCGGCTTGATGTGATTGGGTGTGGATACAGTTCTGGAAGGATCCAGTAACCAATTCGGATTCCTCCCTCAATTTATCTTACTTCTTAACCCGTTTAAGGCATCAGCATGAAAAGATCTTGAGATAGCCCCTCCCGATATATAGTCCGTCAGCTGTATATCCCAAATAAATAGCGGGCGTAGCTGGAATTGATAAAAGGCGGGCGGCATTTCTTCGTCAAGCTCTTCAACTTGCACCTACACAGATATCTCCCTCTTGCCTCTACTAATAACCATGTGCACTTCATCATCATCCTCCGTCCTATTCTCGGGACACGACACTTCGCATGCGAGACCGTCCATGAATACATCTGTCCCGACTCGTGGAACCAGCGAGCCCCAATGCTGTCATTGCGGTTGGAGGGGTGCTCACGCACCAGGATGCCCCTTCAAGTAACGAATGAAATCAGTTTTCCGTGCGCATTTTTTTGTGCTTCTCTTCCGTCGTTTACCATAACTCATTGCCATCAGACACCTCACCCACAGTATTGTTTTCGAAATCATTGCTATATCTACTTTCTGTTACCGCTACCGCATCTTGTTCTGCTACATACACGTCTTAGCACTCTTATTTATTGGACCCCGCCCCTTTCTGACATCATTTACTCCATATACTAGAGCGCAGCACAGTTTCGTTCCGTCGCTACATAGCAATCGTACAACTGCACCCGGCGAGCCCGAGATCGTACCTGTTCTGTCATGGGATCTTCTACTCCGTAATCTCCTGAAGACACGAAAAAATGTCTGTGGGAAAGCTTCCCTGCATGCCGTCATTCAGTCCGCTTGAATCATTACCGAAGGACTTGGGGAAGAAAAAGAGGCTGATCACCCGACTGCTAAAATTTAACTCGGACTTTGCCTCGGTGTCCCCTGCGTCCCAATGACTTGCTCCTCAGCTCCGAAATCACCATGGTGATAATCAGGTTAGACACGAACCCCCTCTCGATGTGCTCTGGGAGTTACTGTGGTACTAATTGCCTTCTCTACCTGGAAGCTGCCGAGGTAACCCATGCGACTAGGAGCTCCACAATACAGATTACTAGTCCCAGGACATGGAATACTTTTGAATTCAGATCTACTCCAACGCACGTTCCCTGCTTCAGCAGGGAATTCTTAGTCGGACTCCGTACCCAATTTCGGGTTCCACACTTACAGTGTATAAGCATTTTCGACGTCGGTATCCTTCTACCATGGGAACGCCTGCATATGGCATCCCCTTTTTATTAACTCTGCTCCGTGCGTTATCAAGCCACACAAAGATGTTCCAACCTTGTCCGGAGAAAAATACACATCGCCGCCCACAGTTACTTCTAGCGGTGCGGCCATTTCCGACCCGGGTGTGAGCAGCAGTAACTATAATTAATGATTATATTCAAACTGACTGATCTACATGGTGCATTTGTATTCGCGGGTGAAAATAGCTTGAAATCGCGTCTAAGTATTTGCCTAGATGACCTCACTCTGCTGGAAGGGACAGAATTGAAATAGCGCCCTAATATTACGTTATAGCTAGAACGCTGGCCTCCCCGCCTATACGATCAGTGTCGGTAACGGGAGTAGTAAATGAAGCAGAAATAGTATTTACAACGGCGACCTTCTATAATGCGAATTGCAATAGTGCGCGTATCGGCATGGACGGGCTACCAGATCGTACTTGGCACCACCAGTTGCATGGAGGCGGCCGACGGAGGTATGTGATCACTATGGCCAATACGAAGATAACTAACAGTAAGACTGAAATGAGCAAGCGCAAGCAGTTGGTAGCACCGTTAAAATCAAAAGTGCGCAGCAATCTTATAATATGTTCAGTAGTAGACGTATCACCCTTTGGCGGTGTATCCAAGGCTTGGGACTCCACAGTCAGATCCGACTCAGTACCAGAGGTGCGGGAACTTGCGGAAAAGGATAGCGTCGATTCGGTTTCCGTAAGAGAATCATCCTCTCGAGGTAAGAAGACGGGCTGTGATAATAATCAAAAACCCGGGTACTCATATAGCGCACATGCCTACAGCTTTGCACTTGCGCTCGGATTCTTCCAGACTGGAGAACGTTTCTGTTCGCTCGTCAGGATCATTAGATTAAGAAAGATATAAAGCTTACTTCAACAAATGCCCTCAAACCTTCCTGTATCGACATGACATATTGGTTGGGCGCTTATAGGAGTGAACTGTGTGGTACTTACCTTTAAGTTTTCATCTCTCACGAAAAGTCTGCTGCTCTCTACACTCCACGATGCATCCAATACGGAACGATTGCTGTCTTCAGCGAGAATCAGCGCTCTCTTCGTGGTCTGTACCGAGTCAGGGGAGCATTTCTCAACAAGCTCCCTGGCGTATCCGAGAGCCGTCGGCAAGACAGCTGTCGAAGAAGTCAGCGTATTGATGCTAATCATGGGAAATGTCATGAGAAAAATGAAATCAATTAGCCTGAATAACTCACAATCCGAACCTCTCATAAGCGTCTTTTGCCGTTATTGTCTTACCAAGGAGTAACATCTCGCTGGCCCGCTAAGAAAATAAAATTTGAAGACGCTAAACCCGAAACTCTGAAAACCGAAGCGAACAAATAACATACCTGATGTCCGGCAATATGCGCTAACCGAGGTATACCTGATGATACAGTTAATATCAATCAACTCAGAGCCAACGCATCGCACCTCCTTGGAGAGCCACCACGCCCCTTCTCACCTCCGGAAGGGCAAACTTTGCATTCTCATCCGCGACGACTAAGTCACAATTCAACAGAATCTCCATTCCTCCACCGTACGCACCCCCGTTAACAGCAGCCACAATGGGCTTCGCCGTGAGCCTCCTAGAAATACTTGCAAATCCATATTTGTTCGCACTGATATCGGCCTGATCGCTTGACGCAGCACGAACAAGACGGTTATCCCACCCCTTCAGATCTGCTCCAGCACAGAACATGCGTCCAGCCCCTGTCAGAACCAGAACCCTAATGCAAATTCCGTCAACATCAGAACGGGATCAAAACCACAAGACTGACCACAACTCCCTCTCACGCTCGAACCAATCGAGCACAGCACACAGCTCGTCTGCGAGCTCAGAGGTGACAGAGTTGAGGGCACCCGGATGGTTCAGGGTAAGCAGGAGAATGTGGGGGGAAGGGAAAGCGAGGATAAGCTCTGACGAATGTGGGGGTGGCGAGGACATGGTGGGGAAAACGAGGGAAAAACGGATAATAGATGATCTGGTTCGATCGGAAATCGGACCGGGATACCGATCAGATTACTCATTGTCAAAGCAACCCAGCGCAGCTACGCTCAAACCGCGCTGCGTCCACACAGATGGTCGAATTTATGAGACGGTCCAGAATATTCTCTTTGGCTGAAGTGTATATCATTACGCTCCAATTCCATGGCTACAGTCCGTGAATTTCCTGTTTTTCTACGCGTTCTCAGATAATCGAAGATGCAAATTTATTTGTCTTGCGTTCCAAGTTGACCCTGTGATTGCCCTGTGATCTTTTCTTGCCAAATAACAGCAGGAAGTCCGAGCATGCGTGTCACCTATTTTCCGAAGAAAGTGAGGAACACTTCTTCATTTAACAGCTGATCCGACGCTGAGTAAGTACAATGTGCGGTTTGCACACGACGAAGAGCAATCGAATGAACGCCTTCTCATGGACGCAGCATCAAGGTAGGAGTAGGACACCGAGTCTGAGAAGCTCGATGTTGACTTCGATAAGAATGACGGTCTGGAAGCGATAAAGACCGGCAGGCATGAGTGCAGCCGGATGGCGGCCATCAATCCAGATTCTAGAAAGACTTCGAGATAAAACGCCCGTTTTGCACCCCGTTTCCGTGTAGAAGAAAGCGTGTCGTTGAACAGTATAAAATTTAGAGAGAACTCAGTGAAGGATGTGATAGCATATAAACATGCATCCGCATGTTATACGCGTCGATTCAGAAAATAAAGGTCTCGCCGATGCTCCTCCCGTGAATAATCGAAGACGACCCACATTTTTCAGCAACATTCGTATTCTGATTCCACGGTAAAGGGGTATGTGCCTGTGGAACGGAAAATCGCGTGAATATGCAGGCAGTACAATGTATTCGAGGCAGTAGAGATCGCCGTGGTTTGGACTCTATGCCGGCTAGTAGCGCCCTGAACCAGGCTCAGGGTAGAGTAGCATCATTCCTTCCCTGGAGCGGATGTCTGCCCTTCTCTACCGGTGGCGGTAAGACCAGTTAAATGAATACAAGGGCTCCGGGAAAGTACGGAAAAAATCACTTTGGTATTGTCGGTAGGAGGCTGATCTTGGCAAGAACTGGCTCTGTACCCGGCACCTAAGTCATCTGAGAACGGGGTTTGGGGGCAGGAGTTCAAGACAATGGAACCTTGTTAATGCCTGGAAGTTTCACAACATGAGATTCACCTTTCGAGGCTCGGAAACGGAAGCGAAAGTTGAACTGCACGCGGTATGATATTATATGAGACCACAAGGTCGTGAATGCCACCTATAATGACAGAAATAGTGGCGAAGTTGCCTAGAGAGTGATAGACAGCCTGCTGAATACGAGTCTGAACGACCAAGAAGGAGCCGATGACGTCGAGAACGGGATTCATTATCATAACTTGACATAGTAGACGCGAATAGGGCTTGTTTTGGGCTTGTTCCCTTCGTAAGGCTTCTGCCTGAAGTCATACGCCCTCGAACTTAATCACCCCATAACAAAATTGAGTATCAGCGCTTACATTTTCCGAACTGCTAATTCGTCAAATCTCCTCGATACGCACAAAAAACCTAAGCATTTACCTTCCAAAACAATGAGATTGATTAGACCGCGAAAACAGAAAAGTAAGTTGAAACATCGAAGATAAGAAGTGAGTAACCTTTGTGGGTTCCGGTCCGCAAATGAAGCTGTCAAGCGTGTGATATTCAAAGGACTCTTTTACAAGAGATTATGTCCGTATAACCGGCACCTGGCTCCTGAAATAAATCTCCTCAAGAGACGAAGCGCCTGGGTTAAAGAATCGAAATATTTACCGCAAAGATAATTTGCAATGCATCCTGTATCCTCAATCCAATCACTGCTGACCGTTGTTTAGCTTTATGCAGAGTATATAACAATGATGAGCATAAAGGCTAGGCAGATAATTGGTAGCTTTTGCGAGCGTTGGTAATCAGTACTTTTATACATGAGTTAGTATTCACTCCTCGCCCTCAAGTGATAAGTATGGGCTTACGTATTCATCGCTAAAGGCTCCATCCACCTCAAGAAACCATGAACTCGTCCGAATTCCGTTCGAGAGAATTTCGGAACAAGAGGACGCCCTGGATACGTGTCAGGGTCTATCAGCCAAGATCCGGAGAAGTGATAGAAGCTCTCACCTGTTGGTATCGTACTTTGCGGAATCGCAGTTCAGAGTACTCCCTATTTCACGTCGTACGGGAGATGAACGCCACATCGATAGCGCGGAAAATGTGACTGTCAAAGGATTAGCTGATATTAGCACCGGGACCAGAATGCTGTGATACAACCACGAACCGAATGCTGCAACCCCACATTTTAATGCGTCGTTATCTTCCGATCCTGAGAAGTAGTAGTAGCAGGTGCCACATCAATCAAGGATCAAGCTAAGCTTCAAACGCAGAGCGATCAGGGATGTCTTGGAGAATCCGTTTAAGGCAGCGGAAGATCTAGGACCATACCATCATATTATTTTACAGGGACGAGAAAGACTTGTACCATTGAAAGGTCTTGTATCCAGATGTTCAACAGCTCGATGGTGGACTTGGACCCAGAACATGGGCTGGACTCGGAAAAAGTTGATGTTAGGAGCCAAAAAGTCAGCGAGCGGGTTCATGGCACCCACGAACTCCGTTACAGCTCGAAGAAACGAGATAAATGCCGTAGGCTTCACCGCAATTGGTCCTTTTAAGGCCAAGTCCGAATCGGAATCGTCCCTTCTCGCACGATCAGTGACATTCATGGGAAAGAATCACACTCAGTATACCTGGTTTGGAAGGGGGGCATACGCGTGAAGCCCAAGACTTAATGAAGACCGGAAGCAGAGCCTATATTCCACAGCACTGCGGTTATGTATGTGAGCCAGGGGAAACGGATAGAGATCAAGGAACGTACCTAATGTCCCGTCGTGCTGAGAAGGAAGGCATCATAAATCGATCTACGCGAGGTTCGCGGGATATTGCCTGAAGAAGACCTGACCATGCGGTTCACCGTCGTGCCCGTTTTCATGTTGGACCTCCTAAGCCCCATAGTCTCGACGCTAATGAAGCAGATCATCACTCAAATATCAGGGAACGATCAATGGTTCTGTCGAAGAGTATCTCCGTTGCCGAAACGCTGGTGAACATAGGCAGTCATTCTACCTATTGTAGACGAAGAGGAACATAGCTTCGAGCTTTGGATCCAGCCCAAAACCAGAGCGAAGCGATCATTCACCAACACGACCGGTGACAACGGCATCAAAGTCTCCCCGATGGCAACCACTTTAGCATCTGTGATTCGGAAGAGCGGCTTGAGCTTTTCCATCGCGAACTATCAGCTGAAATGGTGATGCTGATCATCCGTGTGCAGAAACACGTAACGAATGAAACGGTCTTTAGGTGCTGAAGAGGATGTATTGAATAGGATTAGACAAAATCACAGAACGTACAGCATGATGATCTTTTGGAGATCATCAGAACCGAAAGACTGGATTTTTTTGTGGAGGATAAAGCCTGTCACCAGAAAGCCTATCCCTAGACGGAGTAGTACGGGAATGTCCGCATGTGCCCTAGAGAGGTATTATGGTTTGAATAGGCAAAGACAACTGAATTATAATTAGTTCCGTCCGACGATTATTCAACAGACGTACCTAGGGTCGACTGAAAATGAACCAAAGCACCACGATGCACAGCTGATGAATACAGTGTTCGCGACATTTCACCACGGCAGAACGTCATCAGTACCAGGATCAGGACGCCTCGCAGTGTACCTGTCCTAAACCCACGGACCGTCGAACAGTAGCCCAGATCAGAACCTTTTTTGCTTCGATTTCAGGTTCAACGTGTGGTCCTGCGACAAAGAAAGGAACCGTCACTCAGAAGCCCAAAAGGTCAGGGACAAGACAGAAAAGAAGCCACATTCCGTGGAACTCGACAAAGGCGGAAAGAACGATGGACCAGGTGAAACGCTGTGCCGAAGTTATTTATTACTGTAACCATGAAGAAAGGAACAGCCTTCCTAGAACTCGTATCATAAAACGAGTTGGTTCAGCGGTTCGATTCAACAGCAGTTGAGCCGGATGATGTCGGACGAAGAGTATGCCCACGACCGTCACTGTGAAGCCTCTAAGTCAGAAAAAGGGATCTTGAAAGGAACGGGAACATACAATTATTTTAAGCAAGTAGGCATCATTGGAAAAAAAAAAGAATGTAAAGAATCATGTTCTCGTATTATATAAGCCGAAAGCTGTTCAGAACTCGTCATTTCCTGATTGCAGCTAAACTAAAGTAATACTCTATAAGATCGTAGATGATTAATATTGGTTGTCCAAGTACATGCCTAAATAAAAATCATTACCACTAAAGTCCGAAACCCTTAAATCTCCCACCATCATTATGCTAGAGCACAGCCAGGCCGCCCATGATCGCACCAAGGACAGCAAACCAGGACTGCCCGAACGTAACAGCACCTCCATTTGAGGTGCTACTGGATCTACCTGCCGAGCTGGCAGCAGCAGCAGATCCTGTAGACGAAGCACCAGCACTGGAAGCACCCCGCGTGGTGGTCCCGGTACGCGAAGAAGAGCTTCCGCTAGTACTTGTTCCGGTACTCATTACACCCTCTCCGGTACTCGTCGCACTTGAACTGGTCGACGTCGCCGTAGAAGTCCCAGACTACGCAATTAAGCATAGTATTACAAGAGGAATACAGAAAAACGTACGCTTGTCGCAGTCGTGGTGGTAGATACACCAGTCAATACTGCACTCCCGCCTCCAATAGCAGAAAAAGTCGTACATTGCGAGGAAGACGGTACAGGATGAGCAACGGGCGTAGAAGCGTCACCTTGGTGGAACGCTGCGGTGCCGTAGACACCCATAGGCTAATCACGGCATCAGGACAGGGCGCAAAGTATATCTGTGAAAGGAATACCTGTCCGCTGTCACCCTGACATGACTCGAATACACCAGCGTCGTAGTTGGCGGGCATGTTCCATGCACATCCCATCTCGTCGTAGATATGTTGACCTAAATTCAGAAGACGGTCAGCGATTCTGGGACAAAGCGACAGTTTTGCTCTACTTACACCATGTAGGCGCCATGCTCCCGGCAGGATTGCAAGCTCTGAGGCAGAATTGGTCAGCAGCCATAAAATTCTGTCAGAGATTGAGATACAAGCGTTCAGGGGAAAGATAGGTTGTGTACCGTCCATTCAAACACCTGTTCGAGCTTCCCGAAAGCAGTAGAGAACACCAAACCGCCAATTGGGTTGCCTGATATTCAACAAAGTCAGTGTTGCACATCAGCCGACAATAAGACGATGCTTTACCATTCCCAGTCGGCACCATGAGGATCGAGCTCTCCACCAGCATCGCCAGCGGGGATATTAAGCTTAGTCAAATCACCCGTTCCTGTGAAATAGTCTGTTTCATAAATGATTCCTATCAAACGTCAGGGATATACGTACCAGTAACTTGGACAAAGTCGGGCGTCTGAACGAAATGTGCGCCTGTAATAGTACCATTGGGAATGAGACGTGTACCGTAGCCGTCCTAAATGAAACTGGGAAAAAGCGGACAGAGCAAAGGGTCTGGAGAAGGCAACCTTGAGGCACCAAGAGACTTCGATACGCTGTGGGAGCCTTTAGCGTTTCCAAGAAAAATGGCGAGTTCGACGAACCTCTGTATTTCCAATTGTAGAATCGGCGCCTGCTGTGGGCGGGGCCCATAGGCAGCTACAATGTGGGTATGTAAGTGATCCACCTAGGCAGGGGCCGGAAGGCGAAACGTACAAATCATCGACGCCATTGACTAGACGAACATCAGGAATGATATCGCCCAAGATTGACAAGATAACAACGCACTGTAGACATTCTGGCACATCGAATACTGACTAGACGTCGTTCCGCATTTGTTGGTCCCACTCTGACCCTTGCTCAGACGTGTCGGGTGCGGTATCAGGTAGATAGGTCGCGCTATATTGCGCGCCTACGGTAGAGAGTGTGGCGATAAAAAGAACGACGACGGGGGTATGCATCCTGAGTGATGGGAGAAAGTAAGGAGAGATAGGTACGACACGCGACATCTATTGGGAATTTTTAGGGTCTAAATATAGAACACCTGTCAGGAGCACCGGATTTTTAACTGAAACCATGGAGTTGTGTAGCCGTAGCTTTCAGCTATGTACAACGACTAATTGAGCGTTGAGAAATGCAGAAGGCGGGAGCTCGAGCGCTGTGAGTGCAGCAGCGAAAATCAGGGAAAATTCATAGTCTGAGGAACGGAGTAAACAGAAATAACGCTGACAGATAGGGAAAATACTGACAGACACCCAAGAGACGCTGAACTATCGATACCTTGATGGGAATGAGGAACCGCGGAGCTTGACCTAGCAAAGAGACCGTAATCGTCTCAGCGTGTTGAAGAGTTGAAGCGTCAAAGAATCCGAAAAGAAAATGTCGCAATTACTGCAAGATGGCTTGTTAAGGACTGAAACACTTTTACAAAGACACAATGGTAACTGGCATCATTCTGGGACGTCAAGAACTAGTTTTGCGAACGCGGCGCAGCTGCCTGTAAAGGGCGTGTATCGATGTGTTTTTAAGCATCACCCATACTGCTTGCTGCCTGTTCCATGAATTAGGATCTGAGGATAAGAGCAAGCCGATGAATCATCAGACTAGGCCGAGGGCGAAATATCGTAAAACCGAACGTGCGCCGAAGCCGAAATGAACTGGATCAAAGTATATCAGTATCGGGGATCCAAGCAACGTCAGACGAACATACCGACAAGTACGCATGTGATGTGAACGGTGCTCGTGTGCTCCCTAGTCGCGGTGAGAGCAGCCGCTAAGGATAGCAATCGGAAGGTTGAAAGAATTTCGACGCGTCAATGCGGGTTTGCATCGTGTACACCGCGTGGGATCATAAAATTGGGACTAAGCGCCGGCTGTTCCATTAATTAGGCGCGAGAGAATGAGTTCAACACTACAACATCCTAACAACCTGTGGGGCACTACTGACCACAGCATGGTCTATCGATAGATGCCGTATCAATCACATTACAAAAGATCCATGACTCGTGGAAATCAATCCAGCAGTCGCGTATAGACCGTTCCTTCAGCACGAGTACGACATAACACTGTACAGAAAAGAACTGATGAGCAACCGCTCTGACAGTTAGGCTGTGTTACCTTGTGAAAAATCAAAGAAATTCATCTTCCTGTGTGGTGCTCCACCACATCAATAAAACCGATTCCTAATAATTCGGTTGCACCGTGGTACGCGTTGAAATGGTTCGAAACTTTATCCTTCTGGTCCATACTGGACCCGGCAGATAAATAAATTGACGGACTAAGATCTATGACTGGTTTATGTCAGTACCAACCACAGCTTCCATGAAGAAATGGGTAGAGATATCGGTCGTCGTGGTTCAATGAAAAGGTTGAAGTTGTAGTTGTTTGGCATCTCAGTCGGCGCGCATGAACCGTTCGGACCGTCCGCCCGGTTCTTTGCGCCTTGCTCAATTCTCATCCTGTTGCTGCTGGACTTCAGTGGGAATTCGCTGCTTCATTATCTTTCCCAGCTGCTTTAATTTTATCTGAACTACCATGAACGCTCTCAATCCTCAGCATCGCATTCGTCTGCATAGGTGAGTGAAGATGACTCATTGTTACTATGGTCCGTTTGACTTGGTGCGACGCTTGAGCTTCGTCTCTTCGCCATGTCCCCGCAGGTATTCTGGCATCTAGCTTTCAGAAAGTGATCTGTCCTTGCTCACCGTAATTCGGTTTACATGGCAATAAAATTCAGTGTAAGAGCAAATTTTATACTTGTATTTACACCACTTTTGGGCGCAATCTGCTTGAAACTGTGGTTCAACTTTCCTTCTATATTATGTGTACCCGACACTCATTAGCTTCTCAGATAAAAACCACTCACAACTCCGACTTTGTTTAGACCGACCACTTTCTGTACTCTATGCGCCTCGCGATCTGATATGCTGCTTCACTCGAACTCTGCGGTGACTTGTAATTTCTCTGATATTCGCCCAGCTCGAACTGATTCAGCCTACTGTCATTCACTCATTCGCACAGCCCTTGTGGAAATTATTAAGAGGCCTTTCTTAGCGGGGATCACGACGCGATTACTATCAATATTCCCCCCGCCACCTGCAAGAGCGTATTTGGTATGTCTCACGACATGTATTTATCAAAAAATATCCGAATCATTCTGATAGCACAGGAAAAGTGACAGCCCTACTTTTAACTTGACTCGGAATACCTTCCCACCGGTACCACGAAATAATTGCGATATCTTGATTCCCTCGTACAGCCAACCACGAGACTGTGAGTAAGCTGAACCTTCCTGAGATGATGAACGCTCCTTAGTATGTTATGATACCAGCTACTACACATCTTCAATTCCCGCACTACGGCTGGTATTTTACCGATCAGTGCCGCCGTCTCTCTGTAATATATCATTACAATTATGCGGCCAAGGCTATTTTATGTTAAATCCGCATTGCTCCTACTAGCTGGGATACCCGACATTGATTACTTCCGCCAGCTTGAGCTCTCTACAACTTGACCTAGCCGCCGGGACCATCAAATGGCGCATAACCTGCGGCGACTACAGCACTCGCACATCTAAGACGACGCACCCCGCACGAGACAACTAACTTGTTTCCGGCCTCTGAGTCATCGCTGACCACAATGCACGCCGGTCCTTTTTAATTTCGGTTTAAACCAAGTTCCCGCTGCACCGCAAGAAGGCGCTAAGATGGCCTATCAAAGGCATTATACAGAAAGTTGACCACAGGTTCGTCATTCTTTTGATCTTCCATCATGATTCTAGGGTTGATCGTCGTGATAGTCAAGCCTTTCTCAATTGAACCGTAGTTTCCTCTACTCACGGAAGCTCCACCGGGGTTTGATAGTGCGATTTTCGTATAAGCCGGTTGTTTTTCCACAGAATGCACGTCATACATTACAAGTTGTATGAATTTCTGTCATACCGGCGACTCAACGTTGTGTGGAACAAACAAGACATAATGGTGCTATTTTAAGTATCGGTGTATTGTATCTGAATACTCGCCCGGTCCTTGACAATATGTACTACATAGCATT
The DNA here is from genome assembly GCF_030435595.1 of Desarmillaria tabescens. Taxonomy (NCBI): domain Eukaryota; kingdom Fungi; phylum Basidiomycota; class Agaricomycetes; order Agaricales; family Physalacriaceae; genus Desarmillaria; species Desarmillaria tabescens. The sequence goes on along the minus strand of NW_026848334.1, from coordinate 55,248 downwards.
CCTGGATAAATCAGCATAGCGGGTGCGAATGTTCATTGGAACTACATTTCCTAAATTCCTTTCTGAGCCTGAGGTCCGAGTTGATTCGGAAGGCAGAGTAAGACATCAACGTCTTTTCTCATACTCTGTCGACTCGTCCGGTCATCCATCAGAATTGAATGAAAGGTTACGACATCGGAAGATATCACTTCGCGAACCTCTTGTCTCTGCGGAACATATTAAGCCCGGAACAGGCACAGATCACCATGACGAATAAATGCAGTTGTTACAATTAGCTAACTATAATTATACAGATCACACCGATTGGTGTATGATACGCGAGATAAATATATGTACAAGAGTGAGCGACGAAAAGCAACATGCTAAGATATGTATACGACATGACATCGAACGCGGATGCATAGTAACGGACAGCGATTATAACGATGATGGAATGTAACTGAAAGGGAACAATGTAGGAAGGTGAGAGGATGTGATGTGGTTTGGGCAAATGATCTGATGATGAACGAGCTCGTAAGCGATTGAAAAACAGAAGGAAGAAGAGAAGGATAACTCACAGAATTATGATCGCATTCCTTTATCCCTTTATCCGAAGGGGCACCCTGGCGCGTGAGCACCTCTCCAACCACAATGGCAGCACTGGGGCTCGCTGACTCCGCGACTCGTATTCGATAGCGGTGAGCCCAAAGATGGTTCTGAGGATGGGATTGAGGATTCGTGTCCGGAATGGTAGCAAACTGGTACAGAGGATGACGATAAGGTGCACATCGTGTTGGGTATGCTGGGTAAGGAGGACGCGGTATTGGTTTAGATACGAGGTGGGGCTCGACTGGTGCTGGTGCTGTTCACAACTGCCTGCTTTTTATCCAGTCCCGAGGTGGGGCTCGTTTCGAAAAGATTGTATTCAGGTGACAGAATTATATATATCGGGAAACGGGTAGTAGGATCTGACTGATGCTAAGGGGTTTCAGCCGGATAAGAAGCTAAACCATTCCGGGTCAAGGCCGGTGAACAGTTCGAGTCGAGTCGTGAGGTACAGAATTCGATTAGGCGGCCCTGACCTAATATAGACGTATAGGTCCTTATTCGCGGCTCGTTCAGTGACAAATTTTCCGAGAATACTGCCAAAGACAGAGAGAGTAGATGACAAGCAGGTCCTCATATAGAAAGCGGGCCGATGCGCTGAAAGTTAATAAGGAAACTTCAATGACTGCCCAAGGTCATAAGGATGAGGTTGGTGGCGTTAGGGTAGTTAGTATTTGCGGTCTTCTGAGGGAAAAAAGGGCGAATAATGTAGTCATGAAAAGAATAGAATACTTGAAGCAAGACATTACCTCTGTTGGTGACGGATTATTTAACAATATCCAATTCCCCCGTGCAACGTTGGCGTAGTTCTGAGCAGAGCAAGGTCGAGAGAGTAAAGTTCCGAGCGCAACACGGTCACATCACGTTCTGTGCGACTATTGTGACCTCCCTTTTAGGCCTGTCAGCACCGCCACACCGCCACTCAATTTCGAACCACTTCGCATGCTCGACATCTCCTGTGTTATGTCCGAGAGGAAAATACCGCTTCATTTAGATAATGACTTGGGTGGTATCCATCCTCCAAATTATCTTGACAAAGCTCGGTGGTCATCAAATGTTTGGTATCTCATTCCCGAGCGACCAGTGGGCATTTTACAACGGCGTGATTTGTAACTGGACGACGAAGGGAACGTTTGTATCATTTAAATTTTAATGGATCTTAATATCTTTCTTGATTATTCTCTCAGCTTCTCTGAAAACATTCCGTCAGCAAGTCGGTCTCAATCAACTGGTGCTGATTATTCTCTTATGTCCGTACTTCTTTGTTCTGATACGTGTTTCAAGGTCATGATTCAGGGTAGCAGCCCTGAGTATCAAAACTAACGAAATTAGAGCACTTTTGCTGTACGTTTTTTGTGCAGTAGTTCACAGTGTTTGTGATAACTGAGCTTGAGACTCAGTTCAGCCGAAAGCGGGTGACGATGCCGCACCTTGGTTGAACCGAAGTGTTCTCAGGATGATTTAGCGAGGGCATTTGGTTCGTTGAAATAATCTTTCGAATACGATGTCAGTCTCACGAAGTGCATGTAAGCAATCATGAAGAGCCCTCGATACCCTTACCCTTACATCGGAAGTAGGTCAGAGTATTCATGAATACTCGATAAACGTTACAGTGCTGCAGGACAATGATTCCGGGAAATATTCAGACAGGCTTTTCCCCGCCGAATTATCTCAACCTTGAGTTTCTTCTAGTACGTACTTAACAGCGTTCGGATAAAACGAGACTAAATTCAGAGAATTAGTACAACCACTGGTGCGACTTCCATTTAAGTAAACTGCACAGTGCGCTTCTCCAGCCGCGGTTCGGGGTAACAGTGCGGAAAGTAATCGGTACACTGGTAAGCGCCTGCTTGTTCCAGCACCTCGTTCATTTTGATGCTCAAATTGACGGATATCCGGTCCGACTTTTTTTCGCAACATCTGTCCTGGAGTCGAATGATTCATGTGGGGTGGTCGAAGCAAGCCGGAATTATCAAGTATAAGTGGCTTCACTGGCAGCTCGTCATTCCCTGCTTGACAGAGAATAGGATGACGCTGTATCTGCCGTCATCTATACAAGATTGGACTCGAATATTCAAGCTAAGATTTTTCTGACGGTTCAGTGTATTAATTGCCCGCAGGGAATAATCAAGGTGATGTCTCTATTACCACAGCACTTGGAATCTTGACGAACCCCATGCAGCTTGTCATAGCTTCTCAAAACCCGGTGGTATCTTCTATGGCATTGAACATTTTGTGATATGAAGGTAAGTCGCGCACTACGAAGGTGTTCGACTCAGCTGACTCTCGAGCTTCCCCAGCCGCGCGGTTCAAGGTGCATAATGCGGTGTTCATTAATGTGTTCAGAAGTAACCGGTAACTTGGCGAGCACTTCTTTGTCCTGGCCGCTCACTCGCCCTTCCCGACTTGGATGCATGATGCAAGCATGACTTCTGAACGTAATATGTATCCGCGGTTTGATGAACCCTTGGGGAGCACTTATTGCTCGTATATATGGTGATTATCAAGTAACTGGCTCAAACCTGAAGGATCTTGCTCCCTGCTGACGTGTACCAGGATGATGCTGCCCTCGTGGTCATTGGGAATATTCAGTGTCGCATTCGTGCCAGCCGCCCGTTCAAAGCTTCGTATGGAATACGCTGACCTAAATATTGGTACGATTACAATTTCAACAATGTTGGAATGACGCAGCGACCTTCGTCATCACTTTCCCAGGTACATGTTTTTCTCCGTCGGATGAAATACCAAATTTCTGTGACTTATGACATCCTTTTCTCCGTCCTACCAAGTGAGCTGAAGCTGCTCTGGGCCCAAGGAACGGTATCTTCAGGAAGGCCTGGCATTCCCTTCCAACGTACCAAGAAAGTCATCTGACTTGGCAGCTGAAGCGTCCTACCTAGAGTTAATCTTCATTGTGTCAGTTAGAACCACGAGCGCCTGTCTCGGATGTCTTCTAGACCAATCGGTGAGCCGCGAGCGGCGGACAACGTTATCCCCCGAGTTACTGTAGCAACCACCAAGCCTTTCTTCACGTCTATCATTGCCCAACAGAGCACGAAAGACGACTCCTTATCACCTTGGCTTGTAACTATCTCTCGGATTTCCCCATATCACCAAGACTTTCTCCACCTTCAAGTCAACTCCGACATCGCACACGCTTCTAACCGTCTCTCTGTTGCCCAAGTCTCGACCCACCCAAATTGTATTACTCTTGTGGGTCTGTCTCGGTGCCTTCGCCATCCCGGATGATTGACTTTGACGATGTGCGGCGCATAGCACACACTTCTTCAATATAATTGCCGTGTGGCGCAGCGTGTACTTTACATTCATTATGCATGTCTCTTCACGAGAAATCATCGCCACCGATGCAGATCTTCGGATTTTTTTGTCCTTGACAAATTCTTCCGCTTCCTTTTGTCTGGGCTGTTGAGATAGACTCTTTGACGCTGCGGGTGCACGGTGGCGTCGGATAGGGATTTTTAGCCCGAACCGAACCACTTCCTGTTCCTCATTTATCAATGATCTTCACTAATGACGCTCTGAACGGTCTAGACACGAAGTCGAGGATTGATCGTCTTGCATGTACACTCATCCTCAGGCTATACCAGATACGAGGCGACAACCGTTCACTACCAGAACAGAATGTGCGCCACCTATCTCGGATTCATCAAGTTTTGACGCAACTCTGACTGTGTAGAAAACTGGGGTACTTCTTGAAATAGGTCCAAAAGAGCGTACTCTCCTAACGGGTATTGCCGCGCTTGGAAAGAAACGTGCTGCTGGACACAGATCAAAAGGACGGCCAGTACCACGAGCCCGTCGGCGGCGGTAGGGCAGGGTCTTGCACCGTACCCTCCCAGCGATCGAGTGGTTAAACCGCTGACTCAAAATTTCGGACCGCTGAAGTTCTAAAGTCGACAAAATATTTTACATTACAAAGGCTAGAAATCCTTCCGTGACAAGGGCGGAACTATTTTACGGAAAACTGTGTGATAGAGTTTCCAGGGAGGGCGCGCTTGCTTCGCTTCCTGTCCCCTCTAAGAAATTCCATTGTCATGATGGGATTCCGTGTGAGTTCCGCGTACAAGCTTTGTCGGACAGGAGGCAGTGGTACCCTGTCATGTGGAATGAATAACAGAGGCTGGGAGAGGCTAGGGAATCACGTTCCGAGGGGCAGATAGCGAGCGCTATTATGTTCGCATCAGAAGCATGATCTCATACCGAGCCTGCAGGGTTGCCATTTCAAGCGATGTGGGGTAAGGAGAGGGCTTGGATAAGGAAGATTTATGGTGGTGGGATTATCGGAGAAATTACTCCGGGTGCTGGGAGAAGTATACACCTACCGTCGCCTACATTTCGGCAGATGGGTCTAGACATTGTGTTGCTATCATCATCGGCGTGCCGCAGTCGCAACAAAATTGAATATCACGTCAATCTTAACATGGTTGACGTCGGGGAGCACTGGCTCAGCGCGGGGCCATTTGATATGTCGACAAAATCTGCTAAGCACCGAGAAGATCAGGGATTACGCACGCGGAGGTGGATAGTTCTTGATATTTCCTGTCAAATTCTGTACGAATCTAGCAGTCGAATAAGTTATTTTGGATCAGAAGCTGATCCTGAATCGTCCAGACCTAGCAGGGTTGAGAAGAAGAACGGAAAGGAGCGCTTATACGACTTCAACCCTCTGAGTTCGTCATTCATGACGTTTGGTTGCATCGACATCCGTAGTCTCGGAGAGATGATACCTTATGGAACGAGCCACCAGAAAATAAAGTTCTCTGGAGTACTGATAGGTAATCCGTTGGAACTGGAGCCTGGAAATACTTACTAACACGAAAATTTAAGCCATCAACTACGTTGCAGCTCCATCAAGCAATGATTCAGCAGCATAGCCTGAGGTCCCCAGATATGCATGTATGCCTAGAGCGACAAGGAGATTCGGCCAGACCAAGGGTAGTAGTAGAAGCGAAGTTAAAGGATCCGGTTCGAGCGAACATGATAAGGTGCGGGATTATTGTAGTTACCGCTGTCCAAGAATTATTACGAGAAGTCACCTGAATCGTGGAAAATTTACACTGCAAATATTTATGCGCACGTAATCGTTGTATATTCAAATGCTTATCTTCGAGTTGACAGCTTCGATAGTAATGTAGGCACCGATACATTCTGGTCGACCACGTTTCTCCTGCCCAGGCGCTTGAGGTATTTCTGCGACGTGAGTCACATGTGACTTTATCTCCAAGTTGCACGCCTACATATGACGAGCTAGAAGGTCGCTACCAGGGAATACTTGCTATTGTTGTAGGTGCTTATGCCGCAAAGTCCTTAGAAGCCGTCGTTCACGGACTGTAGAAGGTATGTCGGACGGAAGCGTAAGAATTAGAGTTGATGTTATCACTGGCAATACCACGGACGAGGAAAGTGTTATCATTCAGATCATTTAGATTTGTAACCACGAGTAAGAGTCTCAATGTCGGCAATTTGTACATCACCAGAGCCACTATGGTTCATCGGACTGAACAATCCGTAGCACTGAACGGAGGTTTTGTGGAATGCTACGGAATGTCACTGGAACTTTGATAAGAAGACGGTGAGAAGGGGCTATCATTTCGTAGTAGTTGAAGCAAGTAGGTGTCGGCCCGGTATCCGTACACAAAAATAAATGAACATCCGATATTTCTTTGTTTAGAGTGCGTCCCAGCGCGCGCATTATCTATTTGGAGGCTAAATACGACTTTGCATTAGCCTACACTAAAATTCACGGCAAAAACATCGAGAACACATAAACAAAGAATTACATGACAATTGCGTAGTAATACCATCGCAAACATGAAAGGAATCATGATGGTATGGGAGGCAGTTTACCGTGTTGCAAGTAAAAAGTACTAAAAACCACTGTCTTCCTGCATCTTGAGACACTTCGTCGATGAAATCCAACAGCGCAGAACACGACAGCAGAGGGGTATACCTAGTTTGACCAATGGTAAATGATCGGCCATTAAGACGTCGTCGTCTTTAGAGGCAAGTGTGCAGTTACACTTGTTTGGCAAGCATCTGGCGCTTCACCTTCGGCCGACGTATCCAAGTTGCCGGTCTTTGCCACGGGACTTGGGAGAAGGTTTTTCTATCGTTGTTTCCAGTCTGCGATGAGCTTCGGTCGTGGGTGGGCATTGCCACATTGGAGTTCCTAGAGCTTTCCTCCGCCGACCTTTCCTTGAGTCGCCCATGATTGTCACTGATAGGGTTGCTGTAAGCTTTAATCAGTAATTGCACTCTTGGAATCGATGTGTCACATTGGATTTCGTTGCATCAGCAAACTCTGCTGAATGGTGAACATCGTCGACATTCTCTCCTGCCAACTCTTCGCATTACGCCTATATGTCCCTCTGATTTCTTCCCCGTATCGTTATTGTCACAAGGTGACTCCTCGTTGATTGTTATATCACTGCTTACGGCAAAAAAAAAACTTGTTGGCAAGTGATATCGAAGCGATACAGATTCTCTTGCCCATGGGGACTTCTCTATGTTGAAACTCTGGTTAGACCAGCTGCCCACACGCTGGAAAACCTCCGGAATACTCCACAGCGGTGATAATTTGATACGGGGGACTTCGTAAAACTTGAACGATGCACTATGACTCACAATCGATCTTATGATCTTAATTTCCCATACTACTGATCCCATTTTCCTATTTGGACAGTGATTTCTTGGCCGTATTGTGGTAATGTATCCTTGTGATTATCCACCTTTCGATGTAGGACGAATATTATCTATCTTTGTGTTAATTCCTTAAGGCTCTCAGCTGAAAGTAGGGGACACGAATCGCTTCTGACAATCACATGCTGCCAGGTCCGTTCAACTTCAACTTGATAATAATTGTCGTACACGCTGGATACTGAGCCATACTCGGTTTTAGGGTCAGTATGTGGTGGACCCTTCCCCTGAAAAACTTTCTTGCAACCTACTCGGGAAGTGGTGTTGCGACTTTTTTCTCTAGCTCTACAGAGCACCAGTTGATGCCGTGCTCCTAATCGCCGTGATAGGCCGCTGACAATCCACCCCTGTCTTCCTTCATTTCACCTTTCATTTCGGACGCTTTCTAACAAGGTCTAAATCATCCGGTATGAAGGCGCCTAGGAAACGAGGACAATCTTTTCCTGGAAGACTCAATACGTCGTCCGCAACCGCTCGCGGCAAGATGGTCCCCACAGAATCCTACTTGAGTAATGCTTATGGAACGCGTCGGGGATATCGGCTACCCGAACCCGAACTTTCAGATTGCAACAGCATCGTGTGGCACCAAACTCATTGAGTTTTCGTTCTCCTTCAAGTTCCCAGATCTGGGCCAACGTCACCATTTGAAGGCGCCACAATTGACGTAATCAGCTTTTCCTCACGTTCATTTGGTTATGCAGTAGTGAAATCTGTTCTTGAAATATGACCCTTTCATTCAGTCAATTTCGACGTGGGGCGCCGAGGTCGAGCCAATCCCAAACCAAATTTGCTTCGTGAAGGTCAGCTCTAGTGTACCTGTACCTAATGCATATATATGATCGACGATTGTCTCAATGACGTCCAAAGCTGTTACTAACGCTTTGGTCAGCGGTCCGAGTTCCGAGGAAGAGTACGAGCTAACAGCTCGACAGGGTAAAAAAGTAGTACCGGTCTCCTCCTAAAATAAATGTCCTGTGATGATATATACTTCCTTAGTGCAGACCATGACGGTTCGGATCACAGAAATACAACATATAGGAAAAGAGATCCGGCTTACACGTGTAGACCCATGTCATAGGTAGATTTACAGAGGCCGAAGCACGAGAATAACGCAAATCGGCATAGGTTCAAACTTCATGGAATCAATAACCGCAAGTATAGTGTCATGGCTGTGTATGCGAAGATCGGCAATGCGCAAGGCACTGAGCAGGAACAGGTCAGTGAAAAACATGAGCCAAATAAACGTACAGTATGACTCGCAGCCAGGGTTAATCAATGCCAGCGCGTAGAGACGGCTCGATAAAAACAAATTGAATGTAATAGCCGCCTGATTTTCATAGTCCGTGAACCTGTTGCGCTCCATAAGATCTCCGAATGAAACAAAAAACACAAATCTTTGATGCGTCATTCAGATTCCGAGGTCGATTTCCAGCTGGGCGCTTTCTGGCTCCGCATTCAGAACCGGGACCAGATCGCATAATGAAATCGCCAAGGCACTATGCCAAGTGTGGATTGGCTTTGCACTGAATTCACCGGTGAATGGGTATTTTGGTGCAGACTATTGACATGTGAATAGCTTCACCAGCAGAGTTATTATCAAGTCATGACATTTCAGACGCAAGGTCGTCAAGTGCGACTGATGTCGGTTAGCAATAACCATGACAGGGTTTGCCACTCGCCTTTTACGAGCCTCCGACGACAGATATCAGAACCCACGGTCCGAAGTACCTGGTGGACTTCAGGGAAATCAGAAAAAAACGGCATCGAGAATGGAAATGATTGAGACACACTAGTCACGATGACCCGTTGATGTTCGCAGTGGGTTGGATGGATGTGTGAAAGAATATGGAAGACGAAGACGCCTACTGGCACCTACATTTCGGCATCGGGATGGGACGGACATAATAGGCAGCGGTTGGATTCAATTGCTATGCGGAGGGAAACTGTGGCCGGAGACTGATGAATGACAGGCATCTTCGGCCAGCCGCACCACTAGCGTTGTTAGGCGCTGGATAAAGAGAACTGAATAGGAAAACCCGGTTTTGAAGTGACGGAATGCATATAATCACCTGTAAGACGACTGCGAATCGGATCGCAATTTCGTATCCATATGAAGACTAGCCCACAGTCCGCAAAATTCAAGGAGACAGTGATATAACTACTAAAGGCTAGAGAGAACTTTTGATAAGAGGCTTTCATGTCACTTTTAGAGACACAGAATATGGTCTCTTGGTAAGATGTCAGGACATTGGAAGCACCTATTCAATGGATAAAACTTCAGGAAGTTAAACCGTTGATTATATTTGAAGTTATGATATGCCGAAAAAATCGGCAGATCGTTTTGAGATCGTTTGAGATCCCAGATGGACCTAGAAATACCGGTGAATAAGTCAGGCCACCTATTAATGCGATATATACCTGAGAACAGAGAGCTAGAACGAATGTTGGACGTCGTAGAAGAAAGAGATGCTAGAAAAAGGCAACGAACATGGGTGCCCAAAGGTTCGCTCCAGGAGGTCAATGACGTAATTCACCGTCGCGATTGTGGCGTGAGAATCTGTTTTCTCTCGATCGATGTCATCTCCTTCCAGTTACTACCATGCTAAGATGGACCAGCCTGTATTCTCTTCTTCGGCGTTCTCATAGTGTCCAAATTTTGCGCTGCGTTTCTTCGCAAGCCCTCCACTATACCGAGCGAGTAGTCCACGTAGAAAATCTCCCTGCGGGATACAATGTTTCGACCATCCTCGAGACTATGAAGGCTGGTACTCAGGTCGAGAAGATACAACCTCAGAAAACACGACTATCCGTGTATTTTTATGACCAGAACTGTGCTGCTCGATGCTTACAGGCCAATGGAGGAAGTCGTCTGTCGCTGAAAATTGCTCATGCAGAGGGTCGACTACCGAACACCGTTGTTGCCTCTCTGGGGCGCTACCATGCGTCTCATATTCTCACCATAGACCGCGTATCACAGAGGTTCGATATCCAGAAGCTACAGGAAATTGTTCCTAAGAAATCCTTCAACTACAACGAATCTGACGCTCACTCGAGATCCGTTTCCTGGATACATCCACGGCATTCAATGTAGGCTATCATCCTTATTTATCATATGCTTGTTAACATGATTTCTATCCAGACCAGACATGTCCTTCACGAAGTTCCACCGGCATTCAAATTGTAGGCTATCAAAATCTTATGTATATATTGCTTTGCTTAACAACGATCTATCAGAAAAGACATTCCTATAAGAAGGACACTCTCCCCGATTAAGTGTCCCACCTGATCAATCATGTGGATATTTCCCTCCGGAAAACACGTCTCGAGGGCTTCCAGGGATATTGGACTATGTTAGAGGTATGAAAATAGTATGAGCAATATAAACAGATCGGAGGAAAGAGAACCAGTTCAAGGGGTCTCAGCTAAATCTTGGTACGTTTCCGCAAATTATAGTGAGATACATATATCAGGAATCCATTGGAGAATCTCTCTTAAGCTTGGAGAATGTAGCCGAGCACATATGAAGTGCAACGGGAGAAGCCACCACAGTTCAACTCGAGTTCAACGCAGCCTAACGCAAACGTGACACGCCGTCACAACTATCGTCACATTTGCGTTCTCGTTTGCGTTTTGTCTCGAACGCATGCGTTTACTACAACGACGCTCGCGTTCGATTTAATAACGCATGCGTGACTTATTTTTGAGTTGCGTAAGCGAGTTGCGTCGATTCGAGAGGTGCACACAAGTTTTTCGGTTTACCAAAAGTCCAAAAAATGCAAGGGTTCACAACTGATTCAACGCGAAATGATACTGAAGTAAGAGGATTATGTTCTAAGACATATATAGCTAAATTCACACGCCTTTATGGCTTTCCAAGATAGTTTCACACTGTTTCTATGTCATAGAAAGCTGCCGATACATGTCCAGTAAATACGTCGAAAGTAGGTAAGTGCGTCATATAAATACACATGGTAGTATTATTCTTGAAGGTAGACTAACTATTAGAGGTCACGCACTGAACGCATCGAAGGAACGCAAACGCATCCGAGTTGAACGCATTCAAACGCAGTTGAACGCACGCACGCAAGGGTCGAACGCAGAATTCTCCTCGCCCCTTCACGAAGACTGGAGCTTCAAAAATTCCCAATTTGATTACGTCCACGACGACGAAAACAGCTTCTTCCCAGACTGGTACCCGATGGAAGAAAGGAATTCCAGGAGAGCGTTGAAACGAAGCGTCGAAATACGGGGCATCACGTCCCCGATAATTGCCGAAATTTGTCAAGGATGGGTAGACCGATTTGACGAGGTCTCGTCCGCCTTGGTTTCTGCATCCCTCTTGCCGAAAACAGAGGTAAGTCGACCAGCTATGAAAATCTAACCTGTGACTAGATGTCGTTCTTTCAGTTAACATATCTCGGCTTCGCGACGGAACTGGCTGCAGAGGAGTTTCTGAAGATGTTTCAAGTCAAGGCTACGAAGGCGGGAGTCCAGATGGAATTGGCTGTAGGGGATCACACGATACACCCCAGTCTGATCACGGCTATGAGCTTGGGTGCTAGTCGTTCGCTTGCGTTTACTCTGAGCCGGAAGCAACACGATATATTGAAGAAGAAAGATTGCCGGAGACTCTTCTCGAGAATGGGTCGGGTTTCCATGGTTTTCGTCCAATTGGAGTGAGTCGTTTTCCCATTTTCGTAATCAGCCTCTCTGATAGAAATTGCTACTAGTGAGGAGACATTAAAGGGCTCGTTAGTGGTTCAATTCGACAACATATTTTCGGCTATGGGTGTTATACATCGGCTGATGCACCCAGACGTGTTGCCTGATGTAGAAGGCAGCCATGTCAACTTTAAAGGAGCGCATCAGCTCAGATATCTTGTTGTTCAGTGACGAAGGAAGCGATTAATATGATTGTATCGTTCTTCCTTTGTTTGCGCAGAAAATCCGAAGCCGTCACATCCGACGTGGAGTAACATGAATACGACGCCACGATGATTTCAATCTTATACCCATTTTTCAGTCGCGGTGTGTGAAGGCTTGCACCGTAAAACATGTGGCGTTTGTCGATGTACGAACAGTTCAGTGTAATGCAACATTTCTTAAGTTCGTTTGAATCATCTTCACTAGGAAACAATCTTCGCTTCATGATAATTTCTTCAGGACCTCAGCCAGCCACTTACGCCAAAACGCTTCATATGAAACAATGTCCTCGACTGGATAGATACAAATCGGACATTCTTGTGTCTACCGGGCTTACAGCTCATGAAAGTAATACCAGTCGCATCATTCATTCTCAGTCCCCCTACTCGCCTTCCACGTTTCGGGACCCTTCACCGTTTCCATGAGTTCTTCAAGAACCAAAAATGAAAAGCGAAGACCTACCACCCTGTTGTTCAACCTCTGATACTTGACCCGCCGTGCAAACCACTCCTTCGCCGTCTGGCCAGTCTCGAAGTTCTTCCCAGGAGTATTGTGGACTGTGTCTGCGATGAGAGGACTGTCCTCAACTAACGCACGAAGGATGACCGAGTTGCCTGGTCTGGTGAAGAAGACTAGAGACCATCTGTCGAGATGAGACTGAGCGCCTGGAGGTGGCCTTGAAACGGATGAGGTACGAACGAAGATGAAGGAGCGTCAGGCTTACAGAACTCGATGCAGATTTGAGCGGAGGATACCTCCGCTGAATAACGACAGTGCATCACCGACATTGCAGATCGCATGCCCGGGGATCGGCTGGAACACCAATACTGAGCAAACATGATGACATAAAGAGAGCTCATAAGATCACCTTGACATACTGCCACTCTGTATAGCACGGTGGGAGGACCTGTAAACCTCCGAGTCTGTTATGTAAAAAAGTCAAGGAACCGAAGTCCGTATGGGCCCCGATCGCCACTCGGTCAGGAGCGTATCTAGGGGGGTTCTGAGTCGTTCGCGCTTCGCTTCCGCTGTGCTCGTTCTTGGGGTGAAGCTTGCTCAAGGTTCCTTTCGGTAACCCAAGTGTGTCATTGAAGATTCCCAGGATGGTATCGTTTACTTTCGCCGACTTGGTGACGAATGGGATGATGGTGGTTTCCATTCTCTCGTTTACCGTGGACGGGTAGGTGCGGTGGACAGCGTTCGGGTAGGCAAGCGCGTCGTCTTTGGAGACGTTGATGAATTCCATGGTGCCTTCCTGTCCCGATGCGTCTACAGCGCTACTTCCTGCGGCTTTGTATCTGATAGGACAAGATAAGTCGAATGAGACTATCCAGAAAGAATTAACTGACCCGAAGGATCTGCCTTCGTCACCTTGTTCGTATTTCATCTTCTCCTCGAGAGGCAGATTTCATCGTTTCCTCTCCCATCTCGAACATGCGGTTAGCGTCTTCTTCGGCACCGTGGTTCTTCAGGCTGCTCTTATCAGAAATATGATATGAGCAGGCTTCGGGAAGAGACGTACTACCAGAAACCGAGCTTTCGAGCGGCTTCCCAGAGCCTTTCTATCTCATTTGTATTGCCCTCCTTGAGGAGCTGGTAGTCAATAATGAGGAGAGGATGAGTCGGGACAGTCGTCTGGGAACGGGGGAGATAGCATGGTTAGATGGGAAGAGAGGAGCCGTGAGTCTTAAAAGGCAGTCATAGGTGCTCCTTTCCCATGATGTAGTGGTCACAAGTCTATCCGAACTAAGACCATAAGCCGAAACGATTATTCGACACTGAATGGAGAACAGAATTATCCTTTCGCCTTAAAGTCTATTGGCAGCCGTGAGAGGACAGTAAGTATATAGGTCGGAGAGTGGACGACATTGACTATATTGACTGTCCAATGCGAAGGGGTGGATTTAAGAGGTTGTGTTAGTTTTAGTTGGATAGGGTTGGACAATGAATCATTTCAAGGACTCTGCCGTGAATTATTACATTCCTTGTCGAAGTATACGAAAACGGTCTCGCGCTTGACGTGTCTCAGGAGGAAGGCCAAGGAAGGTATCCAGCACAGAAAGAACCGAAGAGAGCATTGAATGCGTTAAGATCCCTTGAAGAATGGATTGGCCTCCGGTTAAGAATCGACAAAGTCCAAAGCAAGTTCAATACTCAACACCCGCGTCGCAACGGAGCGCGATGATGGTTAGGTTCGGATGGTAATTGAACTCCGCCCAAAATAGATGTCATCAGGCAAGCATGCCGCAGTTGTCGGTGTGCGGGCGGCACCGGCATTTCGGGAGAAAACGGAAGTGGGCTTGGATCTCGATTTCATGATTAGACCGTGCGAAGGTCTAGGCTAACGCTCTTTCATTTTCATTTCTTTCTCTGCGTTCTACTATTTATTCCAAGTGGGCACTGAGCAATTATGGTGCTAGCTTCTAAGGAATTGCAAATCTGAGGATTGCTGTGTGGTGTCAAGCCATCTTTTCCTTCGTCGTGTGTTTCTCTCCTTACACAGTGTAAATTCCAGGATGTCCCAGTGCTCGGGTGCAGGTGTCGATTCCGAAACTTCACAATCCTTTGCTTACACACAGTATACCGCAGCGTACTTATCTGATACCGCACCTGACAACACTGAGCAGGGCCGAATTAGAACCAAAAGGATACAGATTAACGTCTAGCGAAGAATCAAAGGGCGTGTTAGCGATTTCTTCTCCCTAGGAGATTTCGCGTCTGATGCTGGTTTAGTCAACGTCATTGATGATTTCTTCATTGCGCTTTCAAGTTTCGATCGAAGGTCTCTTATTGGCCCTGCCTATTGTTGGTGCTACAAAAGTTCGTCCGGTCAGCGGTTGCTCTACTTTGTAGGTACTAATAGCCTCCTCCATAGCGCATGGAAGTTTGTTCTGCCTCAAGGTCTATTCTCTCCGTTTTTTTGCTCACCTTGCTTCAGCGACCTTTAGACCGACTACGGATTTGTGTCATCCCAGAGGGGATCACAACGTGCTTGCTATTCAGATGCCCAGTTTCATACGCGTCACCGGTGCGCGTATAACTTTAATTCATGAGGATGCTCTCTGAGCAAAGCCTTCGTGGGCTTGGGAGATTTCACAAATCTTCATATCACCTCTGGGGACGCTGGTGGAGAGCTCGACTAAGTTGCGGTAAATTTCTTGGAACTAGCATTGTCTGAATGTCAGGCAACCTTATCGGAGGTCTAGCTTCTCTTCTACTCTCGAGAGGCTCAAGCAGGTATTTATATCGACGGTGAGTAGTGATTAGGTCTATGCAAACACTTGTATCTCATTATTTGGTAGAACATTATGGCGGCCGACGGGTTTTCCTTCAGGGCGTGTAATCCCACTGGGAAGACTCAGGGCATGTCTCAGTCTTCCATATGAGTATTAGCGGCTAATGCCGAAACAGATGAATCGCCAACCATTATCATTCCCTCCTGTCTAGCGGATCTGCAAGCTTCATTATCATTGACTGTTGTTGACTGCCCGTGTTATTCGTTCGTATTCAGTACCTGCTTTACTGTCTACTTCAAGTCCTCACAGTGAGTTCACTCCACAACATCCTTTCGGTGCTTACTGAGATGTCGAACAGATGATCTACTGCGCTGGACTTGCGTTATGGCGTTCATGAGAACAGAGGGATATCATGACCAATGACCAATGCTTTTTCACGTAGCGATCCGCGAATCTCGCATGGGCGTATGGCCTTGAGTTACAAATGATTTCATTTTCGGCGTCGACGGGCACCTTGTGGGTTCTTTGATCTCTGTCTATTTCCTCAGGCCCATGAATGTAGTCCGGTGCTACGTTATATAGACCCTGCACCCGAACCGCTTTAATGTGCTCTACGAATAGGGATGACTCCAATTCTGACTTGATCCCAACGAAAGATCGTAGGAGAGTGCGCAGTGGCCGGGCGCCCTATCGCTGTTAACTAGCATTTCGCTCCTACTGTCAACTTTGCAGGGGCCTTCTCCGTAGTCTGGATCCTGAGGGCCGAAAGGTCGTGTGATAGGACGTCTTGATGCGGGCCCTTCCAATTGCGTTGTACCTTTGACGTTCGACAAGGGTATTTGTGGCCATGGATGTTACCTTTGCTGGACTAATTGATCACTAGACAGCCCTGATTGTTCCCCGCTTGAAGCTTGAAGCTTGTTTGAATTCCAAGAGCTACCTCGTCAGTATCCGAGCAGGCCTAGATTCGAGGTGCGAGCTGGCATGACTTCCCACTCAGAATTTGATTGGTAGGTACCTTGATGGTCCCGGCGTTGGGCACTGTTTTGACGACCTTTCCTCAGCATCTGATCTTGTCATACATGGCAGGATTCCCATTACCTCGGGATGAGATACCCTCACTATAGACCTGCCAAAGCTTCTGTGGTGTATAGCGTTCGGGAGTGGTTGACAGTCCTGAGATCTGCACACGGCCGAACGGAATTCGGACCAAGGTCCCCTGCTTCCTGAGGTGGATTCGGCTATCGTCGAACTGTTCTCTTGGTCACTTCCCGACGCCCCAAACGTGTACTCGTCATTGTGTAGTACCATCCGTGAGTATACACCCTGCAGAGTCGTTTTATTTCTCACATCCTCAACGTAGTTATACGCTGCGTGCATCATATCTAAGTTCTATCTCAGACTATCTTAGCTACAACCTCAGTCGGCGGCTAGACAATCTTTCATCTGCTTTCCAGGTCTGAATTTCTTATCTGTTATTTATGGTACTATATTTTCGGAACGGCATGCCGTGTCCCTGGTACGTGACCACAATCTCATTCAAAATCTAGGCCTTCCTGATGAGTCTCACAGGCGCGCGCTTAATTGCCTCGTGTACGGACCGAGGACCCACAAGGGTCACTGAAGCACGACATTTCGCACTTTCCCACCATCTAACACTATCGGCTCAATACCGTTGTAAGTATTGTCTTCCATTTATATCTGCGATTTCCACCGATCTCGTTTTTTTGGGTAGTCGATGACCGAGACGGCTCCTCTGTATGCATCCGGGCAGTTTGATGCTGTCGATCAAGAAGGAGAATACTTGAATGTCGGTGATATCAGTCTGCATGAGACCGATTATATGGAAACCTCTCTAACCAGCGATGACGAAGACGAGGATGACGAGAATGAGAATGAGAATGAGGAAGATGAAGATGAAGACGTGGGATTCCAGGCAGCCTTAGCGGCGTCTACGTTGGAGATGGAGAACACTCGTAAACAAGAGGAGCTGGAACTTCAGCAAGCCATTGAGGCGTCGAATGATGTAGATCAGGATGTGAAGTTGACGCTGGATACTGAACGAGCGATAGAGATGTCTCTGGAACAAGAGAGAACCTTGGAAGAGATGCGAAAAGCGCAAGAGGAGGACTTCCTTGGTCACTTTGCTGCAGAGTCATCCTCGATTCTGTCTTTCGATCGGCCGAGCTACACCTCATCGGTGTCAACCTTATTGACTGGTGGTACTGGATCGCAGTCACGACATCATCCATTCCTTTCACCCCCTGCGTCTGTCATTAGCAACCGCAACGCTAGCGTTTCTTCGGCTTCCAGGTACAATTCTCGAGAAGCGAACATCCCTGTGCCTATAGGTAGTGATTCGAGCGCTACGGTCACAGACATTGACATCAGCGCCTATCCACCACCAAATTTATCTCCCACTGCTTCTACGAATTGGGAGCTGATGGCTGAGAAGGGTGATCCAGTATCTGTCTCTGTACCTGGTCAGACATCCTCCTCCAGTCCAGCTACTTCCAAGCGCGAGAGGGAATATAAAATTCCTCTACCGAATTCTCTTCCGTCGAACATTGGTCCTGACTCTCTTAACACAGAAGACGACGCTCCATTCCCAGAAGTTCAGGATGGGCACCCTACCCCGCCAAAGCCGCAGCACGAACGTTTATTTTCATCCTCGAGACTTTCAAACAATACCGATACAGGTTGTGGGAGGTACAGATCCGATAACTATACCTGTGAAGCTAGAAGATAAGCTTGGACAAGCTCCGTACCTGCAGCACAAAGCGACATTTCCGCTCTCCTTCCCCGGACTCTTATATTTCTCCATCCAGTCCTACAGCGACTTTGAAGGACGACGTCCCCTTCCCAGAGGTGGAGAAGAGTACGGCAAAATCTCGTACCTCATATAAGCCGACCCATGAGTGCGTTTTTTCTACTGCGAAGTGCACATATGACTTATGTCTCCAGCTCGACAGCGTCGAATATCTCTGTTCAAAGTGCTTCTACAGAGCAGACATCCGTACATGGGGATACGCGTTCTCAACGTTCCGATGATACCTCTGCCAGCTTATTTATGCGCCTGGCTGTTCCACCATCGGAAATGGCTCCACCTTCGCCATCGAGACAATATTTCATTGCGAGCGATATCTTAGCTGGCATTGAACCACGCATGTCTCTTCAGACATTCAGGACGATGACACGACCTCTATTCTCCGACCAATGCTTATGCATCAGTTGCGGGACCGACTTTGTATGGAAATTATATCTTTCTTCGATCCGTGTTTGATAGACCCCTTCAGGTACACGATTTTCAGCAAAGTGTCCAAGCAATGCCAATTACCGTCCGATCCGCTATTCATGGAAATCTCACATGTTGCTGTGAGAAATGCGGCGTTGAATTTTGTCACGGGTGCCGTCGTCCACGGAATTGGTGCGAAAAGCCTGATGGCTGCGTACCTCGGATCGCTACTGCGATTTTTCGGCTACTGAGTCTCATTGACATTGAGCTCCTCAGGATTGGGGGTCCTGAACGTCTCAACGAACTGTTCGCAAATAGCGGAAAGCGACAAATGGTAGCCAATGCGTTATCTATGATGGTAACTTACCTGAACAATTCGATGCATGCGCGGCATTACTATCTCCCTCACCTCATCAATCTGTCGCTCCTTCCTGTGATCTTCGAATACCTCCTTGAACGTCCTCCCAAACTGTGGATAGAGACAGGGGCAACTGAAAATCTCTACCGTCAGATGCTTGCATTTCTCACGATATGTCTCGATGTGGGGAGTGGAGAAATTCTCCTTCAACAACGAGGTCGAATTATCCGGCATAGTGGCTTGTACGCAATGATGCAAGACATGGGAGGGATCACATGGGACCATTCAGCACCGGTTAGATCATTTGCCGATGTTGTTGAAGAAATCTATACGAGTGATTTCATGAAGGAAGCAGAGGAATATATCTCTAGGTCTCGATACCTTTTCGACCATCTTAGCGAACGTGTGAATCATCTCAAACACCTATTCGAGGGAGTTGATAGGTTGCGTACCATAGACGATGGTGGGAAATCCGTTATGGCTCGACGCTCCAACATCGATGTAATAATGTAGTGGGTATGAGAAGCTTATGCTCTGGGAAACATTCCTGATTGCATTTTTTTTGTGAACGTCGGGTTCAGGTGTCAACGAGACGTCGGATGGCGTTCGTTACTCCATTCGTCAAATTCGTAACACGCTCACTCCGCCTGAAAAGAAATTACGGTGGCAGCCTTCATGGGGTAATTTGAACACGGAGCACATACTGGAATAGCAAGAACCTCAGTGCCGCTCTCGGTGCCGTTTATCGAGGAGATGTGGGGGCAGCAAATTTCGCCTTGGAAATCTAGCTCAATGATATACTCCGGAATCGGACATTTGTGAATGGAAGAACCGTGCTTGACTACGGTGTGGATCGTCTCGCGATTGTGAAGTCCTACGCTACCTAAAGCTGATTATCAGCCAGTATCAGCCCTTCGTTTCAGGGCGACGTCAGATGGATTGATGATCGAAACCGAAGGGCGCACCCTCCTCCCACACATTCGTTCGGCCTCACGTTTCCATCCTACGGAGTCCTTCTAATCATTTCAGACGTCCTTTGGCTCTGTCACTTCGGAAGAGCTTCACTGTTTTGAGCGTGAGAGGGATGGCTATGTTCCTGACTCCTAATTGGTTGTGATATTGCTGTCGCGGATACTTTTCCGAAGTTGAGATGTGGCAGGCTAAACGTATACTTCAGTTAATGAAAACAGTTTTGGACAAGAATGTTTGCTCAAAGTTTAAAGTTTCAAGTTTAGATCCTGTAAATTTGTTCCAACTTATTAGGATCGTTGGTAGGGCGAAGGACGCCTATGAGAGGTCCGGTCTTTTCGTACTCCCGATGATCTCATTGACCTCCCGTTAATCAGCGTCAAAACACTATTTTCTGGTACAAGGGACCCGAGCATAATGTGTAACATTACCCCTACGCGCTCAAACCTGGGAGTGATCTCCGGAAAACATGAAACGTACGCTTTTACTGGATCATAAAAGTGTTTTAGCTTGACTATATAAATAACATAGACAAAAAGACTGGTAGTTCCCGGAGTCCGTCACTCGGGAGATAATCATCTGTCAGATAGTACCTCTCGACTTGAGAACTCCTAACTGTTTATCTCATTCCTGAGGCACGAATACGTTGATAGTGCCACGCACACGATTTATAATCCTTCTAATACGGAATGAATATCAGTATACACCCCCTCCTTCCCAGCAACGAGGACAAGGTTTAGTGTTTCGTAGATCACAACTACTATTTTTGAAATTACACATGTGCTAGCGGTGCGGCAAGTATACGCCAAGCTTACTCATGTGGAGACTCGGAAATTAAGTCCGCTCCATCGGCAGTCAGGCAAGAGCGGTGGCAGATTTGTTTCTTGACCGCCAAGGTTCAAATATTCTTTTGTAACACTAGAGAGTGCATGTACGACCGATGCCGGGGGTGTCAATTATGGCATTCCTGAGCCTGTCGTGGTACGAATTAGTATGGGAGCATCATCGTGTAACGTATGCGACTACTAGAATGTGGCGCAGAAGTAGCGTTAACCCCGGAAGTGTTACGCGTAAGAGACAAGCCGTACATCAATAGTAGAAAAAGGGATCACGGGAACGGTTCAAACGTTAAAATGCAAGCCGAGAGCTAGTAGAATTGTGGAGCTGGAAGGCTGATCGGTGAGGTAGACGACGACCAACGCCGTAGATAAACGGTATCCTAGGAACTCCCGAAACCATCGCTATAGAGATTACTAGGGAACAATGTAAAGGATGAGAATGCGACGTTCCTCACTTAGAAGAAACCGAATAGGTCGAGTTATCGAGTCGATTCCGGACTCGGGAATTTCCAGCGGTCCTTGAGGGTTTGTTCCTTTCGTGCCCTAGTGCCGGAAATGAATAGATCATCCATCAAAGGAAAGGATAAATGAGAGACGCGATTTACGGCATCCTACCGTTACGATCTCACGACTTCTTCGAACTCGTCATGTCTTTAGGTCAGATGAAGGGATTCGGATAGTTTTCGAAATATAGATCCCAGGACCCACATATGGAAAAGGTACCAGAAGTGACGCTCATCTTATCTCAGGCTCGAGTGCAGAAATGCAATTGTACAATTACGAAGGTACAATTATACACGTACAGGCCATCTATGAGAGGTCCTATTATAAGTGGAATAAATATGTGATAGGAGCGGAAAGCTGTAACACAAGCAATATAAAGCAATTACGACGGCGATGGACTGTATTTGAATGGGAGCTGTGAAGCAATGATTAAGAACATGCATGACGCGCGCAGTGTGGAGTAGGACTTCTGATGACGAAGTGGCCCCAAAGTGGCTCGTAAGCGGCAAGAAAAGAGAAGATAAGAAGGAATAACGCACAGAATCCTGGTTCCCCTTCCTTTACCCGAAAGGACACCCTGGGGCGTGGGCGCCTCTCCACCCACAATGGCAACATTGAGGCTCGCTGGCACCGCGACCCTTCGGGCCCGACGTAGTCAACGCTGGGCGCACAGATGAAGAGCGATGTCCGGAATGATCGCAGACCACGACGGAGGATGATGATGAGGTGCACATAGATGTGTGTGTGTGAGGGTGAATGCAATGTTGATTTAGATACGAGTTCCGGAGCTTGACTGGGGAAAAGTCATTGGCAACATGCCCACCTTTATACCAATGTCAGTGGCGCCCAGTTTTTTTCAAAAGATTCAGCTGACCGACAATATATCGGGAAGGATAGTTAGAGATGCCGGGTTAACAAGTAGGACGAATCGGTAGATCAAGCCTGATTCGTTACTAGACCTTTCTAGGAGTGTCCCATCACACGAGGCCGGTGAACAGTTTGCAGTTTGATTCGTCTCCACCCTCCGAATCGAGCCGTGTATCCGACGATATATGAAATTCGTCCGAAAATAGCATGGACGAGGTACAAGATTTGACTGGCTGTCCCGGACGTAATAATAACGAAAATAGACAGACAAGTAGGTCCTTATTCACGCCCAGAACCTGAATATCGTCCAATCATAACTTACTTAAGGAATACTACAGTATTGTCGTACACTCTGCGCAGCATCCTGCCCGGTAGCAGAGGAGAAACTACGCTTCCAAGTCCATTGATAGACCCAAGATAGACCGGTCGTAGTAAATTATTGCACTGTTCACGGCTCCGGAGAAACATACTGCCGTATCCTGCCGTATCGTAGTATGAGGCATGCGTGTCAGGAGTTTCCGGTTGGCTAGATTTCCTTGACTTCAGGAATTATGTCTCTCAGCCTGATCTAGCTAAAGATAGACAAGTAAGAAGAACAACGACGTCGGAAGAATGAAGAAGACTATAGGTATCGAGCTGGATGCAATTGGAAAACCAAACAGGTGGTCGTGTTATCTCACGTGATTGGTGCACTGCCACGTGGCTACACCTTTCCTCCTTGTTCAATCCTCGTTTCGTGTCCAGAATTCGCACAGATTTTTTCCTCCAATCCAATGCGCATCATCCGATTAACGCTGTTCACGATGTTAGCGCATCACAGAGAATTCCTTACATGATTTGGTATATCATCTCCGAGAGAACGCCATTGGAACACCAGGACATTCTTTGAATTTGATCAAAGCATGACTACGGATTACAGATCAGCCTGACAAGTCGATAGATAACCTAATTAATCTTCAAGTTATGCTGGCGTCGTATACCATTCGACCACAAGCTCTGTCCGGAAGAACTCGAAACCAATGCTGATTTTGTTATCTTGAACTTGCATATTGACAGCGCTGACGCAGATTTCAATTTGCAATAGGACATTTTGGACTGAATTATTTTCACAGCTTTCCAGAAATTTTCTTCTGTTGTGTTCGTCTGGAATCAGGATACACCTCTGCTCGCGTTTCCAGGTCATCTTACAGGGGCGTGCGACGTCCCTTTGACTGATCGCAGTGGGCAGATAACGGCCTTACTGATCAAGAACACAAGGTTCGTCAGGTGGACATTTGCGGCGCTGCGAGGCCTGCATTTTGGTTGGAATTTGTACTACCCGGAGTAGAGCTCAGACCATCATGACCTAGGGTCTCTTCCGCTCAGTCCTTCGATGTAGTCGTCTGAACGCACCACCCTACCGCAGTCAACTCAATTTTCCACTTTTACGGAATCCAGCGTCTTCTATTTCGTAATATCCAAGCCAGTTAACTTAACCTCGCAGCAAAGGATTTTCCAAACTTCACCATCTGCGTGTTTTTGCGTCACAATGACGTGTTTCGGGGGAAAGTAACCTTTACTTGCGTGGACAGGCTTTCGCTCTTTACAAGTTACCATCTGATTTATTTGGTACAGTATATCCGCTATTACGCAAAATGAAGACTGAAGTAGGCGAAAGTTAATAAATTGGCACAATGCCAGTGGTAATGGTCTTTTTTATCTGTAATTTTTATCCTAGTATCATTCACGAAATGGTAATTATCAAGTAAGTGCCTCCAAATTTCAGCAATGTCTTCCACCTAGCTAAACTCCTCCCTACACATAGTCCGTTGTGAAGTAACGCGACACTTATCACCCAATCCTAGATGAGAGAAATACCCGGTAGGCTGGCGAACACAAGCTTTCGGACTAATAGTTGCATCCAACGCTTGACTAATGACTCTGGTAGACTAGGAATTTGCGTGACGAGTCCGGTAAGGATAACGTTTAATAAGAAGGCGAGACTTTTTACTATCCGCTTAAGACAGAACTTCGGAGTTTCCCGGGATCCGGAGTGACCCATCCTGGAGGTCTTCTAGGACTATCGATGGTCCGCGAGTAATGAACGCTGCCATCTGATTAATCACCTCCTTCATTTCACTGCGGCTTGCCTATCCTTTCCAAAGCGTCGACAATAATCGACAACAAGATTTTTTATATTGGCGTGGCACGTCGGGACTGGCCTCGACTCGTCGCCACATGTATGTCGCGGCTTTCGCTGTTGTCACTAGCCTTGTTCTATCTCCAAGTAAGTCAGCCCATCCCTTGATACACAGACCTGGGCCTCGGTGCCTTGGCAATCCCGGAGAGTTGATTCCCTCCTTGAACGCAACAAGCGTACCTATGCTTCTTCACTGCCTCATCACTGCCAAATTTAGCTGTAAGAGCTAATGAAAATCTTCGGCCTTGTACGGCCAGGGTTTCTGCAGGATCGTTTAAACAGCGACTGCAATGGGTGGTTGTCTGATCCGCCCCTGGAAATGGTCCTTTCGCAATAGCGATTACACTTTTACGGATCTAGACTCTAAGTCGGTCTTGCGCCTCTTGGTTTAAACTATCATCATCGTCTCGGGCATTTTTTGCAAAAAATCCATGCAGAATGCCTCTTAAAGATTCTTAAACAAGGTCAGAACAAAATTTGTACACTTGTCGCGAATTAACAAGGAAAATGCCTTAGTACATGTGCGGATATCGACCGAAAGCTCTATCAAAAGGAACCAAGAGCAATTTATAGTAACGGCACAGCGCTCCGCCGGAATCAATAAGGGACTTTGAAACTGTTGAATATCCCTGCAATGAGGGTGGGCGCAAGTTTCCCGAATTCGCATTGTAGTCTATAATCGAGAGGCGTATGCCACGCTCGTTTTCTTCCCTTTCTTTGCAAGAATTAACTGATCCCGCTGGCATTGAAAAATTCAGTAGATTGAATGTAAGTACTCCGGGTGAAGACTTTGGAAAGGATATAGCGGCACTCCGCTAGTGGATGAAAGCAGTGATCAAGACTGGAGATCCAGAGAGTCAAGGCCGAGGAGTAGTTAGCGATCACACGACCTGTTCGCATTCGTCCGACATCAATCCTGCAGGAACAACGTCAAGTTCAGCGGGGCGGAGTAAAAATTGCGACGGAGACGCGCCGGACAAGGAAGGGGGATTTGCGGTGGTGATGGGAGTATCGGATAAATCTAGCCAGACGCCGGGAGAAGGATACGCCTACCGGTGTCTACATGGTCTCTATAGATGGATCTGGATGCTGGATGGTTCGCATCTTCGTCTGCGGTAATCAAATGCAGCTACGCCTGATTGAGGCGGCAAGAAGCTGCACGCTAAAAATGTTTGAGATAGTTCGCAGTCTGAGTTCCCCTTGGAAACAGTACAGTGCGGTGAGCGTCAACCTACCTTTAGATGTCAGTTCGACGTCAGAAGAGAAAAAACTGGCTGTTTCTATCCTTTGAGCACGGCAAGAATTGTGGTATCTCGTGCACATCGACGGCCGATGGAAAAAGCAACCGATAAACGAAGGATTCCCTGAAGATGTCCGCGGGGGTGGGGGTTTGCTGCAAGGATGAAGTTTATTAATAATTTCAAGGTCATGGCGACAATGGGAGCTGAAAGATACCTCTGAATGGGGAGAAATATATGTCATGAACACGATGAGATCGATGTGAGATTTTTTTGGCTTGAAAATTAGGGGAAATACACTGAGAAGAGCATTCGTATAATGGCGACAGAGCATGTGTTCCCGTCCTCGGGGCGGGAAGATCTGCTAGCAATAATAAAAGGACGGTTGAAGACTGTTAGCGTATCAATACCTACATCAAGCAGGTCACATGAAATTACGACAGTAGGGCCTAGCGGTAGATGTTGTATTAACCACGCACTGGAAAGCCGAATCCCAGACTACGATGCTTTAACGCGGCTTCATCAGTACGGCGTACTCTAGAGAACATGAAGTAAGCATGACATCGAGAAGAAAGCAACATCGCACCATAACCATGAACCAATCAGTAGGCACGCCAGATCCATTTTATTTGAAGTGGGCCATGCCTCGTGTGAATCAAGCGAGACGTCACGTATGGCCTGATGCTATAAGTATGGCATGCCACTATGTAAAGGAAATAATAGTAATCAACTATGGTACCGATAGCTGGGAGATGATTTACCGTATTTGATTATGAAAGGCAACTGATTGCCCTGAGTACGTCTCCGAACGACTTCATCAGCAAAGCGAGCTGACGTGGCTTGGCAACCCCACATCGAGACCGGAAAACCCGCCACGCCGGTACGAATGTATTATGTGATGCAAGAACTACCGTGGTCGGTAAAGGTATGTGAATGGGAATGACCAGTGTCAGCTGTAAGGAGGGTCACGAGTATCAGAGAACTGCATCATGGTCGATGGGACCGCTTCTAGCGACGCCTTACGGGCCGACAGATGGAACCGGGCCGGTTTGTATCCACTTAACTTCAACTCGATAGTCAAGTTCTGCATGCTTGGCATCATCAAACCATTCTCCTTGTGTTCCTTGCAATATTATGGCCAAACACTCTATTTTGGAAATTTGACTCTAGGGATCACGGTGCTGAAAGTCCAGCGGTACCTTGTATAATCTTGCAACAGCGGTTAATACTTGGAAAGTCTGTTATTGGGAGAGCTTCGAAGTCTCCAGAACGTACTTTGATCCTTTCACACCTCACGATCCACTAAGTAAAACATGAGAAACTGGCCAATCTTCTCAAAGTCTTATAAATCACTGTGTACCCATCACGTACCTTGTACCCCTCTACATGATACCATGCCACCGTTCACAATCTTGGGAGATTTCACCGTCGATTACTATAAACATCTATGTTCTTGATCGGACTAGTACTTCAGAAGTTATTGAATACTTCGGCGCACGGAATTTGATCGAAACTTGATGAAGAACGTCTGCGTGACTCGCTCTGAATTCTATTATCTTAATTCTCCGACGCTTCTGTTTCTCGTACTGGTTTTTCATTCTGTGATGGATACGCTGGATTCTCCAATGACGGCCTCTCGGAAATGAACCTTAACCCAACGTTTTCGGCCGATGAGAGGAGGGGTACACCGCAGGCTTGCATGTCGACGGTGACATCACACGTACCGCCGGGGCACTCAGAGTACATAATACTGTGGTGGTCATCGCCGCTACAGTCGGCCTCGGGCTCAGTATGTGGCGGCCCCTTCCCCAAGGCATTCTCTTGACGTCTCGCAGATGTGGCGTTTCTCTCTGCTTTCACGTCGTTGAACTGTACTTTTTTGAATCCTTCTCATCTTACCCCGAATCAACCTTGTAAGCGCTGATTACTCTTTACGTGTACCCATACCGCTCATACCGGCTGTATTTCATCCAGCATATAGGACCGAACCATCCGGTATGAAGGCGCTTGGGAAGGGCTTAGGTGGCAGATTACCCACATCTATTCTTCGCAGTACAACTGTTGAGGGTCATACAACCTGACCCTGGAAGAGGAGAATCGCAGCACGTCTTCTGCACAGTGACAGAATATGTTTACCGCCCGAACCCGAGCTCATGTGGCGTCGAGTTCATTATGTCAAACATCTTCTTGTCACAAAACACCTCGGCTAACAGAACGATCATTATATTCTTGAACATCATCCACTCGTCGATTCGGTGTCTTTTCACGCACTCCAATGCCAGGCCAAACCGAACCAGGTAGATTCTGTTATGCATTAGAACTTGAAATCGTACCGGTACCTAAAACCTAGAATCACAATGACGCAGGACGCTGGTATTAAATCGTCCTTTCTCCTTAACTAGACACTTCGAGTTCCGAGGAAAGTCGAAAGGGGAAAGTATATTCGTTCACTTGAAGTTTCCCTGAAGGTTTTTGCCTTTGATTTAAAATTATCATGGCTGTGCTGGCTGGAATCTCAATCCCGAAACATCTCGATCGAGAGAGAATGAATAGGTAACCAGCTCCCACGACTACCTAGTACGCGATCTCTTCTAGGGGCGCTCATTACGCAAGGATCACTTGGATGACAACAAGGCCGCGCCACCGAGTGAAAAAATGAGATGAGGAAAAATAGACGTGTAGCCTCATTGACACGGTGGAGTGACGCTTTGAGAAACAAAGGGAGGTTTAACGGCCGCCTTAATTTCAGTAGTCCGTGAACCTATACAGATAGAGACCTACATCATTCCGACACCAAGGCCGGGTGCTGAGGGGAAGTAGGGCGCTATATGAGAGCGTCAATGAAAGCGCGGCAGCCCAGCCTAGCCCAGCCAAGCGTGAAATAGCTTTGATCCAAAATGCCCCGGTGAATAAGTATTTCAGTGCAGAACACCGACATATAAATAACCCGAACACTCGTCATGTTCATACACTGTGGCATTTCAGTGACACAAGGAAAAAGGACTGCGCCCGATGCTAGTGAAAGGGTAACAGGTCCTGACCCGCAACCCGCGAACCTCCGATGACAGATGAACCCACGGTCCAAGGACCCTGTAGTAGTATTCAAGGAGATCATGAAAAAAAAACGGCATAGGTACTGGAGGAGATCGAGTCGCAGCCGCGATCGTTCGAGGGATGTGTGAAAGAAGAACGGCGAAGGACGCCCACTTGCTCCTACATTTCGGCATCGAGATGTTGCCGATAGACGTGAGTAGCGGGTCGATTGCTGATTAGTAGGGCACCTGCACAGGAAGATTAAGATGACAAGCATCTTCGGCTAGCCGCAAGACCGTTGTAGGGCCCTGAATACAGAAAATTGACTAAGACAACCGGTACTGGAGTAACGAGATGTGCATTATCGCCGGTGACATATGACGCCTTGATACCCGCATGAAGTCTAGTCCGTAGTCCGGGAAATTAAGGAAACAATGATATAGCCTTTAAAAGGTTAGAGTCTTAGAGAGTGAATACGCTTATTTATGGTCTCACATGTCGCCGCTGGAGTGACGTTGAACAGTCTCTTGATGAGATGTCAAGTAGAAGGACATCTTCGCGGCGGCCCATATATAGTAGAGAAAAGCTGATTCTCGAGCCAATATAGGCCGAAAGAATCGGCAAGGTAGGTAGGTACTAGGGTAGGTAGGATTACACGGAAAGCATTGCGATCTTGTGGTATAGGAATGAATTGTTCATGTAAGGAGATGTAGGAGAAAACCTGAGTGGGCAAACGAACTGAAAAACAGACGCGGTCAAAGACTCGAAGTCACGGAGGAAAAGAAAGATAACGTAATCATCCTGTTCGCGGTTGTGGCGTGTGAACGTGATATTCGGCGATCACAACCGTTCCATGTTACTACCATGGACCAGCCTTTATTCTCGGACAAGAAGAATTCTGCGTGGTCGCGTGGAGCGTGGCTGCGTGGTCGTCAGCGTGGTGACACATCATAGGTACGATCAAATGTCCATAGAACATGACCTCGACACGTCCATTCCCGTCTGTTGCCACCTTCACGGGATCATCTTCTGAATATGTAGCCTGATGTATACTCCAGATTAGTGCAACCGACACTCCTGAAGAATTTTAGCATCATTAATAGCATTTCTGTTGAATCAAACGATTTCTTGAATGTCTCAATGGTATGAAAAGGTCACAAAGGTCGTTTGTTAAGCGAAAATTGGTGAGATACACGAAGTGGGGTTACCTCTCACTGAAGACACAATGAGAAGAAGGTACTCTGTATGTGATGACTCCCAAACAACCCCACGAAAACAAGCTGATCCGACGTTATTGTACTGTGTTAATAGTTTTAACATATAGATACATGAAGTTCAACACACTATGTAAGAGCACATAAAGACTCACGTGGTCTATGTGTGCGGCCTGCGTGTTGGTGCCTGCATGGCTTGTGTGGCTGCGTGGTTTGTCAGCGTGGTGGAACGTGGTAAGCCTGCGTGGTCGCGTGGCGGCGTGGCGGCGTGGTACGCTGGCGTGATCGGTTGCGTGATCGGGGCAAATATTCACATAAGAAATAGCCGTCAGTAAGTTAGTCTTTATGACCAGCTGAGTCGGTACTCAAACCATTGACACACTAAATCCATGCTAAATCGTCGCAAAATTGATGGTCATAATATGGGACCATCCGTGGTTTAATATCTTTAAACAGCTAGAGTGAGATAGCATCTGAGTTGTGGACATTTAACCTTTTCGTATTTACATTTAAGATGTAGTGGCATATATAGATCATAGATTCGGAGCCCTGAACACTAATGGGCTAAATTTGAGCTTGGAAACATTTTTAAGCAAAGGTCTGTTTGTTACAGACAATTCAACAATGAATAAGAAATAGATACAAGGATATGTTTAGCGAAGCATTCCTAGTGTCGCACAGTATATATGTAGTCTCAAGGTGAGTTCAACTAAGGACTTGCGTGGTCCGCGTGGTACCACGCAGGTGACGACGCAAAATTTCTAGTGCCCTTTATTCTCTCAAATGTTCCTTTGCTTTTCTAATACCTGAACTGTAAAAATTGCGAGCTTCATGCAGACGACCCACTTGTGGTCTCTCTAGATGATGAGGCCGGTACTGAAGTCAACCCAATGCAAACACAGAGAACCCGCCTCTCAATTTATTTTTATGATCAAAACTGTGCTAGTGGGCGGCCGTATGCCAGCTGGAGCAGTCCTCTGTGATGTCTTCAAAAAATGTATCCATTTTCTTTCCGGATAGGTATCTGACGCACAAAAAAGGATACCAGTAGACTGCTGAAGTGAAGAGTTGGAATCGATGTATACCAATCCTCCTCATTGCCAGGTTTATTAGCAAAATAGGTATCATCTTACTGAGTCAGGTGGGAAACTCTGAGCTTCGCCTATATTGCGGGGGATCCCGACGGGGCGTCAGGAGACACCCTATTCGCGTTCGTCACGTGTGAAGAAAATGTCAGATGTTCGTGAACATAAGTACATTAATTTCGAGCTAATGCACGATAGATTGCTGTGCCCCTTATTTCATTGCAAGTGGAAACCAGCCCTTGAAAAAAATACTGATAAACATAAATCAGGCGGGCTTGTTACTTCATACTCTCTATCGTTCGTTCCTAGTCCCCCTACTTACCTTCCAACCTAAACAGAGAAAAGATAGTATGCACCGCTCTGTTATTTATCCTTTTAATACTCGATCAGATGAGAGGGAAGGATGACCGAGTTTTCTAGTCTGTAGAGGGATGGCGGCGGCTGGGTCGTTTGCCGTTAGAAAATGAGAGGTCCAGGAATGAGGGTAAAGAGATTCGGGCCACTAAAATAAGATAGCTCGTTTTGATTACCTGAACGAAGAACACTGATTGGACATTAAAAAGGGAATCCTGTTATCTTTCACCGCTTGAAGAAGGAGGGAGGGAGATGTTCCCCGTGAACCGTGCTTATTAGCTTACATCAAATGGGACGTATGGTAGATATTCGATTATTTCTGTTTAACGGAGAGTTCCATGGTGCTGTTGGGAGGATAAAAGAACATTTTAGGTTTAGTCTTTTCGCCCAAGGGTAGTGAGTGGTACGTCGTTTTTCATGTTCGACTTTATCATAGGGGCAAAAACGCGAAAGAAGTTTTCCCACATTCCCCAGTTTGTCGTGAGTAGAATTGCGATTTCCTAAAATGACGGAATACTAGAGATGACGGTACGCATCGGGAGCAGCATGTGTGGAAGGAAGCACCGGTGATCTTCATCGTTGAACGTTGTTGCAGCCCGAAGGTGCTGCTCTGAATTCTTCGAGCTCATAACCCTCCGAAGATGTATTACCACTTCCTGTTGACTAGTGACGCTTGCTCTTCGATATACAGCGGTTGATCAACGCTCGCAAATAACGAGTACTGCTACCGTAGCACCAATTCAAAGGCCATCTACACATTTGGGTGCTCTTCTGGGCTGAAGAGTGGACGCTAAGTGGAGTTAAATTATGGTGGGTTTGTCTAGGAACGATCCTTGAATAAAGAACGCGACTTCAAGTCCGTGTAGAGCGAAGAATATCCCTTGTTTACTGCATTTTCATCTCTGCTGTTTCTTGTCTTCAATACGCATGCTTCAATGCCGATTTGTTTCTCAGCTCTAACGAGAGACCAATGGGTCCGATGGAAGCTATAATTCCACAGACAGTTTAGGGATTGTTGACAAGCGTTGTTCTCTCGCAATAAATCAGCGCTGAGACGAGACGAGCTTAGAGGATGCTGACCATAGAAAAACAGCTGACGAAGGAATACATTCGGAGCTCGACGGTCTAACCATGATATATATGAAATAGAGACGTCAACAGGCCGAGAGACACGATTGAATGGCAAAGTCAGTCCATAACAACAAAGTGTCGACAACATGTCTATAAACATTATTTGCAATGTGCGATAGCTACAAGATCTCGAAAATGCTACACAAAGAAAGTAGGGTAGTACGTGTCAAAAAAACAACGTCGAAGGGGGGGGGATACAATGTGCAATGCGAAAGCGACGACGATACAGACAGATATAAGTAACAGAATAAAAATGGCTGCTCAATCGGGAGTGAAATAAATGCGGTATGTATTTGCAAGACGGAAGAAAAAGAAGCACGAGAAATCCGAGCTTTATGTCAGGCATATTATATGCGAAGTGAAGAATGAATGTAATGCGAGATGTTCCGAGATTGATAAAGTGCAGAGGGTCAATGAGGAATGATATATGGTATGCGGTGAATATTGATTCGTGAGTTTGATTCCTAGAATAAATTTGGTGAGAGCCGAAAAATCTGCAGATGATGTCGATGCGAGTTCAAGAGTATCTTTTGAGATATGTGCCGTTACCGGTCGAGTTTGCTATAAGATAAGAGCGATGATGATAGCGATGGAATGATATTGCCGAAGAAAATGAGCCGATGGAGATGGAGCTTAAGCGAATAAGGTTCAGTAGCCGTAGTATGCGCGCTGCAATGAAATGCGTCAGTTATCGAAGAGCGACATGTGAAAGCAGCGTACCATTCGATCACTAAGTGTAAGGTATAGATTAGTTTGACATTCATGGAAATAAAGCGGGGCGACTCACAATAACCAGATAACTTTTGAGCCGGTTTTGCACCCACGCAAGGTGACAATATGGCCTCTAATGCACTCGTAAAGAAGCGCTCGCTGGTCCTTGTCGGCCTTTACATATCTAATTAATACATCGAGTCTAGAAGGATAACAGCGGACATACCGTGGGCAAGACACTGGCGATCAACTGACTTCCAGTCACCGACAGTGCCAGGTCGACGATCATTGCGCGACGGGCGCTATACAAAATGAACATGAACGCCTGCGGCTGACAGAGAAGAAGAAACAAGCCCATACCCTTTCGCAGGTTCGCACATCCTCTTGACCACCTTGTCGAGCGTGTCTTTACCACCTTCCTTCAAAGCCTTAGTCACCGATTTATGCCCTTGTTCATTAGTTGCGTATTCAAGAAGACCTGATACCAGGTGGTCGAGTGTTAGTTGACGATGCTTGTCAGACCCGTGCTCTAAGACTGAAAGGATCGTCAGAAACGGCGTCAATAAAGGGCGGACTAGAACGAACTATGTTGAATGCAATAAGAACCCCACTGGCTTTTTGCAACCTCGCTGAAAACAGAAGGGCCCTGGTTCAGCAGCTCGTCGACGATGCCGTCCTTGGCAGAGTCTTCGAGGTTTTCAAAAGCGTGCTGCGAAATAGTGCCCCGAGTTAGAGAAAGACATTCAGTTCGATGGTGAAGTCATACCTGAACAACGAGGGATCCAGTTTCGTGGCATGCGAGCGCAGCCCATTTCCCTTTGAGTGACTTGTTGACGCTGTAACGGCGATCAAATACACCGCCAGCAGACAGTGGTGGACTAGATACGTACAAAGCAAAGATCGGTGGCGCCGGAGGAGTCCACGAGAGCTCCATGATCTACGGGCGGTTGTTAGGGATAAGACAATGTATTGGGAGACGATCTCGTACCTTACTCCAGACGTGACTTGCATGTTTATTCACTAGCGTTTGAGCGGGATCCCCAAGAAGTAATTCGGAAACGATTGCGAGGCGAATGTCTTCTTCGCAGTCGAGCGCTTTTTGAAGGACATGGCAACCATAGCAGTTGGTTGCAAGCTCGACGATTCGACCCCTTCAAGAGGAAATAAATTAGTGACATAGATAATAAATAACGAGTGGCCGTCTTACCTCATACATCCGACAATTTTTCTTCTTTCCTCAGCCGTCGAGGCGGCTTCAAGGCAACGTTGGACTGCCCAATTACCAAACCTGAGAAATAATTAGACGACATATCTGTAAGGATTTTCAGCAACCCACCTGTGAGCCATCATCTCAAAGCCTCGAGCACAAATTGCGTCCACGATCTTGGCGCGCTCATTCAAATCAGCAACTTTGAGTTTCTGCTGTAAGAAAATCGACGCTTGCTGATCTGATCCCTTGATGATCCGAGAAACAAAAGAGTGGTATGGTGGAGTAGACGACGGGTGAAGGAGTGACAGGAAGTTGATCGGCTGATAGAAAACGGATATATGCGCATCAGAATAAGTCAAATTTGAGTATTAAGCACCGTACCTCGTGAGATGATTGTCCTTGAGGCGACGACGGCGATGACTGCTGGTAAGAAAACGAAGAACGAAGTCCAGAGGAATGTTCCTCAATACCAACGCCTCCAGAATTGATGCCGAGAGCATTGACCATCGACTTTTCATCCGAGCGCATCCATTCAGCGGGTGCAGAGAAATGCTCCTGTGTAGGCTGAACAGTCGCCTGCGGTATGTGCCAATCGTTGGAACTAAGGTGGCCGCGATTCATACTAACATTGGTCGTCGTTTCCTGGCGATGGGATATCGGAGGCTGCGGGGAATTGAAGAGCTGTGAGGGAATTTGGTCCGAAGGCGAAGTTTGGTAGACGGAGTATGGTTGCTGAGGGACAATATTGCCAACGGCAGCTGCAGTATGAGGGTCGTAGGATTTTAAGTAGTAAGGCAAAGAGTGGAGTTGACTAGGAGCGTGTAGGTAAGGAATACCAGAAAGTGGCATCTGCGAAGAACTGAACGTCGGTGAATGAGATAAAGCGCCATTATCAGAGATGTGATGGATTCTGGTCGGCGAGCTGGGTTCGAATAGCAAAGAGGACTGAGAAATATACGAGCCAGAACGGGGGCCTGTAGCGAGCTCGTACGGAGATTGAAGCTGCTTGACGTCGAAAGATCTAGTCGGAGAGAGGTCGGTGGGAGTGAGAAGAGCAGAGGAAACCGACGCAGGGGAAAAATCTGGGGATCCTGGCGCCGACGTCTCGAAGTTGAGATTGAGGGCAGGCTTTTGCTGAACGAACGGGTCGGGTGAATTGAGATTCAGAGTACGAAGCAGCTGCTCGACGTGCTGCACATAGTCAGGTCAGCGAAATTGAGACAAGAGAAGAATGAAAATGCGTACAGAATCGTCAAAGTCGCCCGTCGGACTGTTCTTTTTTCGCCCATCACCGATAGCGCCGACCTCCTTCGTCGTCGTCGTCGTCCATCCACCGGGTGCAGGTCCAAAAACGTCCTCCCGGGTGATCATCGGCACCTGCTGGGAAGAAACCTGTATCGAGCGCAAGGGCTGCTGCTGAACTTCCTTCTCAGCAACCCTCGAGAACGAGTCTAGCGTCTTCGGCCACGTCGACTCTGACGGCTGAGGCTGGGGCGCCCAGATCGACATCGTAGGTGGTCCAGATGGTTGTCGAGGGCGAGCACCGTTCTGTGGTGGTGGACTATGGTCATGAACGGCGAGGAAAGGCTGGACGCTGTCGGTGGAGGGCATAAGGAAGGGAGGGGGAGATGGTGGTGGTAAGAAGTCAAGAGACGTCGCCGTCGTCCCTTTTTATAACCTCTGAAAGAAGCACCATCAAGATTCGCATTCCATTTACGGAAGCGCACTATCCTTTTTGGTCCATCATGCTGTCTTCCGGTTGCTCCGGCGAATTTTTCATCCAAAAGTGGATTTTACCTCAGAAATGTGAGAATACGGCGACATGGCGTGTTCAAAAGCTGTACTGTCGACCAGAAAAAAAAATATAAATAAAAATAAGACGCCTCAGCTTGAGCTACTGCGAAGCTAGTTGCCAAAGAAGATTCAACTTTCGAATTTGCAGGATAGCAATCCAAAAAGAGAAGAGAAATCCTGGTGAAAATCAGTCGTGATGATAAAGCACGCCATGAGAAGATAGATACCTGACACCTTGGACATTTCTATCAGATTGCGCCAAACGCTTAGATCTGACATTGCACGTATCACGATCAGGCTTCATTACGTCGGCTGAAGTTGGGCGATCTAGGTAGCGACGACCGATGGAAAATGGAAGGTTCAAATAAGGAGGTGATAAATCACTATAGGTCAGTAGAGGAGTATTTGGTGTGGTAAAGGTGTATCCCAGCCTGAGAGTGGAAGGTTCGAAATCCAACCAGCATCGGGCCCGACCACCGAAACCAATGGGGATAATGTTGCTGAAAGCTCGAAAACTGTGTCAAAAATCAGTAGTATCCTTCCTAATCACAGGGTGACTTGCACGTACCTTTCGCATGTCATTGATTCAGCGTTCACACTGCATCTGAGAAATTCCTCGATCCGCTGATATGCGAACTCCGATAGAAGGGATTTCGGCTTTCTACTTGTCCATCGGTCCCGCGGTTCAAATACCGATATCTAAGGTTGGCTTTAGAAAGCATGCAGGAGAAGATTTGATACATACATGGGGTCACCGTAGGACTATGGATTACCTGGCCAAATATCCCCCCACCATGTATTCTGTCAAGGTGATTAGGAAGCCAATCAGAGACAAGGTCACGATATGTCGACTTACGCGTGCACTCTTCACGCCGTCACTGATTTATTGAACGATAATAATGATCCCAGTAAATCACGGGCCGTGTCGCCGTATAGTAGAGCCAGCAAGAGAAGGACTAAGTCTCAATAGAACACCGCGAAAAAAGACAGCCAGAAAAGACTAAAACCACGGACAAGGATTCCAGGAATACAGAGAGCTCCAATGCGACGATGACCATGACTAAGAAACCGAAAGGAAGCAGCCAGTCTGGCAGCTTCTCGCTGGGTTCATGATACGTACAGAATACCCGGTGGTTCTGTGAAGGGATAAAGCAAAGGGTATTCAGAATCCCGAGCCGGAGCACAGCCAAGCTTGTTGCGGCCCGTGATGTCGATAGATTTGGATCTCAGTTCAAACTCCGAAAGCTTGACGCGAAAAGTGTCCACTAACGCTGTCCATTCTACCTACCCATCCCATGTATACGCGAAAATGGAATATACCATATCCTTTTTGTCGGTGAACGAAACGTTGTCATTGAGGCTCGCATTATCGACAGAAATGCGGACGGAGCCGTACCTCAAGGACGAGTACAGCAGAAGCGAAGAACGAACGACGAAGGGCCTCCGAGTCCCTCCTGGATACACGAGCAAATGGCGATCGGTGTCCATACGGACTCGGATTTTGGCTCCCTGAGCTTTTTGCGTAACAGACTCGGAGGTCTACAGGTATGTCAAGGTATGGTTATACGCCTTCCTAGACTGATTCCGTTTCCTTAGTATCATTGGTACTTCAGACAATCTCTGAGCGCGCGAACTGCACCAGCGACGCACTGCCATTTTTCGATGAAGGTTTCGCGCGACGGTGACGGTAAAGTGTCAATGGTCGAATAACAGAGTGGTGCGTCTCATCTTTTGTATTCGGCCGTTAATAGGTATTCATGAGCATGCTCCAGGGACCCTAGATTCGGAAGCTAGACAGGGGAACAGAGAATGAATGATATGACTGTTAGAGACTACTCGACAAATACGCAGGATTTATGTTTATCCAACGCCAGACTTCACGAGTTCGAGAAGTCAGGACATTAAAGTAACGTGCTGCATTGTCAACCTGGAGGTATTCTTCAGTGGTCGGCTTCGGCTTTCGCTCTTTAAGATGAACTGACGACTGTTTCCCAGGACAGTCATCCAGAAGTTTAGCGGCAATCGTGAAGCGTCTCGAAATCATTTCCATCTGTCATAGCGAACGCAAGTCGGGAGTCAGGAAACGCGTCAGACTCACATGCAGTTTACGGTTTCAGAGACGTTATAACGTCTTCACTGCCCCGTTCCCATCTGACCGCCGATTAGCACAGTTCTGGTCATAGAAGTGACGAGAGGGAGTTTTCTGTGATTGTATTTTCTCGACTGGGCTAGGACTAGCCACCTTTACCTTCATCGTCGAGAGAAATAAATCTGGAGTTCGTAGATTACGGCCGGAAATTTGAATAGCACATGAATTACGAAGGAGAGATTAAAGGCCAGTCCAAGCCCGGGCCGTAACCTGAAGGAGATGTGGGCGATCGCGGAAAAACGGTTCTCTCACGCCACAATCGCGACACGACGATGATGTCCTTGCCTTCCACTGCAACCGCATCTTTTTTTTTTACCAGCTCAGGCTATCCGGCATCTTTTCAATTTTTTGTATAGATGACTCACGCCTAGTCATGATTACAACCCTTACGCATTTTCAGTGCCGCTTTTTTTGGCAGCTAACAATCGTTCGGATATTTTATGTATTATATGAGCGCTGAGGATGTCTTTCTACTTGACATCTCACCAAGAGACAATATCAGTCATTCTTACGGTGATGTAAGGCTTTCAACGTACTTCCTCTCTAACCGTTCAAAGACTATTGTTTCCGTGATGATTTTCTGGACTACGAGCTAGTCCTCATGGGGATATCAAGGCGTCACCCGAGTCGCAAGTCTTGCTACCGGTAATGATGTACATTCCGTTACCCCAATACCGGTCGTTTATCCAATTCTCTATATTCAGCTTTGTACTATGGTCCTGCGGCTGGCCGAAGATGCTTGTCATCTTCCTCTCCCGTTGGCCATTCCTTACCAATCGCGACCCGACAGCTACTTACATCTCCGGACAATATCATCCTCGATGCCGAAATATAGGTGCAAGTAGGCGCCTTCGCTGTTCTTCTTCATATCTCTATCGAACTTGGGGAAATCAGCGGGTCATTGCGACTGTGACCTCAGTCCCTATGCCGTTTGTTTCCAGATTTCCATGAAGGCTGCTAGGGACCTTTGACCTTGTGTGCACCTGTCATCGGTGATTCGCGAGTTGCGGCTTACAACTCTTGCTATTGGTTGCTATTCAGTCGCAAGTCGATTCCTTGCGTCTCTATATGATGAGTACTTACTTGAGTTATTGATGCGACGGTGTTCTGTAACTAAATGCCTATTCACCGGTGAATTCAGCATCGAACTATTTTGACAATTTCATTATGTCATTCAGCTCCGACTCGGATGGGGCAGACAGCGCTTTAGTCCCCCCTTCAGCACCCGGCCTCGGGATCAGAATGATACATCACAGATTCATGTAGGTCTTTCGCTGCATTTGGAAATCTATATAGGTTCACGGAGTATGAAATTAAGGCAGCCTGAACACTTGTCTGTTTGTCGAGTGTTCGCCAAGTCATCTACCCTGACTGTGTCAATGAGGCTACACGTCTAATTCCCTCAACCTTCCCTCGGTGGCGCCTCCCTGCTTGTTTCGTGCCTTTCATCTTACTGATTCTCGCGTACGATATTTTGACTGAATGCGTGGAACAGGAAACTATCGCGTGCTGGTCGTGAGGGATGCTGTCCTGCATCAGTGCCTGGAGCGCTTTCCTCCTCGATCTCTGATTCGCGAAGCCCATGATGATTTTCAATAGAACGAGAGCTTGGGGGAGTTCAAGGGTCCGGTCCTTTTACTCCTTTGGACTTTCCTGCGAATTCGGAGTACCTAACGGAGGGAGAAAGGCGATCCGATCCGACACCGTCACTGTACAAGATCACTGATCTAAGCTTTAGGTACAGGTACAATTTCAATCCTCTGAGGCATAACGAGACCTGCCTGGTTCGGTTCGGGTTGATATGAGATTACAGGAAGGTGGCGCTCCGGTTCAAAATTGCCCGGTCTTTGACAAGGTTCCAATAACTTAAGAAAGAGTCGCGTTCCGTGGCGAAGATATAAATATGCCAATGCGGCTTCTGACGAAATAGGAGCGAGTAGACTGATGGACTTGGCGCCACTCGATGTCGAGGAAGGCTCAGTGCTCGCTTTTGGGCGGCAAGCAAGTTCAACACGCTCTGATTCCAGTGGACAAGTTTCTGATTATCGTCTTGAATAGTCTACCTAATATGACCGTACACGTCCGGGGAAACTTTCCTCTTACAAGGCGCCTTCATACCGGATGGTTTAGACCTTGGTGCGGAATGAAATACATCCGAAATGAACGGTAGAAGGAGAAATAGAAAATGATGAACGTAAAAGTGCAGGCAGTGGGAGATCCGGGAGAAGTGATTCAACAAATACATTTCGAAATGCAAGAAGAGTGCCGCGCTGGGGAATTTGTTTTGGGGAAGGGGCCGCCACACAGCACCGAGGCCGAGACCGACTGTGGCTGATCTCTACCATTCGGTGAATTATAGGGTTCATTGGGTCCCGGCACCATGTGGATGCTACCATCGGAACACTAAGCCGGTGGAATGGTCTAAACATCATTGGGTGAAGAATGTTCGTTCTTTCTGAAGGCATGGATGATATTGGATGGATAATTGGGCAATCAATGTGGTCAGTGTCATCTAAGTCCCTTACCGCATTGAAATAATGTGATTAATAGTGCACAAGTGTCGGGAAAAGACAAACGGAAGCACGAAGAGCGGTTGGCGCTAATTAACGTCCTGCAGGGAAGTGAAGGAAAAGGGCCGTTCCGGTTTCATGCACCGGACAGAGGCGCCTAAGGATTGCCAATAAGTTTTCTACTTATCAACCACGACGAGGTTCTCTGAAATTCGTGCATCTGCTCCCACCGCACCTTGGATTGGATATATCTCTCACGGTACGTCTTGGTCAGATTTAGGCCAATGTGATTTTAGGGATTTCCACCCTCAGTGCGTATTTATGGCGACACTTCCAATACAAGGCAACTCAACTTGATTGATGAGGTGCAGCGGGATGGAAGACGGGTACAGGTAATCCGTCGTGCTTGGTAACCAAAATACGGTAAACTATCTCCCAGGGATCAATTGCTCATTGTTAATTACGACTTCCTATGCACAGTCGTGTATGCCCTACTTGAAGCATCGCGGTATACGCTGAGGTCTTGTTCATTTACATGAGGTATGGAGCCACTGCAATTTCGGTGAGTCCAGCGCACCTTATCGCGAGCTACTGTCATTGTGGGACTTCGTGTTTCTCTCGACATCATCATGTCCTCATTTTTAATAGTTTACAGTGTAAGGCAATGTTGGACCGTATTTAGGGATTTCTATATTTGCCCACAAGCTTCCGGCGCTTCGCCCCACTATTGTAACTTCATGCGACTTGCACGATGCAGACCCGCGTTGATTTGTTGTCAGTCTTCGACCTTCCTTTTATCATCGCCAGCGGATCTTCTCATTACAAGCGGCAGGGCCCCATACATGCTTGCGTTTGTTGTCATACTGGCGGTCATCTTGGTATGTTTCTCTATGTCAATTGTGCGAGTCGTAGTGATGCAGTTTGATCCAGGTCATTTCGGCATTTGAGTACGGTCGTTTTGAAAACTACCCTGAGCTGAATCCTATTTTCAAATACCCCGTATCGAGCTAGGATTTGGCAATGTTTGGGTCAATTTTAGTATCTCTGCGAGCATATTTCATTCCAACATCCATGATACATGTTCCATTTTGTTAGCAGTGTCTCGGAGCGGTGGGTGCGTTCACGGACTGGTTCCTCCGCGATAAGGTCTTATTTCTACGCATTTCGTACATCCACGATTATCTCCGGTGATTCTGTATTCTACCTCTTGAACATAGCACTAAAACTCCTTATAGATATGACAGTGTGATTTGACGACACCCTTCTCCCTGTTCTATGTTCACAACATCACGTTTTAGGAGAAACCCTCTGGAAGGCTCTTCTACATACTTTGCCGTCTACATAGTGACTACTGCTACCTCTGAGGCGAATATATCTTTAGATCATTTCTACAGTCTTTTAAAACGAGATAATACAAATTCTTCCATTTTATCTCTGTGTTTCTTCGAAGGAAAGAGAACCACGGGTCTTGTCTGGCCGACTTCCGAACACCCTCTGGATTTCCGACTTCCGCTTACTGAACTAGTTTGAACAGCCGATGTCTGCAATTGGGTCCCTAGCTTTCAAGCGTTTACACCCTATCAAGCGGGGTAACTCACCTGGCGAACCTCGAAACCTGTTACTCTCTCCCGTGCCTCCTATTGCCCACGATCTCAAAGAGGAAAGAAGGTGTCCCACTGCCCCGCCCAAATCTATCATGCATCTTGATCGAGAGGAATTTTTTGTTATATGAAATTAGGTACTGGACTCGTTTCTGCTCATGGGTAGA
This sequence comes from Desarmillaria tabescens, assembly GCF_030435595.1. NCBI lineage: Eukaryota > Fungi > Basidiomycota > Agaricomycetes > Agaricales > Physalacriaceae > Desarmillaria > Desarmillaria tabescens. Next base: position 12,639 of record NW_026848334.1, on the reverse strand, counting down.
GCTAGCATCCGAGTAGACTTTACTAGTCCTCAAGCGTCCAGGTTGAACTGCGTAATCCAAGCGAATCTATTAGAGAACTATATTCGTGCTATCTTGGACAGTAGCATGTCAACGACGGACCCTGGTCTACGCAATTCTATGATATCCGGGTTTCTGTGGTCTTAGCGTGATTTTTAGAGCACCCTCATGCCAGGTGGCTGCCCTTTGGTCTCAACCTCCTTTTGGCGTGGCGCTGGACCCGCCCCGTCAATCCGGTATAGCTGCGTTCGAGCGCGAAAATCCGAACTTGCAAGTGACAGGAATTCTAGAAATTCATCTGCCAAAAACTGAGTAGACTCCACCAGGTGTATCCTTCTTCCAGGTGCCGGCTTGATTGTTCCGATACTCCCACAAAAACCGTAAATCTTCCTTATGCGACATGTCGCCCTCCCACACTCCGCACTGATTGATTCACGACTTCCCTGCAGGCTCGAAATCGGATGTATGCGAACCTGGAGCTGTTAGGGCGTTCGTCGCCTGTTCTCCTGGGTCTTCGGTGTCAGTGAATACATACCACGCGGAATCATTTCAAGACAACGGTAACAGTAAATACCTGCGAGGTAAAGCCAACAACTTGAAGGTGAACGTTCCCCGTCCCGTAATTTCCATTACATTGGGAGCGTAGGCACGGTCCGGTTCCTCCGCGATCACGTGTACTATATCCGTAGTTTCCCGCTTGTCCATAGCTACATCCGCGACCATCACTAGCCATCAGGCATTCTCCCTCTCGAACCTAGCAATACGGTTCCAACATACTGGAGTGAAAGTCCCAACGAAATGCACCCACTCTTATTGCCGATATATCCAACAAAATATCTTGTCGGTTCGAAATTTTCAACGACTTGATTGCTACCAACTGCTCCATGCTGCTCATTACTGGTTTACGTTCATATCTATATATAGCACCCCATTTCCCTTAAAAATTTGTATTAACTCTCCGTAGTGGAGTAAGTATGAGCCTTGGCCGGACTTTGTTAACGACAACGGTTTAACATGGAATGTGCATCAGATAGGTCCAAGAAGGGTGGCGAGTGTTAACCACGGGACTTGAGACTGACTAGGAGTCCAGGCCTTCAATCAGCACAAATTGTTGATAGAAACGGGACAAAATCCAGGGGTAGCTTGCTTTGGTCAGAAATATTTGTTGTGCAGTGTCCTTTTAAAATTCCATACTAAGAGTCGTATCCGATAACAATTCCATTGATTGAAGCTACGAAAAGATTCTGTGATCAACAATATTCTGTCTTGAGCTAAAATATGTGTTTAAGTTTTCGAGTCCTATTTGACAGACGTTGCACAGTGGCTGGGATTCGAGGAACTACAATGAAGTGAAGCAAGCGTCTTACATGGAATTGTCAATTTTGGCTGTAATCCGTATTCGAACTTTGTTCAAAATTATTGGCATTATCAATCCGGTAAGGATTATCTGTGATGCGGAGAGAACTTTCAAAGGTCAACTTGTATTGGAGGACCGAGTCTTTCATAGAACATTACATACTTATAATTAGAACATACTGAGGAACGTAGGTTCATGGCGTCGCTGACACTGCAGTAGCAATCCAAGGTGACATAATACAGCAAGAAAGTATACTTGTTTCACCATGGTTGCATTCAGCTTTGATTCAGATCAAAACTTACGCAAGGATTACCGCCTTTCGCTCGCCTCACACCGCTTGAATTTGTGTTTAGGCCTCCAGCTTGTCGCTAATCGCTATGTGAGAATCTCAAGCAAATTCTGGCATCTTCTAATACCTGCCATTCAGTAGAGTGGATCCGGCTATGTACTGAGAGAATGTCTACTCAGAGCCCTGACAAATGCCGCACTTTACCATCGGTGCATGGATGAACATTCAAGAATACCTTTTGTGCTACTGCGCACGGTTCTGGACAGGCCAATGCTGTAGTATTTCTGGATATCCGCGGATCAGACGATACTGTGGTTTTGGCCGTGAGTCGGAAGAACATGCTTGCTTGTCTATTCTTGTCATTTATTCCCTCCGGAGCAGCCAGTCGAATCTTGTGCCTGGTCCACGCTATTTTCGGATGAATTTCATATATCGTCGGATACACGGCTCGACGAGGAGTGTCGAGTCGAATCAAACTGCAAACTGTTCACCGGCCTCGTGTGATGGGACACTCCTAGAAAGGTCTAGTAACGAATCAGGCTTGATCTACCGATTCGTCCTACTTGTTAACCCGGCATCTCTAACTATCCTTCCCGATATATTGTCGGTCAGCTGAATCTCTTGAAAAAAACTGGGCGCCACTGACATTGGTATAAAGGTGGGCATGTTGCCAATGACATTTCCCCAGTCAAGCTCCGGAACTCGTATCTAAATCAACATTGCATTCACCCCCACACACACACATCTATGTGCACCTCATCATCATCCTCCGTCGTGGTCTGCGATCATTCCGGACATCGATCTTCATCTGTGCGCCCAGCGTTGACTACGTCGGGCCCGAAGGGTCGCGGTGCCAGCGAGCCTCAATGTTGCCATTGTGGGTGGCGAGGTTCGCACGCCCCAGGGTGTCCTTTTGGGTAAAGGACGTGGAACCAGGATTCTGTGCGTTATTCCGTCTTATTTTCTCTTTTCTCGCCGCTTACAAGCCACTCTTTAGCCACTTCGCCATCAGAACTCCCACTCCACACTGCGCGCGCTCCATGCGTTCTCTTAATCATTTCTTCACGGTTCCATTCGAATACAGTCCATCGCCATCATAATTGCTTTTCTCGTGTTGCCGCTTTCCTCACCTACCATATATCTATTCCGTGTATCGTACACCGTCGTAAATGGCCTGCACCTGTATAATTGTACTAACTAAGTCTCTGCAAATTTATTCCTGCATCCGAGTCGGAGCTATGAACGCCGTTTCATCTTCTTATTCTGTATTTGGAATATGTCCGACTCCCTGGCACCTGTATCTGACGGAAGATATGTTCAATCCGAAGAAGATGTGAGACTATGACAGCAGATGCCATGAGCAAGTATCGCGCGTTTCGTTCACCCCTTCCTTTGCTGGATGATCAATTCCCAATTCCTTTCTCTGTCTATGGTGTGAGGAGGAAACCTTGTTGAAGTACGTGGAAATTTCAGGAAGCCGGATCATCGGTGGCATTTCTGTAGAGCTACCATCATGTGCGCTCCACATACAAGTAGTCGAGTATATTACACCATAACGCGCACTAATTCAATACACATGGTGCGGTGGGATTCTATTTGACAGACGCGCTATTCCAACTCCGGGACGTAAGTAAGGACTCGGGAGACATCATTTCCTGTTATAAAAAAAAGCCCACTAATCCCTGAAACAGGTTTAATCACCGCTCCACTTCCTATGCCTTAACAGCTTTCTGAAGGTCAACTTCGTCTTGTTTAACATTCTCTATTTATATAGATGCGACCTGGAGACCGCCTGTCATATCTTCGACTTGGTCATTGCTATCGCTCATCGGCGACGCTTTCGGGGGAATTGATCATATACAGACCAACATCGTCTTCGCTCCGATACAGGCTTGCATACAGTGGAGCCGTCCCGGCCATAGGATGCATCCGCTATCTAGGATGTACCAAATTGGTCAAATTGCAAAGACACGAACGGGGGACGACACTCACGACGGTTGGAAATTTGCGCCAATAACATTAGATGAAGGAAGTGAGAAATGCCATGCTTGATCCTTGTGGGTCCCCGGTCCGTACATGAGGCAATTGCTGTGAAAAGTCATCATGAAGGCGAAGGCTTTCCATAAGACAATTCCCACATAACAGGTACTCGGAATGCTGTTCCGAATATTCGTCAACGGCGTCACAAGGAGAGAACAGATAAGATATCTTCGCCTGAGGGATCATAGAAATAAATCAATTGACAGGCTGCCGAATCAAGCCGCATCTTATATGGAATTAAGGAATGAAACACACACAAACAGCTTCCATCAAAGACGTGATTAACATGAGAGATACAGCGTATCTGCTGGTTTATACAGAGCTAGTACCTTGCGCATAGATCAGTTCCCAAATATCACCCGCGACGAGGAATATTAGTATACGGTGTCAAGAATTGACCAGGAAAATAGTTGGATGACGACTGAATACCTGTTAAGAAAATTGGGACGTTGTTCCGAGTTCCGTTCGCAACTGATCCGGACCGCCTTTTGCTCAGGACTCATCTGCTGTTCCTGAACTCTATGCACCACGGATGCTTTGCTAGTTCTCTTAAGGATACCTCGTTCCAGAATACTGTCCCGAGGAGAGGTAGGACAATCATAGTAAGGAAGTGCCGTCGAACTAATGCCTAGCGTCTAACCATCAAGGGTACTTACCAATTGAATCCCGAGTTCGAAGCCATATAAGTTTTCCTACGGAACCTTCCGCTCTGAAATTCGTAAGGTACAGTATATAATCCAATAATGATCGAGCTTCGAGTGTGGAGCGATCATGGATGGCTGGTGAGTGGGATTAGTCCACGAAATGAAAGATGCATAGTCCACAAAAAACCCTTGTGGAGCGTTAAAAGTACAGCAAGATTGGAAGGAGCCCCATCGGGACGCTGTACGACCAGACATTCGGCTCTCAGAATCCAGATGACTGGCTGGGCTACCAAGGTTGACATTAGGAGTGAAAAATCCAGCGAGCAGCGTTCCGGTACGCAAGAACAGCGATGTCTCCGCATTTGTTCTGGGTCTGAATCAGAATTAGACCTTTTGTTAGAGGAGATTGAGCCCGTTATAGGTGGGTTTAAAGCGAAGTCTATACACTTCACAAGCCACAGATGTGGGACGGGGACTTTCAAAAAATACCGGCCTACGCGCATTAGTTTCAGTGCATAGGTAGATATAAATGGACGTAGTTGTGTCCGTCTGCACGGAGAAGGAAATTATTCTTAAGACACCTATACGAGATTCACGGATCGCTATGAGAAAAATATTCATCATTGGTTATGGCAGCCATCTTTGTTCTCATGAAGCACTTTACTTCAGGGTCATCGCGGTAGATCATCTGTTCGACATTCAGCAAGCGCCGAAAGGCAGACTATTGAATGTCCTCACCGTTAACATTGTAGGTAGACCATTGAAAAGGCACTACGTACAGTAATACTGCTAGTTCACAACGGCGAATGACTTGAGCCTATCCAATGGAAGTCACCTCAACACTGATGAAGAAGGGACCGTACAACGTCGTCTGATCAATCATTTCGGCGCGGCAGGAAACCAATAGAACGGTCTTTGAGAGTTGAAAGAAGAGGGATTCGATTGGATCAGCCAAAATAAGTACAACACATGGGCGCTACGCCTTGAGAACTGCGGAGGCTGGGCGGAAAAAATAACATGCTATCTGAAACAAGTTTAGTGTAGGAAGATGCGAATAACAGAGTACGAATACAGATGGCGAACCTGAGATTGTGCTGATAATACAAAATAGTCGAAGGCAGTAAAACGCTCCCGGGAGAGTGCCAAGAATTATAGTGTATTATTAAATAGTTACGTGAGAATGAGGACATGGTTGGTTTACCTCGTTTCTGACGCGACGCAGACTATAGGGAAACCTGAGTATCAAGGGGGTATTAGGCCTCGAATAGCATGCAGAGATGTGCGCGGCCGAATCACATCAGCAACGACAGACAGACAAGGTACGGTCGTTGACCGGACTAGACTGAATTGCGATTCTAGAAGATGTAAGCGGGTAAATACAGGTGGATAAAATATGTCGATGTACGCTGATTACCTTATGAAGAAAATAAGTTCTACTACACCAGGAAAGTGCAGAGAAAGGATGGCGGGACAATGAGAGGAAAGTTACAACCTCCAGGTCGCACCCCTGCTCATCATCTCTTGGCGGGTCGGTGTCGAACACCGGCCTTGGAGCTCGAATTTGTTCTTGCGACGAGTTCGTGTAACACCTCCAGGGAAGAGGCCGAGGTGGAAACAGTAGCGGCACTGGTGACAACACAAGACAACACAAGCCAGAAGGTGAACGTAAAGGGCAAGGGACTCACCAAGCACAGGATATTTTCACTACCCTTAAGTATACCGGCAAGCAAGACCAGTTCGAAAATCGACCCGACTAGAAATATCTTTCCCTTGCCTTTCTTCGGTAGGGCTTCGATATCGCCTACGTTCCAACGCCTCGATCATCTTCGTCCTCAAAGAGCCAGGGAACAACGTCGGCAGTCATGCTTGAGCCCCGTCTTCGGATTAAAAAGTCCTTGCTGTTGTGGAAGTTTCTGAGAAAATGCCAGGCGATGACGCACGAAAAACAATGACATGCGGACGACCGTACAGAATGTTTCCCAAGGGGTACACGTTCATTGAGTCACGGATAATCTGGTATATGGAATATTACAGCTGTTTGCATACAGCTTGACAGTAGTATGTGTTTTTTCGCGAGGGAAGAGAGTAGTTTGGACTTGGTCATAAACCATGGTTTATGGACTTGAAGACGCGTTTATGGGTGGTTTATGGCTATTTCGGCGATCTCGGAGGTCCTTTTGCGTGCTTGAAGCTTCCAAAACACGGTTTATGACGAAGTCGAGCTTTCTTCCATCATCCACGAAAACGCCCCTGACTATCAAGCTGTATGCAAACAGCTGTAATAACTTCCGCTTTCTGTGACTGGGTATGAGCGACGGGATACTCGGATAGCAGACGAAGACGTACCCGCAGGAGCTAGGCTGTACCCGACCGTATCGCTAGGTCCGATAGAGAGAATGGGGGATAGCTAGTGATAGTCGCGGATGTAGCTACGAACAAGCGGGAATGTACGGAAATGGTGCACATGATCTCGGAGGACCCGGACCGTGCCAACACTCCCACTATCATCCGTAAACCCTCATATTCATCGCAGACAATACGGTTTTCAGCGAAGATAGTGAGAATAGCTGGGAAAAATCTTCTTGCGTTTGTGGGGTGGTCTGGTAGTACCGTCGTACAAACATTTATTATCTACTCCACTATGGGAAATAATAAACAGTAACAGAACAATGGCGAAATTTTTTATAGAAAGACAAGTGTCTTGATCTACTTCAGTAAAAAAATTTCTCAGTAAGGAGAGCAAAATAGGCCTAACAATACCTACGTGGAATTTACGCCTTAGATGGGCCTGTAAACTCACATTTGTCTGGATCGCGGAGCAAGGTTTCGATACGAAGGATATGACAAGGTAGTCTTATGAGCGACCTTAGTAGCTGGTTTGAGTGATGTGCGCCATCCTATTGCCCTTGACAGTGACGAGGTGGTGGTCAGAAGGCAAAGTGATCTGGATTTCAAATTTTGTAATGTCTTCCGGCCCGTTGCACCCGTATCTTTGGCTGATTACTGTCGTCACCATCGCCTTTGCCTAAACGCCCTCACCGTGTCCTTTCACCGCCCGCTCTCTGGAAATGTTCTCCTAGGACATCTAACTGTTGAACAAAGCAAAAGTGGAAGTATAAGCTCTAGCGCTAGGCTCTGATTGTTGAAACAGATGCGAGGATGACACCAACGCCGACAGGATAGATAGACATGCACACATGAAGAGAAATCGCTACGAGGGTGAAGGATGTGCTATTTAGTGAGGTTCTTTCGATAAATATAACGACGGGTATGTAATATTCTCACTATTGACATCGTGCAAAGATGAGCATGGCAAGACGCGATGAACAGATCTCGAGATACAATCACCATCGTAATAAAAATTCAGGATATTATCTCGTACAGCCTACCAGTATGATCGAACTCCCTAATATCTGTTATGATCTGTTTAACAGCTCGTTTTACAAATTCTGCTTGTCCTTCCGTTCATCGTTGATTAATGAAGAGGAATTTTTGTGTGCAAGGATGCTCGATTACTTGCAGTTTTTAAACCTTTGTTGTATGACTGTGCAGAACTCACTACACTTGCATCACAGAGCAATAATCATGGCGAGGTATCCTGGACCTCTTTCGGATCGCAACCTTACCGCTGTCTAGTTGCACTAGACAAGCAGAATTCGCGGATGATAATAAACCGCTGCTATCACAGATGTAAGTTCGCTTCTGCATTGCGCAAGTTGCTATCCTGACAGTTATATTAGTATAGTTGCCCTATGCGCGATATGATACTCCTCCGGCGATTATATGTATTTTGGATCAAAAGCTTGAATATATACATTATTCTGGTGTGTTCACGATTTAATCCTTCCGTTCCTGGACTAATAACAAATATATTGTCATGGTCATCGTGTTTGGCAGTGACTATTTGATCTTTCTGTGTCAGACTCGATGGTTATTCTCGCAGTCTGCGGATACATTTCCATATACAGCCAATAGAGACTCGCTCTCTGGCCAGAACCAATCCGTATCTTGTAGCTGTGGTTGCAGGTTTCATTTGGGCTCTCTCTCTAGCGACACATCTCTCCGTTGCTACCTTGATCGTGGCTCGTATCTTGTGGATGTCCCGATTGACAGCGTCTCAGTCATATATGCGTAGCGAAAGAGGAATATTATCCCTGAGTACCACCCAAACACGCTCTCTTTTAAAGCTGCTCAGCAGCAGAATCGCGGCACACACACTATAAGCCTCTACGTCACTTTGGTCTGAATGTTTAATATGGCTGAAACTTGCATAGCACACCAAGATTAGGAACGATGTGCCGCAAACCGAAACCATCATCAAACAAAATCATACAAAATCATGGACGAATGACAGGATCAGGTGCGAGGCCGTGCACTGATGATTGGTACCTTTACTCCGGAATTGAAAAACGATTCAGAAACAGTAAATCGCAATGGTGCATTAAAGTTTATAGTATCAAGATGTGACCGAGAGTAGAGTTCATCGGCAATCAGATTTCCCTCCAGAACCATGGGACTTGGCCCGAATTCTGGTCACTAGTACCTGGTAATGTGGATTGTCGTAGACAGATATCCCTGGATAGCAACTTTGAGCATCGCAGAAGCTTGAAACGTCTTTGAAACGTTCTCGTTAGTTTTATGACCGAAACAGCGGGAAACGTCACACTGCGAAGGTATTCATCACCTGGATCCTTAGTGATAAGTTTATTCAATCCAATCCAGGCCTACTTAGCTACTCCGAGTCGCAAGGAACTTAGAGTTGAGTGAAGGATCGACTTTCAAACGCGGAGAGATCAGGGAAGTTTGGCAAATGAGGTTAGTCTGGGAAATGGAAGATCCGAGACTACAAGTGCACTCGATTGAATACCAATAGTACGAGACAATTGAAGGGTCCTGTACCGAGACCTCTAATCTCATGAAGGTTAGGCTCGCAAGCTCCGGAACCGAGGCTGGACTGTGCGACTCAGAATTTGACATCGAGGATAGAAACGTTAAGGAACAGCATCATGTCTTGCCTGTGAACTCCTGTTACCATGAAGAACTGTCATTGTTCCAGGTTATTAGTGTGAGGCCGAGGTCTCGCGTTCCAGTCGCCCTGTTTGTACCGAACGGCCGTCCGCCATGAGATGGCTTGAAAACAACTGTCTGTGTATCTCCACATATCGTCGTGAGGGTCGTACCTTAGGACAGGGAACAAGATCATTGTCTCGACGCCTCAGCAGACGACTAAAAGCACGACGGTTGGTGCATAGTCAGCACGGAAAGGAGATGTCCACATGAGTGCAGAATTAGTAGAAATTAATTAGACGGAGTATCTACCGGAATAGAAATGCCTTAGTGAACGGTGCCGTGACAAGGGGAGCATAGTTTACTTACCTCGCCTTCGGCGCTGCCTAAATTGTCATAAATCACGCTGAAAGCTTCGATTCGGAAAGAGCTTGAGGCGGCGTATTGTGTGGGGGGAAAGAAACCCCGTGCCTGGAGATAACGGGGGAGCTATGAACCATCTCTTCAACGATAGTCAAGCTATAGTTATGTACCCTAGCCAAGGTTCCGCCACGATCAAGCTTCTGGAGCACATTAGTGAACGGCGGAATGGTGAATACAGTAAGCGAGCCTATCACGGTGGTAGTAAATCAAGCAATTTCTTGTACTGTACCAGCTCCCAAAACATGGACATCAACGCATGATATGCAGATCTCAACTCGATGTACAACGCCTTGAGGATATATTGAGGCTCCGTGAATTCATTGAAAGAGAAGGCACCCGTCGCTGAGGAGTCTTCATATCAAAATAAAGAGAGGATGAAAGAAGAAATAAAACATACCATCAAGCAAAGAAGGGAATACGCTGGTCGTGTCTAAGAAAATTCTTCAAAAGTAAAACACTGTCTGGTCGAACTGGAACTAAAGGGTTTCTCAAGATGATAAAATTGCAACAAAAAGCTAACAATATGACGATTACCACCACTCTAGAAAACGAAGAATCCTCCCACAATAGCGCCCACCATGCCGAGCGAAGACAACCCGAGTGCCACCCCACCCCCATTCTTGTCGCTGTTCTTACTCGCAGCCTTTGCAGCACTCGATACACCTGAGCCGGTCGACGCTCCTGTTGTAGTAGTCCCAGACTACAAAAGTTAGTACGAGATGAGGACAGCGGTGTAAATAAACGTACGCTTGCCGAAGTCGAGGCCATGGTTGTAGTTGCTGACATAGTCGCAGTCTCGCCTCCGATGGCAGAAAAAGTCGTACATTGCGAAGACGACGGGATGGGATGCGGAGCAGGGGTAGAGGCGTCGCCTTGGTGGAATGTCGAGGTGCTGTAGACGCCCATAGGCTTGACAGGCTATCAGACAAGGCAGGAAAAAAATCGAGCGAGACACGAACCTCTCCACTATCGCCATTGCACGACTCGAACACGCCAGCATCGTAGTTGGCGGGCATGTTCCACGCGCATCCCATCAAGTCGTATATATGTTCACCTGCACTTTTCTGACTGTTAATCGTTGCAAGAAAAAGAGTTTTTTATACTTACAGTACACGGCAGGTATCTTCCCAGCTGGATTACAAGCCCTGAAGCAAAAATCGGTGGCTGCCATAAAATTCTTGCCAAAGAATGAGGTACGGGTGGTCATACGAAACTACCTAGTACTCACCGTCCACTCGAACATTTGCTGGGTCTTCCCAAAAGCAGAGGAGAAGACTAGACCTTCCAATAGGATTTCCTGGAAATAAAACAATATCAGTTTCGCGCGAGAAACGACAACATGAAAGGTTGACCATTTCCGTCGGCACCTTGAGGATCGAGTTCCCCGCCTTCATCTCCAGCTGGAATATTCAGTTTTGTCAAATCTCCGGAGCCTGAAGGAAGAGCATATTTCAGAAAGGATTTGTATAAAGGCAGGGTATGCTTATACCGGTAATCTGTACAAAGTCGGGCGTCAGAACAAAGTGAGCGCCGGTGATAGTCCCTTCGGGGATGACGCGAGTTCCGTAGCCGCTCTAAAGGGTTTTGAGGAAAGGTGGTCGAGGTAAAAGATGGGAAGAACAGACCTTGAGACACCACGAAACTTCGATACGCTATGGAAACCGTGAGCATCTACAATAACGAGAACGGACATGTGGACGAACCTCTGTAGCACGGATAACAGAGTCCGGGCCTGGGGTAGGTGGTGCCCATAGGCAGCTATACGATTCATATGTATAAAAGATCTTCGACCGAAAGAAGAAACGAACAAATCATCAACAGCGTTGACTAAACTAACATCAGACGTGAAATCGCTTAGGGCGGGAAGAAGGATAACGCACTATAGACGTTCTGGCACATCGAGTCTTGACTGGACGTCGTCCCGCATTTGTTGGTTCCAGTTTGACCTTGCTCAGTTTTGTCGGGCGTGGTATCCGGTAGGTAGGTCGCGGTATACTGTGCGCCTACGGAAGAGAATGTTGCGAGGAAAAGAGCAATGGCGGGAGCATACATAGTGGGAGGAAATGAGAGGGTTTGTTGGAGTTCGCATTGTATTTGTTTGGTATCTAAATATAGTATGAAAGTTGTGAGCTTGGGGCTTTGGCTTCAGATATGACGTACTACTTATTGGCATTGCGAGGCATAAGACGGTGGGGTAAGCGAAGAAACGGATGGTAGATATCCATTGCATATATCACCGGTTCATCCCTGTAACGCCACAACTTTCTTGAAAAGCCGCGGGTGCGGGCGGTGGATATACCAGCCGTCAGCGAAACGGACTTGTTCACTGTAAACAGAGAGGCCCTGATGGCTGATATTAATAAAAATAGGAATCCGGGTGGCGGCAAGATATGACGAGGTCAAAACTCGGGGACGCCTGCAAAACAGTCAGCAGAGGCAACGTCCCATCACGAAAGTTCATACGGAAGTCGAAGGTCTGAGGGTAGGTCGAAGACGCTGAGGTAGGAGTCGCCTCAGCTTTGTGACCCGTTTGCCGGTAGCGAGGAAGCCGCTAGAATGTTGCTGAGGTGACTGATGTGTCCGCCAGATAGCACAGGACGCCGTCGGATTTGCATTCGAATCTCTTTGTACGAAATCAGATTGATCCAATGGCGCGAAATAGTGACATGAGCTAGATCAGCTATCAATAATGGTACGCCGAGTAGTGGGAGAGGAACGCACCAAGAATCAATTGACGCATGGTAAGGGAACGTTGAAAGGTATTCGTACAAGTCATAGTGAGCCTACATCATGCGAAGTTACAGAACTGAGCGAGGGCACCAAACCACGGCCACATCTTGAAGGCACAAGGCGACGAAAAC